>NC_057806.1:643145641-643475566 GCF_018294505.1 Triticum aestivum
GGAGAGGTGATGACGTGATGTAGTGCCTAAATATCACGTAGGTATGCAATGCGTGATTGAGTTCCTAAATTTGGTCCAGGTTTAATTGCTCAGCCAAATTACGGCAAGTACATGGGCCCTTCTTTTGGCAAACAATCAAATTAGAGCGCATCTTTCATATTTGGAAAGAATCAAATTAAAAGAGCAACAGCATAATGCGGAAAATTGTGGAAGGGAAATGATCATGCAATAATATATGGAAGGTGAGAATCCTTCGTCAATTGAGACGCATGCAATATTTAAGACTGATCAATGAATGCTGTTAATGGGTTGTCGCAATCGAAAACCCTATCTGCACTAGTAGAATGCCCGTGCGTTGCCACGGGCTCTTGAAATATTTTAATGGAGTTATATAAAGATAATGCATGTTAAATTTCACACATAGATGGTTACCGTAGTAGCAAGGTCGCTCCGTTTGATCTGAGCACCAAGTGAATCCAATACTTGAATCTCTTGTTTTTTGGCATTGACGACTGCTAGATACCATTGGTACTCAGGAATGTTAATCGGAATGAATAACTGGTGTAAATATCGTACAAGAGTAGTCACACTTAGATATAAATAATAATAAATCATTATGCACATGGATTAATTAAAACAATACATTATTATATGCATGGATAATGAGACGAAATAAACAATATCTTGTTGTACATAAGTATTAAAATATTGTAAGATATGATGATATTTTGATGAGTCTGCGTCTTTTTCTCCGTCTTCTTTTACCTGACTAGATACAAACATGCTAATAATATTATCTTTTCACCCTCCCTGTCTCGTAGATAAATCATTTATCACCTGTAATTCCATATTTAGAATATATTTATGTTATTAGATATTATATGGTTTATATTACTAAGTACAAAGTTTATGCAATTGGCCTTACACCATCATGCAAAAACATATAATATTAAGGCATTCCAAATCATCATTTGATAACAAGACTTCTCCAATGTCTACAAACTTGGTTTTCTTGAGGGCGACATGATTGATTCGATGATTGTAATATTTCTAGGGGTACAAACATAGTTCGTTGGCATGATACAAAAAATGAGCCAAATCAATATAAAAAATAAGTCAAATTAGTTGAATACAAAAGGCAATATGGTGAAGGAAAATTGATAGTACCATTAAAAAAATACTTTGTGTGATAACATTTAAATTGGCGTCATTTTTCTTTTTACGAGATATATCACCGCTTCCACACCATTATGTTGTAAAAAACTCGGTGAATTTTGGCCCCTTCCAGCGACGTCGCTCTGAAACCCTTGTCGATGGACTCCATTGAGCGTCTCCAAAATCCATATCTATGTCTCCTGTATTCTGAAAAAATAATAATAAAACTATCATCTTTTTGTATTATTTTTTGCAACATATATATAAAAAAGAATTAGCTATATGCACCCTTCTTGTGATGTTTCAGTCTGGTCCGTCGTTACATCATCCAAATCCATCACGTTTTGTTATCTCTGATGAACAAAGTGGAACACATAAAATATAAATGATATTTTATACTGCATTACATAAGCATCGTAAAATATATACTCACTCTGTTCCTAAATATAAGTCTTTTTAGAGATTCTAATGCAGACCAAATACGAAGCAAAATGAGTGAATGTACACTCTAAAATATATCTATATACATGCGTATGTAGTCTTTATTTTTAACAAGATCTATTTTTAGGAACTGAGGGAGTAGTAAAAACAAAAGTGAGACTAACACATTTTTCTATTTGCAAAAAGAATAATTTTCTTTTTCACCCACCCAACCTAATCCCACCCACTCTCTCCCACTCACACCCACTCACTCTCTCCCCACCGCATCACCGGCCTCCTCTTCTCCGACGCGACGACGGCGCCTGCATGGCTGCATCTCCGCTGCTAGCTCTGGCTTTTGGGCTGACCTCCGCATCTTCAAACCCCACCTCTCCCCGCCCACTCTCTCCCCCTCACATCCGCTCACTCTCTCCCCGTCCTCTTCTCGCCGTGTCGCCGGCCTCCCCCTCTCCCCCACGACGGCGGCGCCCGCATCTCCGCCGCTAGCTCTGGCCTTTGGGCCGACCTCCACGTCTTGAAACCCCAATCCCTTCCAGTTTGAGCCAGCCCTGATCTCATCCCTGCCGCCTCCATCTTCGCTGTAGACAGCCCCACCCTCATCCGCTCCAGTCTCGTACGTGACGTGATGCTCCATCCATTGGTACGCGGCGGCGGTGGTTCGGTCCCGGAGGCGTCTCAGTATCGTCAGGCCCGGCGCGGAGCAGGCGTTCAAGATCGAACTCTCCCACGCGGAGGTAAGCGCCGTGATATCCGTGATTTGGGGAGGAGTGGTCCAGGCGCCGTCTGGCTCGAATTGGTGTGGTTTCGAGAAATGCATGCCATTGCTGTGGGCTTGGAGGAGTAATGTTTCTGTTTCTGCAGATATGCGGACCGAGTGGCTGTGCGTGAGGGCAAGATGGAGGCTAAAGGCTGGCGTGGAGGAGGTACTCTTCAGTTGCTTCGTTGGTGTTTACTAGGGAAAATGCCCGTGCGTTGCACCGGGAGAAAAAAACACTTCACATGCGTCTAATCCAATATTTATGGCTCAAGAACCTCTTCACACCAGCCCACGTTCTTTATACGTGGCAATTCATCCATGTCGCTGCATATGCCCTTGCGTTGCAACGGGAGACAAAAAAAATATGGCTAACCAAATAAGTATGACTCAATATCCCGATATATGACAGTACTCTATTTTAACATAGTGGTTCATCATGTTGCCATTTTTTTTCCTCACCCTAGGTGATGATGGTCGCGATGTTCACATGATCACAATGCACTCGACGTGGTAAATCCCAATGCTATGAGTTTGCCAGTGCATGCCACACTTGTCACTATGTTGCACAAGGGAACGTTTAAAACTTTAAAAACAAATCTCATTGACCACCAACTACTCCCAACGCCAAGACATATAAAGACTTTCGAAAAACTAATCAAATCATAGACATAAAATACTTTTGAATCAGTGAACAGTTTTTCGAATGGACAAACATTTTTTTTTGAAAATTTTGTTTTTCTCAAAAAAATCATGAACATTAGTATTGTTCACAATTTTTTTGAATGTATGAACCGGTTTCATATTCATTAATATTTTTTGACTCAACAAACATTTTTTGAATCTATGAACTTTTTTTAAATTGGGGAACAAAACTAAAAAAACAAATATTTATTATTATTATTGTGAACATTTTCTAAAACTTTATGGACATTTTTTTCAGATTCCCGAATGTTTTGAATACACGATCATTTTTTCAAAATCATGAACATGATTTTATTTCTGGACCATTTTTTTAGAAATTGTGATTTTTTTTATAATTTTGCAAAACCACCAACATTTTTTGAATCTGCAAACTTTTTATGATTTTCTAAACATTTTTGAATTCACATATATTTTATATTTTTTATCAAACTTATTTTTTTGAAAACTCAAAACTTTTAGAATATTAAAATCCGGAATTAATTTAAAGAAGAAAGAAAACAGAATGAGAAAAGAAAAGACAAAAAAGTAAAATGAGAAAAAATAGGGGAGTGAAGCCCCGCACATGGGCCGGCCCATGAACATGCATCTAATCCAATATTTATGGCTCAAGAACCTCTTCACACCAGCCCACGTTCTTTATGTATACGTGGCAATCCACCCATGTCGCCGCATATGCCCGTGCGTTGCAACGGGAGACAAAAAAAATTATGGCTAACCAAATAAGTATGACTCAATATCCCGATATATGACAATACTCTATTTTAACATAGTGGTTCACCATGTTGCCATTTTTTTCTCACCCTAGGTGATGATGGTCGCGATGTTCACATGATCACAATGCACTCGACGTGGTAAATCCCAATGCTATGAGTTTGCCAGTGCATGCCACACTTGTCACTATGTTGCACAAGGGAACGTTTAAAATTTTAGAAACAAATCTCATTGACCACCAACTACTCCCAACGCCAAGACATATAAAGACTTTCGAAAAACTAATCAAATCCTAGACATAAAATACTTTTGAATCAGTTAACAGTTTTTCGAATGGACAAACATTTTTTTTGAAAATTTTGTTTTTCTCAAAAAAATCATGAACATTAGTATTGTTCACAATTTTTTTGAATGCATGAACCGGTTTCATATTCATTAATATTTTTTGACTCAACAAACATTTTTTGAATCTATGAACTTTTTTTAAATAGGGGAACAAAACTAAAAAAAACAAATATTTATTATTATTATTGTGAACATTTTCTAAAACTTTATGGACATTTTTTTTCAGATTCCCGAATGTTCTGAATACACGATAAAATACTTTCGAAAAACTAATCAAATCCTAGACATAAAATACTTTTGAATCAGTTAACAGTTTTTCGAATGGACAAACATTTTTTTTGAAAATTTTGTTTTTCTCAAAAAAATCATGAACATTAGTATTGTTCACAATTTTTTTGAATGCATGAACCGGTTTCATATTCATTAATATTTTTTGACTCAACAAACATTTTTTGAATCTATGAACTTTTTTTAAATAGGGGAACAAAACTAAAAAAACAAATATTTATTATTATTATTGTGAACATTTTCTAAAACTTTATGGACATTTTTTTTCAGATTCCCGAATGTTCTGAATACACGATCATTTTTTATTTCTGGACCACTTTTTACAAATTGTGATTTTTTTTATAATTTTGCAAAACCACCAACATTTTTTGAATCTACAAACTTTTTATGATTTTCTAAACATTTTTGAATTCACATATATTTTATGTTTTTTATCAAACTTATTTTTTAAAAAACTCAAAACTTTTAAAATATTAAAATCCGAAATTAATTTAAAGAAGAAAGAAAACAGAATGAGAAAAGAAAAGACAAAAAAGTAAAATGAGAAAAAACAGGGGAGTGAAGCCCCGCACATGGGCCGGCCCATGAACATGCGTGAGAAAAGAAAGATAACAATTGTGGAAGTTGGGGATCGAACCCTGGTCTCACCGCTAGAAGAGCGATCAGCCAATCACTCTGCTAGCCGTCGTCCTATGTCTTCTAGTTGTTGCGCCCCTATAATAACACAACAAAAGAGGCGTTGATTTTTGGTGGGTAATTTTAACCAACTTGAAGGTAATTTTAATGACGGATGACCAGAAGCGATAGCCGCTTTATTAGTAGGTAAAGATAAAGATTTAAGTTTTGTGCTTCTGTTAGATGTAGCCGAGTTGAAAATGTGCCGTGCTCGCTTCGCCCAATTTAATTTTCTGTTTAAGGATTAGTTATTGAATGGTAGATGCTATGTACAAATGCTCGAGTAGTGAGTAGGCAAAAAATGAAATTACTACTTCTGCATGATGGCACGGATAGGGCAGTTTGCATTGCATTCTGTATTTTGGGACACATTATTTTTTGTCAAGTTTTATACTAATGGTGACTTGATCAGTAGTAGATGAAATTGCCGTATGATCTAAGCATGCCTCTTCTAAATGTACTTTAATATGGTGCTCCAAATTTGTAAGAAATAGCAACAAATCTCGACACCTTTTGCAAAGGATTGTGGTGCTAGCTATCATGGAACAGAGCCTAATAAAACTATGAATACTCTGTCTTGACTTGGTGTAAAGATGAATCCCCTGCCGTGTAACATTTCTCTGTTAATCTCTCCCTCATGTTTTCTGTTGGTTTAGTTAAAAAAAATTGACCGCGACAGTATTTTTTTAAATGCTGCAGAAAAACTTCAATATGATAGATACCACAGTAACTTAAACAACAATATTTTTTAAGCCAAACACTTGAAAGTATGTAGTACTATGGCTTTTTCCAGAAACCACAAAACACATGTTAGAGCTTGTATTCTCTTGCAATATTTTTAAACCATTAGTAATCTTCAGTCAGACTATGAAAATTATAGGCTAATTCGATGAACAGTTTGGCACCTCCTGAGTATAGTAGTGTGTAAGGATGTGGCAAAGCTTGCAGTCTGAGGTCTCTGCAATTTTTATTTTGAAAGTGAGTAAGCTTAGGAGTGTCTCGTCATGTTTCACAGCTAACTATGTAGTAGCTACGTGTGTTTGCTGATTACATATTATAATATTCTCATAACTATGCCCATTATCCTGATTAATGTGTGCTTCTTCTCAGATAATTGATGTTGTTGTTGCTGCACGTATTTTAAATGCAACACTCGTTGTTCCCAAATTGGACCAAACCTCCTTCTGGAAAGCAGCAGGTTTTTTCAAGTACCTGCAATTTCTTATCCTAGTCTTCTAGGTCTGCTCATGTTTTTAAGAAGACTGAAACGTGTTTCTTGTGTTTATACCATTTCTCTGCACTCTGCAGTGACTTGGCTGAAATTTTTAACGCCGACTGGTTCATCTCATTTCTATCAAAGGATGTAAGGATTGTGAATGGGCTTCCAAAGATAGGAGGTAAACTGTGGGCTCCTATTCCTGAAAAACTTCAAAATTACTTTGCTTCCAAACGCACGCAAGCTTTCTGTGAAGTAGAGTTTCTCTGTTGGCTTTTGAACCATTAGCTATTGCCATGGATGTTTACTGTACACCTTGTTTTCAGCATCACTACGATTTCCAGTGACTACTTGCAATGTTCCATGTAGGGTTAAGTATTAATATCTGGTACAGATTAAGGGGAGTTTCACCACCTTTATTCTGAGATACAAGTTTTTTTTAACTGAAATTAATTTGTAATGGGATCGAAGGGAGTTAATATTGCTACTAAATATTTAATGGTTTGCTACTAAATATTGAACCGTCCAGCCTAAGGCAGTGAAGCCACCGCCCTTAACGGTTTGCCCATCTGTACCATTAATCCAGTGGGATATACTCTGGTTGCTTTGCCCATCTGTACCATCAATTATCGAAGAACCAATGGCCACATTTCATTGTTGATTAACAGTGACTAACTTAACTTGAGATGCGAATAACCAATTGGTGTAACTGGAGTTCTAATACCAAAGATAGTCTCGGTCATGATCAAGCAACCAGAGTTATTCTGCATAAGGGAAATAAATAAATAGTAAAATAATAATAACATTGACTGTGCATGCTTTGGGGCCGCATCATAAATATTTATATAATGTAGAACACTCCAGTGGAGTCTAGTTTTACAACAACGGAGTGACCCAGGCAGTGTGCATTATTTGTACAAGAAAACAAAGCTGAGTTTAGATGTTGTAGATGATTGATTACAAAACAACAAAAGAATAATATACATAAGCAAACCAACAAAATGGAAAATAATGTCACATACAGCAAAACTTGGCAACTTGCAAAGTCTCAAATTTGAGGCAATATTATTAAATCACGCCTTGTAGTATAAACATAATAAAGTTCAATTGCTAACATCGAAATATAGAGATCTGTACAAGAACATCGAAAGCACCAAATTATCTGTAGCATAAGAGTAAATCCTCTGTCATATCTAAGAGCGGACTTTAGCCTGTAAGGACTTCCATATAGACGATGTTCTTCATCGAGGTCTATAAGGACAAGACAGGTCTTTTTCGCTTCTTAGATTTACCGCTTTGCTTCTTGGCATTCTCCTTCTCCTTCTCCTTCTCAATGAGGATCTTTATATTTTTCTTTGCGGTGGCTCGAGACAATGCGACATAGAGTTGACCATGAGAGAACACCGGATTAGGTAGGTACACGCCAACAATCGGAATCGTCTGTCCTTGAGCCTTGTTAATCGTCATAGCAAAGCTAAGCCTTACAGGAAATTGCTTCCTCTTGAACTTGAATGGAAACATGTCGTTGTCAGACGGGCATATGGGTATTCGAGGAAGGAATACCCTCCTACCTGCGTGTTGTCCGATCACTATTTCTGCGTCGATGGCGTTCCTCTCGAAACCTCGCACCACAAGCCTCGTCCCGTTACACAGACCATTAGCCGGATCAATGTTCCTCAGAAGTATGACAGGGCAGTTGAGCTTCAGTTTGAGTGCATGCGGAGGCAGACCGTTGGGAGTCAATCCATTTAGGAACTCGGGAGCATAGTAGCCATACGGGTCGTCTTCTGCACTGTCAAAGCTATGGTAGATTACTTCTTCTCCCCGAAAACGCTCTACCATGGTGGAGAGGATTGCGTGTGAAGTCATGTAATTCGGATCGGACATGTTCTCATCTAGTCTTGGGAACACATGGTCAATCAGCTTCTCCAGGTCGGCACCCTCGCCTGTAGACGGCACACAAATATCTTCAGGGAGTCGTATGTTTCCTTGATCGTCAACTTCCTCGGTGCCATTGCCTACCCTTAGCAAGTAATCCGCAAACCAGGTGTCATTATGAGCCCTCATGTTGGTGATGAGCCTTAGCTGGCACATACCCTTCCAGAGATGTGAACTTCGGAGGGTTGCATCGATTATCTGACCCCGGGACCCCCTCCTGACGACCGGAAGCACTTGTCTGAAGTCCCCGCCAAACACAACAGTTTTTCCTCCAAAGGGTCGGTCCCGTCTTCCCATGATGTCACGCATGCTGTTGTCCAATGCCTCGACCGCCTGTCGCTTAGTCATGGTGGCCTCATCCCATAGTATCAATGAGGCCATCCTCAGTAGCTTGGCGGTACCACTCTGCTTCGTGAAGGTGCATGAGGCGCCATCGTCGCAGCTCAACGGGATCTTGAACCTCGAGTGGGCAGTCCTGCCTCCAGGCATGATAGAAGCGGCGACGCCTGACGCCGCGGTAGCGATAGAGATGCTTCCCTCGCTTCGAACCTTGGCGAGCAGCGCCCTGTACAGGAAGGTCTTCCCTGTACCTCCCGGGCCATCAACAAAGAACACACCCCATCACCCTGTTCAACAGAAGCTAGTATCTCATCGTATGCAGCCCTCTGCTCTGAGTTTAGCGACGAAGCCAATTTAGTGTCGTTGATGTCAAAATCGACGTTGGATTCCTCGATCACTTCTCTGGCCTCGCCCTCGGTTGGGTCGAACGCTTCGTCAATGCATCGAAGAGCGAAATCAGCTATGTCTTTGCCCATGGACTGCAACATACCCCTAATGTCAAGCAACACCATCTGTTCCACCTCAATCGGGCACGTGTGTGATCGCCGATAGTCATCAGACATAGGCTCGAAGTGCCTATCCCATAAACCACGCACGTCGCCTGGCTCACAGTGCACCAAAATTGTTGCAAAGAGCCTCCTGAGCGAACATGGCATCGCCCACTGCTCTGCCTCGGTAAGACAGTCGTCGAGCGTGTTATCTGCCTCGATGAGTCCCAACCTTTCGATAGCCTCTCTAAAGCTCCCGCATAGCCTACCGTCCACAGTGAGCAGGTCCTCATAGGATGTCTTGCCAGCAACATGGTTTAGCAGCACACGCAAATAGTATCGCTCCCCCTCTACAGGATTGGCAAACACAATTTGACCTATCTGATAACGCTCCACCTGCTCTTTCCAATACTTCTTACCCTTCTGCCATGTGAACCTTCCAGGAAAATCCTTGTACAATATATTCCTAGCCCACTGGTGGTTTTGGTTAGCTTTGAAATACTCTGTCAACATGGATTTGGAAGCATTCTCAGAGGCGACTACGTCGGTCAAGTGAGCTTGCTCATTGAATGCCACCCTGTGCATATTCGGGAGATGAAGAGGCAACTGTAGGACAGGCGGGTCATTGGCACACAAGGGGAAGCCAAATATCCTCCACATCGCCTCTGGAGGAGTAACCCACCTCGCGTCTACGTATCTTTTGATCTCATCAATATTACCATCGGCGTCGGGCTGGTCGATGCTGAAAGAAGCCCTATCATGGCCCTTGTATATGTACTTGTAAAGGTATTTGACGGCCTTTATGCTAGAGCAAACCTCAACGTTGATGTGGCAATTGAACATCTACTGAAGGTAAGGGTTATACGGCACAACCCATCTGTTGTCCAACATTTTACTCTGGACCTTAGCCTGCCGACCATTATCTCGACGACGATAAACTGGGTATGAGTCCTTGCCCTGTGTTGTGTTTTCATTGAACGGCCGCGGGTATCTGCACTTGCACTCGTTCTGTTGCATGCACACATTTTTTGGGTTGAGAGCACCGCATGGTCCGTGCATCATATGTTTCACCACCAAGGCGTGGAGTTCAGGATAGTTCTGCTTATCTGGGAGCTCGGCAGAAATGAGCCGGTTGTACTGCTCTGGAACGACAAGCTTATAGGCTGAATCCATGATCAACAAAAAGTGTGCATGGGGGAGGCCCCTCTTCTGGAACTCGACTACGTATACATGCGCGACAACAACACCCAGGATATTATTCTTGAACAACATCTCTTTCATAGCCTCTAGCTTGCCATGGAACACACGAGCCACAAGATCAGGTCGGTCTTGCGCTGTCTGGCCAGGAAACAACCCATTCGTTATCTCTTCCCAGTTAGGGTTGCAGGTCATGGTCAAGAAGATGTCAGGCTTCCCGTAGGTATGGACAATTGCCATGGCATCCATATGTCTCCGCTTCATGTCGCGGTCGCCACCTGGGTACGTTCCAGGGAACACTATCCTTACTCCAACAGCGCTTGCCCGGGTCTCCCGGATGTAATTGCATCAACAACTCCTTTATACAGGTCGGCACGGATCTTTGTCTGGTTCTTCCTGTACCATTTCAACCTACAACTCTCAATCTTGATGTACATGTCCACCCCCCATTGCTAGAGCAATCGTGCTCCATAGAGTATGGGATTGAATATCCCAGGTCGTGTCTGGAGCATGTAACAGTAGTAGTCTCTCACCGAGACGCATAACCTGCTATTCCCCTCTGCACATGGATGAGTAACGCGGACATTAGGATTCATATGAGAAGTATACAATTCATCTAAACGACAGAATACGCATAAGGCTTACCTGCATCGTCATCATCATCATCATCATCATCATCATCACGCCTACCTCTTGGTTGTTGCACAATCGACCAAGGGACATCACGTTTAGAAAGTTTCGGGTGCCAACCAAGCTCCCCCCTTGGGTAGAAGAGTGGTAAGAGAGCGGGTCATACGAGCCAGCCGTCACATGTATACTGTGCCTCTGGTTGTCATTCCCGCAAAGTGTAATCTTACGGTCGAACCTCTTCGCTAGGTCAGTGTCCTCCACCCAAATTGCAGCGACCTCAGATGACAGAGGTCTATTATACTTCCGTTGGTCTAGTCTCTGGTCAGTGTTGAGGTCTATCATGTAATCGCCGAGGTTGTCCCTGTGTGCACCCAAACTCCTAAACTGCTGGGATTACGGGTTTTCCCTGAGTATGTCCACTAACTTTCTGACGACATCCTGATCTAATTGCTCGGTGGCAGCCTTGCGATGGGTTAGGCCTGGGTCGTCGTCGTAGAAGTACAACTGTAGATGCTCTGGACGTGATGTTGGCCCGAAGGAATGAACGTTGTGGTAGATGGTGCCGTGCGCCCGGAACGTGTACACCCCGGACTTCATGTTTGTGTAGCTTTCATCAAGGCTGACGCCGAGGGTTGTGAAGGAGAAGTGGCCGTTGAAGAACCATATGTTCTCCCGAAAATGCCTTGAGTCCGCATCCATGCTAGACCAAAGCCTCATTAGCTCCGGGATGGGCTCCGGTTGCTTCAGCTGGATCTACCCACTGCGACAGCAGAATCCCGGGGCCTCGGACACAAACTTCTTGGCCTTGCAGTGATTGCAATTTGCGGGGTGCTTCAGTATGTGTGTGTGGTCTGGGAGGTTTGAGTGGACATAGTCCAATGGATCATGGTCGACATAGGTATTGTGACTTGAGTCTTCCAATTTGTCGTGCTCCATGTCATCAGCATCTGAGCCTGTAAACAATGGCTTATAATTAGTGTGATATTCCCAACGGGTGGATGTTGCTCAAGTGGGTGTACATACCTTCACCAGCAAACAGGTAATACTCATCGTCAAAGAGGCTGTCAGGGTTGACATCCTCATTCATGAGACGACTAAGGTAAGCATCCATGTCATCTGCTCAGGTGCGAAACCAATAAATGAGGGTTCAGTCTCAAGGGACGCAAGGAGAGTAAGGATGGGAGTGTTACCTTCACTTCTGATCGTGTACTCCGGCGTGCTAGATGAGGTCGAGTTACCGTGTGCTTCAACTACGACAGGTTGTCCGATCTCGGTCATTTCCGGTTTGGAGATGGAACTGACGGTTTGGGTCTTCACCCTACCTGCAAACCTTTCATTACGGTGATCTAGTAGAGCATTCCTCTCACCACGTGGTACATGCGTACATGTTTTTTGCTTGCCAATATTCTCCCGACGCTTCTTCACCGCCATACTGCCCTTGCAAGCTCGCTCTCTCGTCCTACACCGAGCTCTGGACTCATGACTCTGCTCGTCCACTCCGTTATCCGCTATTGTTACCGAATCACTGGTTTGCTGGTCGGCACTTTGTAGGTGCTCATTGATTTCGATGATGTCGCCATCTATAGCACCATCACCGAAGGTTCTGCTTAGGTATGCACCTACAACATTATCGAATCATTGTAAATATCTGCTTAGGTGTGCACCTACATGATGAAACATGATGGTTGATAGGATAACTGCCATCGGTTTCGGTGTTGCGAATGTATGTGGGGACAGCATTGACAGTAGGAGCATGTTCTATTTGTTCACTGTATTGTTGCGCGAGGGTTGAAAGCGTGAGAGTCGGACAATGTGCATGAGGGTTGGACAATGTGCTAGTTAGATCTAGACGTGGCATTGCGATCGATTCAGCACACGGGGTGTTTTTCTTTGCAGCATACTTTGCCTTTCTCTTTGCACTTGACTCCCCCTCTCATCCAGAGTCATGGTTTTAGGGTGTTGCATGCGCCATTCTTGCAGCTTCTGATTTTTTTGTTGAAGATCGATCGTTCCGTCACCCACTTTTTTCCGATAACTTGCTCGCCTCCACGCGTTTCTCTGCTCAATTTGCTCGTTTGTTAAGACACCTGAGTGTAGTGGAAGGAGGCAATACTGCATCATCATGTGACAATGATGTATTGCTCGACCTAGTTGGGTTGGCTGGTAATACAGCAATGTGAAAACATAATCAGAACTTCATTGGTCAATAAGAATGAAGCTAGTAGAATATCAACAAATATCAATATCGACAATACGAAGTTTGTTTCATCTGTTGTTTTATTTTTGAAGGTTGGACAAAGATTCAAATGGTTGAGTTGAATGAAAAATATATTAACCATATATTCTGTAACAGAGCGGTTATGCAATATAATTGCAGTGCTAAAACAGAAAACATTCTAACCTGATACCGTAAGGGCAGGCAGATTTTCATGTAGATGCTTGACGGCGGCCTCATCTTTTTTCTTTCGATAAATAGCTCGCCTCCGAGCTTTTATCTCTTCCCTTTTATCGTCAAGGTCCACAGAGGATGTTTTATACCCATTAGTGATATCACCGAGAGCGGGCCTATGAACATTTTGCACATCTGCTTGTATATTGAAGGTGGTACACTCGTCATTTATCTTCCGATAATAACCTTATAGTTTGCAACAAAGGGCCTATATATATCATCGTACTGCTGAAACATACTACATTCATACCTGATATCGCAAGGGCAGGCAGATTTTCATGTAGATGCTTGACGGCGGCATCCTCTTTTTTCTTCCGATAAGTAGCTCGCCTCCGAGCTTTTAGCTGCTCCTTTTTTTCATCAAGGTCCACAGAGGTTGGTTGATACCCATTAGTGATATCACCGAGAGGGGCCCGGAGAACATTTTGCACAACTGCTTCCCGTACAACGGTAACCTCATCATCTTTCTTCCGATAAGCTGCCCGCCTCCGCGTGTTTATTATCTCCCTCTTTTCCTCGTTATGTTGCATGCTAGCTAGTTAATTGTCATTGAAGGAGCAACATGTGAGACTTGTCGAACCAAAAAAGCATGATGTATTAATTGTTTACCGTATTGATTAAAAACAAACATTCATACCAGACATTGTAAGGGAAGTTTGAATGTCACCATGGAGCTTGACCGCATCATCCTCTTTTTTCTTCCGATAAGCAGCTCGTCTCCTGGCATTTATCTGCTCCCTTTTTTCGTCAGACAATTTACCTTTTTTTTGACTCGAACGGCAGGTGCTCTGCCTTTTCATTTAAGATTAGGAATGTACATAAGAGTGAGCAGTCGTCCAGAGAACACTGCCTGTACAAAAAAAGGAAATTACAGCGCTACTCTCAGGAAATCTAAGTCAGCTTTAATCAGAGAGACCACGCCGTCCGCTGAGGTAGACTTGGCGTTGAAGACCCTCCCGTTCCTCTCATTCCACATGTGCCAAGCAAAATAAGCAGCATCAACGGCCTGCTCTTTGTTGCGCTGGGAGCAAACACTCCACCAATGAGAGATGGACTGAATGCTAGCAGGCAGGGAAGGGTAGCACAAGGGCCGTGCCAAGCATAGCTTGTTCCAAACATCCTTGGCAAAAAGGCATGTGTTGAAGAGGTGGAGTGCAGTTTCAGGGAGTTGGAGGCAGAGAGAGCACGTCGCGTTAAGATCGCTCCCATGGGCTCGCAGCCTGTCAGTGGTTGGGAGTCTGTTTTGAGCCAAAGTCCAGAGAAAAAACCTCACCTTTCTTTCAATCTTGAGCCTCCAAATCAGTTCAGCATTAGGCTTGGCAATCGAACCAATGAACTGACAGGAATATGCAGACTTGGCGGTGTATTTCTTGTCCTTCGTCCAGATCCAATCAATGGTATCTCTTGCTTCAGATAAGTTGACACTCTGAATCTTCTCCCACAGAAGCAGAAAGGAGTGCAGATCATTATGGGAGCTGATTCTTTCAAGCCCCTTCATCCACTTCCTTTCATGCATGGCTTGAGCCACCGTGTAGTTTTTCCTGCGCGCCAGCTTGAAGAGGGAGGGTGCAAGGTCACGTGGTGCGGCCCCATCCAACCACTTTGACTTCCAGAAACTCGCAGTTTGCCCATTTCCAAGGTGAATGTTGGTGGAGGCATGGAAGAGTTGCATATCCGCTTCAGAGCAGGGGAGTTTCATTCCAAACCAGGGCCTAGGTTGGCATTGCCACGCGAACCAGGCCCACCGCAGCCGTAGAGCTCTGCTAAAAGAGGAGAGATTTTTGATGCCCAGTCCACCGTACTTTTTTGGTGAGCAAACCAGCTGCCAGTTGATTGCACAACTCCCACCTTTGGCCTCCTCCTCACTGCCCTTCCAAAGAAAACTTCTCCTAAGCTTGTCGATCCTCTTGATCAGCCACTTGCTAGGAGCGAACATGGTCAATAGGTAGGTGGTGATAGAGGTAAGGACCGAGTTGATCAATGTTAGCCTTCCCGCTTTGTTCAGGAGCTTGCCTTTCCATCCCGCGAGCTTCGCAGCTATCTTGTCAATCAGAGTTTGGAGGTCGGCGCGCCTAAGGTTGCGGAGGCTAAGTGGTAGCCCGAGATATTTGCAAGGGAAAGAGTCAGTTGTTCCGGCACTCGGAGAGCACTTCATTAATTGCCAGCTCATCACAACAGATAGGGAAAGCCGAGGACTTGTTGAAGTTGGTGTAGAGTCCAGAGATTCTCCCAAAGGCTTCCAGGATTGCTTGTGAGGCCATCATCTCAGACCTGCACGGGTTCAGAAATAGGGCAGCATCGTCCGCATAAAGGCTGACTCTGATGGAGGACAAATTGTGTGCAATAGGCTTCAGGATCCCGGCTTCGGTTGCAGACGCGAAGATACGCTGTAGTGGCTCTATAGCAAGCAGGAACAAAAAAGGCGAGAGTGGGTCGCCTTGTCGCAAGCCACATCGATGGTAGAAAGGCAGCCCCGGATCACCATTGAGGATTACTCTGGAGGAGGTTGAGCATAGCACGATTGCAATCAAATCATGGCATCTCTGTCCGAAGCCCATGTGGCAGAGCACCTCAAGCAGATAGTCCCATCCGACGGAATCAAATGCCTTCGCAATATCCAGCTTCAGGAAGATTGCCCCTTTCTTGGCTCTATGTAAACTCTGGACGAGATTTTGAACATACATAAAATTGTCTTGGATCGATCTTCCTTTGAGGAAGGCACTTTGGCTCATAGATATTAGATGCTGCATAGTTGGCGCCATTCTATTGGCAAGGAGTTTTCCCAAGATCTTAGCAACACTGTGGGAAAGACTTATTGGGCGATAATCAGCAGCGCGTAGAGCATTTTCTTTTTTCGGGATTAGGACAATGAATGCAGAGTTCAACAGGTTCCAGTTTCTAGCATCAAGGGCAGAGAGCTGGTTAAGGGCATTCAGCAAATCCACCTTAATCATGTGCCAACATCTTTTGAAGAAAAGCCCAATGAAACCGTCCGGGCCCGGTGCCTTCTCTGCTGCCATTTCTTTAATAGCTTTGCCCAACTCATCCAAGTCAAATGGGTGATCAAGGTGTGTCAGGTCTGCAGATGGCAGATTGAGATTAGACCAGTTCATTCGCAGAGTGGCGCTTTCCGGTTGACCCAACAAGGAGATGAAGTGATTTGTGAGGACTACTGCCTTGTCCTCATGGTCAGAAGCAACATGGCCACCATGGTGAAGGAAGGGGATATGATTCTTCCTTCTTCTACTGTTGGCGCGAAGGTGAAACAGCTTGGTGTTCGCGTCGCCAACTCTAATCCAAACTAATCTTGATCTTTGCCTCCATCTTATTTTTTGAATAGCAGCGAGGGCAAGCAGCCTCCCCTTTAGCAACGCACGCAAGTCAAGCTCCGGTTGTGTTAGTGACCGGTTCTCCATCGCGAGGTCAAGCTGCAATATGACCTCGGAGGCAACTGCAGAGCAAAATCTTCTCTCTTTGATCAGGTTTTTACTCCACTTTTTGAGGGCTTTGGATGTTCTAGTAAGCTTGATGTGAAGCTTCTGAATGCAATCATTGGTATGCAGTTGTTTGGACCATGCCTGGGAGACGACCTCACTAAAGCCATCCTCGTTTGGCCACCAAGCCTCGAACCGGAATCCAGAGAAGTGACGCGCTTGAATCTTCTTCATGATCAGAGGGCAATGGTCAGAGATGTCGGTGGATCTCGACAGTAGCTGGAAGTCAGGGTATCTTGATTCCCACTCCTCAGTGAACAACACTTTGTCTATCTTGGTTAGGGTAGAATTCAGCCTTTCATTTGACCAGGTGAAGCGGCGTCCGATCAGAGGCAACTACTTTAGATGCAGATCATCAATGGCGGCACGAAAGGCACGGATCATACGAAGGTTGATATTGTTGTTGCTCTTCTCGGATGCACGACTAATAAGGTTAAAGTCTCCAAGTACAATCCATTCAGACGGAGCCAAGGCTTTGATGTGTCTGATCTCATTCAAGAAGTTGAGTTTGTCCTCGTCAGATTGTGGGCCATAGACCCCTGTCAATAGCCAAGACGAGTTGCAGCAGAGGTCGGTGATCAACGCGGACACTGAGAAAGTCCCCTGTAACAGTGGTTGCGGAGTAACTTTGATGTGATCAGAGGAGGCGGCAATGAGGATGCCCCCTCTGGTGCCAACAGCGGGAAGGAAAACAAAGTTGTCCATGAAGGAGGGATCCAATGTTTCGGCGATGATGCTGTTAGAGATAGAATCCAGCTTTGTCTCTTGCAGACAGACAAGCTTACAGTGGTGATCTCGAACAACGCCAGCGACAACTTGGCGTCTCGCGGGATTGTTCAGGCCTCTTACATTCCAGCTTAGAGTCGCACTATCCATAAGCAAACCAAAACACAACAGGACAGGACCGGACAGAAGCACATGCAGACTTGGAGCCATAGTAGGTAACAGCAGCAGGTACAGACTTAAAGAGACAAGCAGCAGGCGAAGTGAAGAGGTTGCAAGGCAGCAGGTTGGCCGAGACCGCTCGTCTCGACATGGAGCAATGGTGTACAATCATTGGGAACCTGGGAGCAGCCAACGTGGCCGGCAGCAACCGAGCTACTGCACGACCGCCGTGGTCGGCAGACTTGTGGAGGCGGAGGCCGAGGTACATCTCCCCTTCTTCGTAGTGGCGGTGGTCAAATCGGTGACCGCGTCGATGAAGTGGGGTGGGAGGGGCCTCTGGTAGATGTCCTTGTAGCGCTGAATATCGTCAGGGGCCGGCGGCTCGGCCGGTGTCTGGCCGTGCTTCTTGAGAAGGACGAGCTGGACCTTGGCCATGGTGGAGAGGCCATGGCTCGGCAGCGCAGCAAGGCGACCACTACGCCGCTGGTCGGAGGTGCGAGCAGAGTCCGGGCGAGGGGGCGGGGTGGTGAGCATCGGCGGCGGTGGCGGCGGTGGGGGGAGCAAGGAAGATGGCGCTGGGGAGCAGAAGGATGCAATGAAGCGGTCGATCTGTCCCTGTGGGCTAATAGGAGGAGCGGTGGCTTGGGCCGGCCCAAAAGAGATCAGGTCCGGAAGCGTGCCGTTCGCAACAGGGCCCACCTCCGTAAGGATTCCAAGCTGGCCCGGGCCAATACTGCGCAGCCCAGCATGCAGCCTAGCTGGCATAGCTACAGATACACCACCGCACTCTGGCAGTTGCATGCCCATGCATGCAATGGTCTCCACAGGTCGCGCCTGGTCCACTGGCAGCAGCAGAGCGTTGGCAGCCGTGGCAGCAACAGCAGGCACGCCTCCCAGCTCGACAGAGGGTTCAGTAAACATGAACATGGGATCTGTCTCCTGCACCAGGTCGGAAAGGTGGTGGCCATCTTCTTCTCTTGGGTGGTTGCATGCGACCAGCGCCGGGGGTGGGGCGTCGTGCTTGTCTCCAGTGGCGTGGTCGTCAGGCGGCATGGCAGTGTCAGCGCCCGTCCCAACCTGGTTAGCAGTGGCTATGCCAGTATAGTTGATGCCGTCACTGCCGAGAGCGCCGTCATCGCGCACAGGAGCATCCACGGCAAGCGCGCCGTTAGGGCCAGCACCATCCACCTGACGTTGATGGCAGCCGTGATGGCGGCCCTGCGCCGTGCTTCGAGTGGCTGCCGGAGCCAGGGCCATGGGAGGACGGCCAAGGGTTGGAGCCGCCTCCTGCAGCTCCCAGGTCGGCACCGGAGGCCGCGCCACCGCCTGGGCCTTCCTGGTCGTCACGGCCGGCGAAGTTGAGCCGCGAGTGCACGGGTCCCCGCTGCTGCCGAGGAGGGAAGGTCCCGTCCTCGAAGTGCAGATTCCACCGGTAGTGCCACTTGGCCGAGTCGTCGCGAAGAGGCGAGTCGAGGTCGTCGGAGGGGATGCCGCTGTTGGCGCTGTGGGAACTCATCAGGCTGCCCCGGAAGGGTGGCTCGACCGGCTCGGCGGAGTAGTCATGGATGCGGTCGAGGTGAATGAGGATCGGGTACGCTAGCAGGCTGACCGGCTCCGACCGGCTAGGCTCGTCGGAACGATTCTCCAGGAACCTCATGTGGAAGCTTGCCGAGGACTGGTCAGGAGGTTCCTCGACGGTGAGGGTTCCCCTGGTAGCGATCTTGGTCGGGTCCTGGACCCAAACCCAGGTGCAACAGCACGCGGATTCCTCATCACTGAAGGCGCCTTCTTCGATGTGGTCGACGATGGCAGGGGCGGGGAAGAGCTGCTCCACATCTTGCGGTGTCCAGGCGTGCCGCGGTGGCCCCTCGAGGCAGACGCGTGCCTTGAACGGCAGGCGGATCATGGTGGCACCAGCTCGCCTGGACCAGGCGGAGAGCCTGAGCACCACGTTGCCGATGCGCAGAACGCCTGGCGGGCGCAGGGCCACCCCACGGTAGCGCTGGTCGGAGAAGCGGATGAGGAAGTCGCCGGGCTCGAAGACGGAGACGTGCATCTCGGTGCGAGCGATGTCGAACTGCATGGACGCCGCCACGGAAATGTCTTGCACCGTGAAGTTGGGGCGGTTCCCAAGTACCGTGGCGATAACGGCGTGGCGCTCGAGATCCCGATCCGCGTCGGCGAGGGCAGGCCGCCACGCGATCGTGGCGGAGACCATCCTAGGGCGCAGGTGGACGTCCGGCACCGGGTTCTCCATGGCGACAGTGGGAGCGGCAGCAGCTGCGGCGAGGGGGGGCGCGGCTGCGTTTGGTGAGTGGGGGGCGGGGATGACACAGGAGGTTGCGGCGGCGGGGGGTGCAGGGGTGGTGGCCTTGCGGTGGTGGTTGAGCTTACCTTTCATAGTTTGTTTGGCGACATTCACTCCAGATGTTGTAGTCATGTAATCGGATGTTGCATCGGACACGGGTAAAACTTGTAAGGCATCACGTATTGACGCATTAATCCCCACATGTCTTCCTCCATGTATATGAGACGCATCTTCAGCTACTGGAACAACACAAAAGCCATAAACTGGGTTAATACCCCTGTAAGCATGATATACGGTTTACGTAGAAATGCTGCCGTCAGTTAATACCATTTGAACTTTGTGCTACATCTGTGGCACAAACTTGTGTGAGACAACTGGGAGGCACAAACGAAGGTTCATTACATTTTGCGGGGCTATCTGCTTGATGTAAAAATAACAGTTATTGGACAGAACGAGTCAGTGTAGTGCTAACTGAAGAGCGTCAATTAAGCATTTTATGTTTAATACTCACCTGTAATCAGATGGGAAGGTCGTTGAACATTTGTGATATCACCATTAGTCGGTTGGGGAAGAACCGGTTGTTCGGTTTGTTCAAGTATCCTCCGTTCTGAAGGATGTTCGTAAAACCGTGGGTATAATTGATCACATTAAAAGCATAAAATTATGATTACTATATCCGCACAAACTCATACCTGGACTACTTGGGTAAATCTCATCAACATTTGCCCCCTCCATCTGATCTGCAACGACTTCATTGCTCATCAGCAAAGCAGCGCGGGATAGTGCTTGACATATACAGCAAGATTTATAGACGAAGTTATACCTGGAGGTACATCTGACAAAGTCGTTTGTTCCGCTGCTTTGCTTTGTGGATTCCCCATATGTACCTATGAATTGACAGCAAAAAATAGAGATTTACTGCTGGTTTAATGCAGGTGTGCTATTCATCAGATCGTGCCAAAGTACTTCAAGATGGCTACTGGTTTATGATCTGATTTTTTGAATGGACTTTCCTATATATGATATTGCAAATAGGTAAGTACAGATTGCCAATGGTTGCTGAAGAGCACAAACACTTGATGTGTGTATAGTACGCACACTTATTGAAATTTCAGTACTTCATATATAGACTTTGGTTGTCACCATTTTCAGTAGGGATTTTGCTTAGTTACTTCATATAGACTTCATATAACTTAACTGTTTGCATTCAGTACTTCATATACACTTCATATGAAATTTCAGTACTTCACATAGACTTCATATAACTTACCTGTCTGCATACAGTTTTCTGGTCAGACTGAGTTTCCTATGGAAGTATACTAAGCACACCTGATGTTCACACCTGATTTTGCTTAGGTACTTGCATGAATTACTTACCTGTTTGCATTAAGTTTTCTGGGAAACCAGATTTTCCTCTTGAAGTATAATAAGCACACCTGATTTTTCTCTTGAAGTATACATTCAGTTTTCTGGGTAACCTGAATTACATCTCCTGTCATTTTCCAGCACAAGAGATCTACCCCAGCACCGCTTCCCCATCTCTGGTGGTTCCTTTGGCTTCCTCCATGGCTGCTGAGAAGATGGGTCACCAATTTGCACCACTGTACCTCATGGCCAATTTGCACCAGCATTAACGAGGTCGCAGCCGAGGCCGTCCGTTGTCGTGCCAGGCTCAATTTGGAGGACACCAAGGGTCGTATACCTATTGATCTTCTCTCTTGCCCTGTATCACAGGCTAATGGGGATTCTCCCAATTCAGGTAGCATGCCTCTCTTCTGTTTCGTACGACAACTAATTTGTCTATAATTCTTTAGGATGCGCTTACAAATCCTCCTTACCTTTTCCCATTTTAGTTGCAACGGAAGTCTTCAGTTGGGGAAGTGGATCAAACTATCAACTGGGAACTGGCAATGCCCACATATTAGATTCTGCATGACTGCTTATCTCTGAATATCTGGATGTCCAAGACGACCAACATTGTGCCAGGCTAAAGTTTATGGCGTCCTGAGATGTAATCCATCAGGAGCCGTTTTGATCGACTAAAGTTTATTACGTCCAGGTCATGACACAAACACATGTGTAGACCCGCCTTGTTTTGATCGTCTAAAGTTTACTACGTCCAGGTCCCGGATGAGACCTAGGCAGCATACCTGAGATTTAAAGCGCACTGCCCTCGGAGGGCGGCGACGGCGTCTCCCGGAGTTCGGCGGCGGCGGCGATCCCGAACGTCGGCGGCGACAGGGGATCAAACCGCCCCGACCTGGAGACGCGGATCAAACCGCCCCGCCCTGGAGACGCGGCGGCGGCGTCTCCCCTCGGACGGCGGCTTAGGTACGAATCGAAGTTCGTCCGTGGTCGGCCGCAAGGGTCGGCGGCAGGGAGATCGTAGACGGGGCGGCGGCGAAGGACGTCGTACGTACCGGAGGGACTTCGATGTCTAGTAGGGACGGGAATCGTGAGGTTTTTTTTGGTGCGTTTGCGGGGGGAGGGGAGCAGCGGAGACGAAAAAAAATCAGCGAAAAAAAACGGTTAAAAGTGGTGGGACGAAAATAAACCGTATTATTCAACTAACTCGTCCATTAAGAGTAGAGATTAGTAGGATGACGGATTGATCGAGTGGCTGATGCTCTAGGTGCCCAGGCACCTAGTATATATAAGAACTGTCTTTTGAACATGTTTTGTCGCGCCTGATTTATTCAGTGACTGATTTATGAACATGCTTTTGGCATAAGTAACTTTTGAAGATTGCTTAACTCAGCATTTTGAATATGGAAGGAGAAAGTTGACACTGTTAACATGAACGTAAATCAAGCAAGATCCATTATACTTTCCTCAGGTGTTGTTTTCTACAGCAGTGGTCAATCACTATCAAATTACATTATTAAATCTTATCAGTCAATCGCCTCTCCTAAATCCAGAGAAACTTCTGCCCCGGAATATAGATTGAAACTAATGGTGATTGCATTTTTCTCATGATCTCAATTGATCTTTTTTATTTTGGACATTTTAAGAAGTGCTATAAGTTTCACTTTTTCCAACAAAAAAAAACACGCGGCTGTTTCCTATATTCTAGATTGACATTTATCCTTTTTGTGTAGCCTACAAATGAAAATTTCTTGGTCTGAAAGTTTACAAATTCATTGTGTCCTTTTTGTGACAAGATAAAATTGTATCATTCTTTTGTTTTCTTCAAGGAGTCAGTTTTGAGCTTGAGCATCATCATCATCATTAAAGGAAGTCGGCGTGAAGTTGTCCAAATTCTCCCCAAGCATTGAAGGTGTTGAGTCATCAGGTCTATGTTGGCTCTTTTTTATTATTCTCCTGTTTGAGCTGATGATGTTGTGGTGGTACAACTAACATCCTTGCCAAAAACTTGAGCTGCACTTTCAACTGCAGTCCTAGCTCCTTTTCGTGTAGCAAGATCCTAAGCTGCACCTGAGTCTTGAAACTTGACAGTCTTCGTGTTTCCTGCAAATACGTATGATGCATGCATGATTGTTTAGGGCGTCATGCAAAGCTACAAACATGCATGTCAAATGGGCCACATGCATGTAAAATGTGTTTACGCTGGTTTCCTGCAAGTACAATACATAAGATGTGAAACGTATTTATGATGCGTGCTACTATGGGTAAATGTCACATGCATGTCAAATGTGTTTTGTGCAAGAACTGCACGCTCTATCAGGAATTTCCTGAAAAACCAATATTCTAGTCAAGTATATAAAAAAGGAAGGAGCATTCCGTTTTTGAATCGCATAGTTACCATACAAATTATTGCACTGAATGATCGAACTTGACATGCTTATAGTTAAGTTCAGATAACATACCCTTGACAATTCTGTTCAGAACAGTGAGGGGCACTGAAGAATGGGATAGCAATCAGGTTTTCTTAATTACAGTAGAATCATGTTACAATTTGCCTACAGTCCTAACAGGAATAGGACAATTACTTTTCACACACAAAACATGAATAGGACAAGTACAATTATCTTACTATTTTTCTAACTAAAAAAGGTTACAAGTTCACTTTAGGACATCCAGTTGTTTTGTTCTTTCAGAACATTATATCTATAATATCTAAATAGTTCATCCCCACTATTTTTATTTTTCTTGACATGCAGCCTATCCACATCATCAAATAGACCCCACATGATTTTGTACTCAATTCTATATCACCTATTCTGATTTTCCCACGCTCTGATCCATTTATTTCCACGAAAGAACTCTGTCGCTAACATTGGGTGGTATACCCGCATGACTCTCAGTCTTCTGGAACTGACGCAGGCATCCGAAGAGACATGAATTGATCGTGGGAATTCAACAAGACATGATCTCCACGTCGCATCAGGATCTCTGCAAATCTTGGATGATGCAGAAGGGGTAGGGAGGAGGAGGATAGAGAAGGAGAAGCGTCGGTGAGTAAGAGGTAGGAGGGCCGCATCTCGGAGCTCCCCAAAGAGACTGTACTGCCGCTCAAGTCAGCCATCCGCACCGGCGCGCAGGGGGTGGGAGGACCGCATCTCAGAGCTCCCCATTGTCCTGCGCTGCCACTCAAGTCGCGATCTGCAGCGGCGCGCTCCCCTTGCAGTGGCGCGACCTCTCAGAGCAGTGGTGGCCCGTGTGTCATCTCTCCGCCTCCGAGTCCTGCCGTGCGCTTCGTGGATGGCAGGGACGGGGGACCAGATTGTGGACCTCGACAAATGAGAGGGTTCAGGCAAAATCGCCGCACCGGCGCCGTCGTGCCCCACCCGCTATGTGACGAGCTGGTGGAGGGTATGGACTTTTACATGGAGGCCCCAGTCCAAGTACTACGACGCCCCACGTCTCTGTACAAGGTCGATGCGCGTCGTGGGATGCAAGATGTACATGCTCGGTTGCTCACCGCGGGGCCACGTTGCATGTTCGCAGACGTGTCCCTCATGGCCACGCTCGGCCGCTGGGCTGTTCGACGTCCTGTGTGTCCAATTCCACGACAACCATCCGTGCCAGTTCATTCCCGCCCTGCCGGAGACGGGAGCATGCAGAGCGAACGGCAGCAGTGGATGACGGATTTGCCTTCTCTGACTGTGTATCTCGGCTTGCCGGCATTGCAGGATATTGCGAACAGCGGGTTTATCGACGCGGACACGCTTCTGTCGCAGGTGCGACCGCTGCTGGAAGGTGCGGCCAATTAGGGCATCTCCAGCCGCGCTCCCAGGAAGGCCTTTCCAGGCGTTTTTTTGCGCCGGCGCCGAAAAATCGGCCCAGTCGCGCCTCTAGAAGACCGATTTTCGCCGGCCTGGGCCGAAAACAGCGCCGGCGGACCCAGGCCGAACCCGGCGCGCTGGGGGGCACCCGGGGGCACCGGGGCGAACTGTTTTGGCGCGAAAAAGCCGCGGGCCCGCCGCGTCAGGGACACGGCTCTCTTCTCGCCCCTTTGTCGTCCTCATCGCCTCGTTTTCCGCGGCGAATCAATGCCAAAGCTGCCGCGCGCTGCCGCGCCGGTCAGCCTGCGCCATTGATGCCTTACGGGCGGCGCACTGAAGACCGGATGACGCGCATCCCTCGCCCGCCACGCGTACACACGGCGACACGCGCACGGGCGGCGCCTCGGCCTATATAAGACGCGCCCCAGCGCACTCGGTGACTCGCACTCTCTCGCCGTCTTCGTTCCTCCCTCTCCTCCCTCTCGTCGTCTCCAGTTCATCACACTCATGGCCGAGCGCTTCCCAGGCGACGGCGCGGCGGCGAACGGCTTCGGCCGCCGCCATCTTCACGAGGACGAGGCTCGCCTCCTTTTCGAGGCCGAGTACCCGGTCGCGCCGGACATGCGGGTGCCCGGGGCGTGGAGGATCAGCGCCGGCGGCATGTCGGTGCCCCCGGTACCCACCGGCGCGGTGCGGCGTGCGGAGATCGCATCCGCTCATCCCTGCCGCGTGCCCGACAGCCCGCTCTGGGAGCCCTATTTTCGTCGCCGTCACGCCGAGCAGCTCGAGGCCACCAACGGCGTCGTGCCCTCCGGCAGGCTCAACGCCGCCGGCCGGCGTCGGTGGTGGGGCGTGCCCAGGCGCACGTTGGAGGCCGTCCTCGAGTACATCGAGAGCGGCAACACGCCGCGCCTCGAGTACCCCGCTCCCCCGTCCTTCTCACGCCGCCGGGGAAGCTCCTGGACGCCGAGGCGCATGGAGACCGGGGGGTCCTCCTCCTCGTCCGGCGGCTCTCCCTGCCTCCACCTCCGCCCCGTCAAGCCGGAGCCCCAGGACACGCCTGTCAGCGCGCGCACCCGCAGCTCCGGCGTCCGCATCGGCGACAACGCCTTCCCCACCGGCCGCTTCGTCCTTGTGGAGCCCAAGCCGGAGCCCGGCCTCCCCGCGGAGTACGAGGAGATAGCCTGGCGCGGCTTCTTCGACGAGGACGACCTGCGGTGGGCGCGGGACGACTACCTCCGCGACGAGATGGTCCGGCAGCGCCGGGCCCTGGAGGAGATCGCCGCCCGCAAGCGTGGGCGCGAGGACGAGCACGACATCGTGGTCCTCGACGGCGACGACGACAACGACGCCCCCGGACCGTCCAACCCGCCGCGCCAACCGGGGGAGGGATGCAGCAGGGACGGCAGAGGCGTAGGTGGGGGCGACGACGACGACGACGACGGCGGCGGTGACTACACGTGGTTCTACAGCCTCCTCGGCATGTAGAACCGCGTGGGCGGGCGGCGAGGCGGGCGGCGAGGGAGACGACGGGGTAGCCCGTGGTAGTTTTTCTTTTTTTTGTAAAATATGTTTAAATTTGAACGAACTCGCTCGTGTTTGCGTTGTGTTTGCGCCGAATTTGAATACTTTAAAAATCCGTGGGGGCCGCGACTGGGGGGCATCACGCCCCCAGTGCGCGGTTTAGCGCCGGTGCGCCCCGAGGGGGCGTTTTTTGCCCCTTCTGGGGGGCCAACGGCTAGAGATGCCCTAACGGCAACCATCATGTGGAGGGAGCTGCTCCTACGACGCTACAAAAGTACCCTGGCTTTAGGGTGACGCTGCAGAAAAACTTGCAAAGCCACAACAAAGATCATGTACCATCTTCTTTACAGGCTTACACCCATCTGTAGTGTTAAAAACCATTTAAATTATGAGGTTGTGTTGTGGTCGTTTATTCCTTGAGCAACCTAATGTCTTCTTTTACAAGATTACAGGAAACAGTGCATCCTCCAATTCCAAAAGCAGAGTCTGTAAGTGGTTACTCTTTTGTCCATTCTGATTCTAATTCTAACACATTCCATTCATTGATAGTGCATACAAAGCCTAACTAAGGAATTTGCAGGGTGGTAATTTCATTGACATTTGAAAATACAAATCGCAAAGCCGTTGTTTATGTTTAGTGTGTACTTAACCGCATCCCAAGTTATTGTCATAATTTATTGTCATAAATGTTGTGTACACGGAGTTGCTTGGATGCAGTGCGGCGACCCTAGCGGTGGTAGATGCGGTGTTCGTGGGCGGAGCGTGCGTCTTGGGTGCGGTCGGGTAGCCATGGTCACACGGGTGGCATGGTTGGTGATGTTTGGCATAGCACGGTGGTTTGGCGGAGGTTAACACCGGAGCGCATAACTAGCCTGGTCTTCTCCGGCCGACGGTGGCGGCAGCCGCGGGCGTCGTTTTCTTCATGGAGGTTGTGTCGTGGTGTCCACTTTTCTCCATGTTGCTTCAAGTGAAAACTTGACCTTCGGGATCAGAGGGTGGCGACTATCCGGTGTCGTGCCCTTCTTGAAGGCATCGCCTTGGAGTCCATGCTTCATCATTGTCCCACTTCACTTCTTCTTGGTGGCTAGGTCTCAGGAGGACCTCGTCGGCCCCAAGTGGTTCCTTTTGGCTCATCTGTAGTGTTCTTGATGGTCGATTGGGTAGTGTTGCGGTTCATTGGCACCCTTGCATCTTGCCTTAGGTGTGTGTTGTGTGGGTTGGTGGCATGTTGTATCCAGATTTATATCTGGTGGTTGCTTTATATATAAAGCAGGGTGAAAGTCTTTTTCGTAACTGGAATAAAAGATACTACGTACAATTGGAGCACATCAGGTCATATTTACACTTGCCAAGGACGTCTATGAAAGCACAAGTTGTCATTCTTGCCAGCAGTTCAGGACTAGGCAAAAAAGATCGCAGATACGACCGATCATCAATATCTCCAAGTCTGAGTGACTGGATATTAAGATGGATTTAGTCACTGTCAATTTTCAGCACAATGAGCATTCTTCACTACAAGAAATATATTTTTACAAGCATTGATTGAAATATACACACAACTTCTTTTTGCTGAAGATAGACAATTCTGTCGTTGTCAACAAGGGATGATAATTTCAAATAGCTTGTTCACCGAGGACACACATTTGAAGTTGGCTGAAACTGGGCATTGCTAAAGGTCAATTAGACATCAGTCTTGGAATAAGGAGTCCATTAAATTGATTTTGACATCTATGACAATTCAGTTCTCTTCTAATACCCCAGATCAGTATATGTTACTTTGTACTGTGTAGAGAGCAGAAACTCAAACATCTGTAGTCCTCTAAAAAGCAGGAACTCGGGAATGATCCTTTTGTTGGAAATATGCCCTAGAGGCAATAATAAAATAATTATTATATTTCCTTGTTCATGATAATTGTCTATTATTCATGCTATAATTGTATTATCCGGAAATCATAATATATGTGTGAATACATAGACCACAATGTGTCCCTAGTGAGCCTCTAGTTGACTAGCTCGTTGATCAACAGATAGTCATGGTTTCCTGGCTATGGACATGGGGATGTCATTGATAACAGGATCACATCATTAGGAGAATGATTTGATGGACAAGACCCAAACCTAAACATAGCACAAAGATCATGTAGTTCGTTTGCTGTAGCTTTTCTGGATGTCAAGTATCAATTCCTTAGACCATGAGATTGTGCAACTCCCGGATACCGTAGGAGTGCCTTGGGCGTGCCAAACGTCACAACGTAACTGGGTGACTATAAAGGTACATTACAGGTATCTCCGAAAGTGTCTGTTGGGTTGGCACGAATCAAGACTGGGATTTGTCACTCCGTATGACGGAGAGGTATCTCTGGGCCCACTCGGTAATGCATCATCATAATGAGCTCAATGTGATCAAGTGGTTGATCACGGGATCCTGCATTACGGTACGAGTAAAGTGACTTGCCGGTAACGAGACTGAACAAGGTATTGGGATACCGACGATCGAGTCTCGGGCAAGTAAGGTACCGATTGACAAAGGGAATTGAGTACGGGATTGATTAGGTCCTCGACATCGTGGTTCATCCGATGAGATCATCGAGGAGCATGTGGGAGCCAACATGGGTATCCAGATCCCGCTGTTGGTTATTGACCAGAGAATCGTCTCGGTCATGTCTGCTTGTCTCCCGAACCCATAGGGTCTACACACTTAAGGTCCGGTGACGCTAGGGTTGTATAGATATGAGTATGCAGTAATCCGAAAGTTGTTCGGAGTCCCGGATGGGATCCTGGACGTAACGAGGAGTTTCGGAATTGTCCGTAGGTGAAGAATTATATATAGGAAGTGTAGTTTCGGCTATCGGGAAAGTTTCGGGGTCACCGGTATTGTACCGGGACCACCGGATGGGTCCCGGGGGTCCACCGGGTGGGGCCACCCATCCCGGAGGGCCCCATGGGCTGAAGTGGGGTGGGGAACCAGCCCATAGTGGGCTGGTGCGCCCCCCCTTGGGCCCCCCATGCGCCTAGGGTTGGGAACCCTAGGGGAGGGGGCGCCTCCACTTGCCTTGGGGGCTACTCCACCCCCTTGGCCGCCGCCCCCCTAGGAGATCCCATCTCCTAGGGCCGGTGCACCCTCCTAGGGGGCCTATATAAAGGGGGGAGGGAGGGCAGCCGCACCTCAAGCCTTGGCGCCTCCCTCTCCCCTGCTACACCTCTCCCTCTCGCAGAAGCTTGGCGAAGCCCTGCTGCGATCACTGCTGCATCCACCACCACGCCGTCGTGCTGCTGGATCTTCATCAACCTCTCCTCCCCCCTTGCTGGATCAAGAAGGAGGAGACGTCTTCCCAACCGTACGTGTGTTGAACGAGGAGGTGCCATCCGTTCGGCGCTTGGTCATTGGTGATTTGGATCACGGCGAGTACGACTCCATCATCCCCGTTCTCTTGAACGCTTCCGCACGCGATCTACAAGGGTATGTAGATGCACTCTCCTCTCGTTGCTAGTTGACTCCATAGATTGATCTTGGTGAAACGTAGGAATTTTTTTGTTTTCTGCAACGTTCCCCAACAGTGGTATCAGAGCCAGGTTTATGCGTAGTTGCTATGCACGAGTAGAACACAAAGTAGTTGTGGGCATCGATATTGTCAATTTGCTTGCCGTTACTAGTCTTATCTTGATTTGGCGGCATCGTGGGATGAAGCGGCCCGGACCAACCTTACACGTACGCTTACGTGAGACCGGTTCCACCGACTGACATGCACTAGTTGCATAAGGTGGCTGGCGGGTGTCTGTCTCTCCCACTTTAGTCAGATCGGATTCGATGAACAGGGTCCTTATGAAGGGTAAATAGAAATTGGCAATTCACGTTGTGGTTTTGGCGTAGGTAAGAAACGTTCTTGCTAGAAACCTATAGCAGCCACGTAAAAACTTGCAACAACAATTAGAGGATGTCTAACTTGTTTTTGCAGCAAGTGTTTTGTGATGTGATATGGCCAAAGGTTGTGATGAATGATGAATGATATATGTGATGTATGAGATTGATCCTGTTCTTGTAATAGGAATCACGACTTGCATGTCGATGAGTATGACAACCGGCAGGAGCCATAGGAGTTGTCTTTATTTATTTATGACCTGCGTGTCAACATAAACGTCATGTAATTACTTTACTTTATTGCTAAAGCGTTAGCCATAGTAGTAGAAGTAATAGATGACGAGACAACTTCAAGAAGACACGATGATGGAGATCATGATGATGGAGATCATGGTGTCATGCCGGTGACAACGATGATCATGGAGCCCCGAAGATGGAGATCAAAGGAGCAAATGATATTGGCCATATCATGTCACTATTTGATTGCATGTGATGTTTATCATGTTTTACATCTTATTTGCTTAGAACGACAGTAGCTTAAATAAGATGATCCCTCGTAATAATTTCAAGAAAGTGTTCCCCCTAACTGTGCACCGTTGCGAAGGTTCATTGTTTCGAAGCACCACGTGATGATCGGGTATGATAGATTCTAACGTTCGAATACAACGGGTGTAAGACAGATTTACACACGCAATACACTTAGGTTGACTTGACGAGCCTAGCATGTACAGACATGGCCTCGGAACACAGAAGACCGAAAGGTCGAGCATGAGTCGTATAGAAGATACGATCAACATGAAGATGTTCACCGATGTTGACTAGTCCATCTCACGTGATGATCGGACACGGCCTAGTTAACTCGGATCAGTTTATACTTAGATGACTGGAGGGATGTCTATCTGAGTGGGAGTTCATTTAATAATTTGATTATATGAACTTAATTATCATGAACTTAGTCTAAAATCTTTACAATATGTCTTGTAGATCAAATGGCCCACGTTGTCCTCAACTTCAACGCGTTCCTAGAGAAAACCCAGCTGAAAGACGATGGTAGCAACTATACGAACTGGGTCCGGAACCTGAGGATCATCCTCATAGCTGCCAAGAAAGATTATGTCCTAGAAGCACCGCTAGGTGACGCACCCGTCCCACAGAACCAAGACGTTATGAACGCTTGGCAGACACGTGCTGATGATTACTCCCTCGTTCAGTGCGGCATGCTTTACAGCTAAGAACTGGGGCTCCAAAAGCGTTTTGAGAGACACGGAGCATATGAGATGTTCGAAGAGCTGAAAATGGTTTTTCAAGCTCATGCCCGGGTCGAGAGATATGAAGTCTCCGACAAGTTCTTCAGCTGTAAGATGGAGGAAAATAGTTCTGTCAGTGTGCACATACTCAAAATGTCTGGGTTGCATAACCGCTTGACTTAGCTGGGAGTTAATCTCCCGGATGATGCGGCCATTGACAGAATCCTTCAGTCGCTTCCACCGAGCTACAAGAGCTTTGTTATGAACTTCAATATGCAGGGGATGGAAAAGACCATTCCTGAAGTATTTGCAATGCTGAAATTAGCAGAGGTAGAAGTCAAAAAGGAACATCAAGTGTTGATGGTGAATAAAACCACTAAGTTCAAGAAAGGCAAGGGTAAGAAGAACTTCAAGAAGGACGGCAAGGGAGTTGCCGCGCCCGGTAAGCAAGCTGCCGGGAAGAAGCCAAAGAATGGACCCAAGCCCGAGACTGAGTGTTTTTATTGCAAGGGAAGTGGTCACTGGAAGCGGAACTGCCCCAAATACTTAGCGGGCAAGAAGGCCGGCATCACTAAAGGTATATGTGATATACATGTAATTGATGTGTACCTTACCAGTACTCGTAGTAGCTCCTGGGTATTTGATACCGGTGCGGTTGCTCACATTTGTAACTCAAAGCAGGAGCTGCGGAATAAATGGAGACTGGCGAAGGACGAGGTGACGATGTGCGTCGGGAATGGTTCCAAGGTCGATGTGATCGCCGTCGGCACGCTACCTCTACATTTACCTACGAGATTAGTTTTAAACCTCAATAATTGTTATTTAGTGCCAGCTTTGAGCATGAACATTGTATCAGGATCTCGTTTAATACGAGATGGCTACTCATTTAAATCCAAGAATAATGGTTGTTCTATTTATATGAGAGATATGTTTTATGGTCATGCTCCGATGGTGAATGGTTTATTCTTAATGAATCTCGAGCGTAATGCTACACATATTCATAGTGTGAATACCAAAAGATGTAAGGTTGATAATGATAGTCCCACATACTTGTGGCACTGCCGCCTTGGTCACATAGGTGTCAAACGCATGAAGAAGCTCCATGCAGATGGACTTTTAGAGTCTCTTGATTATGAATCATTTGACACGTGCGAACCATGCCTCATGGGTAAGATGACCAAGACTCCGTTCTCAGGAACAATGGAGCGAGCAACCAACTTATTGGAAATCATACATACTGATGTGTGCGGTCCAATGAGTGTTGAGGCTCGCGGTAGCTATCATTATGTTCTCACCCTCACTGATGACTTGAGTAGATATCGGTATGTCTACTTAATGAAACACAAGTCCGAGACCTTTGAAAAGTTCAAGGAATTTCAGAGTGAGGTTGAGAACCAACGTGACAGGAAAACCAAGTTCTTGTGATCAGATCATGGGGGAGAATACTTGAGTCACGAATTTGGCACACACTTAAGAAAATGTGGAATAGTTTCACAACTCACGCCACCTGGAACACCTCAGCGTAATGGTGTGTCCGAACATCGTAATCGCACTCTATTAGATATGGTGCGATCTATGATGTCTCTTACCGATTTACCGCTATCATTTTGGGGCTATGCTTTAGAGACTGCCGCATTCACTTTAAATAGGGCTCCGTAGAAATCTGTTGAGACGACACCGTATGAATTATGGTTTGGGAAGAAACCTAAGCTATCATTTCTAAAAGTTTGGGGATGCGATGCTTATGTCAAGAAACTTCAACCTGAAAAGCTCGAACCCAAGTCGGAAAAATGCGTCTTCATAGGATACCCTAAGGAAACCATTGGGTATACCTTCTACCTCAGATCCGAAGGCAAGATCTTCATTCCCAAGAACGGATCCTTTCTAGAGAAGGAGTTTCTCTCGAAAGAAGTAAGTGGGAGGAAAGTAGAGCTTGATGAAGTACTGCCTCTTGAAGCAGAGAGTAGCGCAGCTCAGGAAAATGTTCCTGTGGTGCCTGCACCGATTAGAGAGGAAGTTAATGATGATGATCAAGATACTTCGAATCAAGCTCCTACTGAACTTGGTAGGTCCACAAGGACATGTTCCGCACCAGAGTGGTAGGGCAACCCTGTCTTGGAAATCATGTTGTTAGACAACGGTGAACCTTCGAACTATGAAGAAGCGATGGCGGGCCCAGATTCCGACAAATGGCTAGAAGCCATGAAATCCGAGATAGAATCCATGTATGAAAACAAAGTATGGACTTTGACTGACTTGCCCGAAGATCGGCGAGCCATAGAAAATAAATGGATCTTTAAGAAGAAGACAGACACGGATGGTAATGTGACCATCTATAAGGCTCGACTTGTCGCTAAGGGTTATCGACAAGTTCAAGGGGTTGACTACGATGAGACTTTCTCACCCGTAGCGAAGCTGAAGTCCGTCCGAATCATGTTAGCAATTGCCGCATTCTATGATTACGAGATATGGCAAATGGACGTCAAAACGGCATTCCTTAATGGCTTTCTTAAGGAAGAATTGTATATGATGCAGCCGGAAGGTTTTGTCGATCCTAAGAATGCTAACAAGGTGTGCAAGCTCCAACGCTCAATCTATGGGCTGGTGCAAGCATCTCGGAGTTGGAACATTCGCTTTGATGAGATGATCAAAGCATTTGGGTTTATGCAGACTTATGGAGAAGCATGCGTTTACAAGAAAGTGAGTGGGAGATCTGTAGCATTTCTCATATTATATGTGGATGACATACTGTTGATGGGAAATGATATAGAATTCTTGGAAAGCATAAAGGCCTATTTGAACAAGTGTTTTTCAATGAAGGACCTTGGAGAAGCTGCTTATATATTAGGCATCAAGATCTATAGAGATAGATCGAGACGCCTCATCGGTCTTTCACAAAGTACGTACCTTGACAAGATATTGAAGAAGTTCAATATGGATCAGTGCAAGAAGGGGTTCTTACATGTATTGCAAGGTGTGCGATTGAGCACGGCTCAATGCCCGACCACGGCAGAAGATATAGAAAAGATGAGTGTCATCCCCTATGCCTCAGCCATAGGGTCTATTATGTATGCCATGCTGTGTACCAGACCTGATATAAACTTTGCCGTAAGTTTGGTAGGTAGGTACCAAAGTAATTCCAGCAAGGAACACTGGACAGTGGTCAAAAACATCCTAAAGTACCTGAAAAGGACCAAGGATATGTTTCTCATTTATGGAGGTGGCGAAGAGCTCGTCGTAAAGGGTTATGTCGATGCTAGCTTCGACACAGATCTGGATGACTCTAAGTCACAAACCGGATACGTGTATATTTTGAATGGTGGGGCAGTAAGCTGGTGCAGTTGCAAGCAAAGCGTCGTGGCGGGATCTACATGTGAAGCGGAGTACATGGCGGCCTCGGAGGCAGCACACGAAGCAGTCTGGGTGAAGGAGTTCATTACCGACCTAGGAGTCATACCCAATGCGTCGGGCCCGATGACTCTCTTATGTGACAACACTGGAGCTATTGCCCTTGCCAAGGAGCCCAAGTTTCACAGGAAGACTAGGCATATCAAGCGTCACTTCAACTCCATTCGTGAAAGTGTTCAAAATGGAGACATAGAGATTTGTAAAGTACATACGAACCTGAATGTAGCAGATCCGTTGACTAAACCTCTCCCAAGAGCAAAACATGATCAACACCAGAATTCCATGGGTGTTCGATTCATCACAATGTAACTAGATGATTGACTCTAGTGCAAGTGGGAGACTATTGGAAATATGCCCTAGAGGCAATAATAAAATGATTATTATATTTCCTTGTTCATGATAATTGTCTATTATTCATGCTATAATTGTATTATCCGGAAATCGTAATACATGTGTGAATACATAGACCACAATGTGTCCCTAGTGAGCCTCTAGTTGACTAGCTCGTTGACCAACAGATAGTCATGGTTTCCTGGCTATGGACATGGGGATGTCATTGATAACGGGATCACATCATTAGGAGAATGATGTGATGGACAAGACCCAAACCTAAGCATAGCACAAAGATCATGTAGTTCGTTTGCTGTAGCTTTTCTGGATGTCAAGTACCATTTCCTTAGACCATGGGATTGTGCAACTCCCGGATACCGTAGGAGTGCCTTGGGTGTGCCAAACGTCACACGTAACTGGGTGACTATAAAGGTACATTACAGGTATCTCCGAAAGTGTCTGTTGGGTTGGCACGAATCAAGACTGGGATTTGTCACTCCGTATGACGGAGAGGTATCTCTGGGCCCACTCGATAATGCATCATCATAATGAGCTCAATGTGATCAATTGGTTGATCACGGGATTATGCATTACAGTACGAGTAAAGTGACTTGCCGGTAACGAGACTGAAGATGGTATTGGGATACCGACGATCGAGTCTCGGGCAAGTAACGTACCGATTGACAAAGGGAATTGAGTACGGGATTGATTAGGTCCTCGACATCGTGGTTCATCCGATGAGATCATCGAGGAGCATGTGGGAGCCAACATGGGTATCCAGATCCCGCTGTTGGTTATTGACCAGAGAATCGTCTCGGTCATGTTTGCTTGTCTCCTGAACCCGTAGGGTCTACACACTTAAGGTTCAGTGAAGCTAGGGTTGTATAGATATGAGTATGCAGTAATCCGAAAGTTGTTCGGAGTCCCGGATGAGATCCTAGACGTCACGAGGAGTTCCGGAATTGTCCGGAGGTGAAGAATTATATATAGGAAGTGTAGTTTCGGCCATCGGGAAAGTTTCGGGGTCACCGGTATTGTACCGGGACCATCGGATGGGTCCCCGGGGTCCACCGGGTGGGGCCACCCATCTCGGAGGGCCCCATGGGCTGAAGTGGGGTGGGGAACCAGCCCATAGTAGGCTGGTGCGCCCCCCCTTGGGCCCCCCATGCGCCTAGGGTTGGGAACCCTAGGGGAGGGGGCGCCTCCACTTGCCTTGGGGGCTACTCCACCCCCTTGGCCGCCGCCCCCCCTAGGAGATCCCATCTCCTAGGGCCGGCGCACCCCCCTAGGGGGCCTATATAAAGGGGGGGAGGGAGGGCAGCCGCACCTCAAGCCTTGGCGCCTCCCTCTCCCCTACTACACCTCTCCCTCTCGCAGAAGCTTGGCGAAGCCCTGCTGCGACCACTGCTGCATCCACCACCATGCCGTCGTGCTGCTGGATCTTCATCAACCTCTCCTCCCCCCATGCTGGATCAAGAAGGAGGAGACGTCTTCCCAACCGTACGTGTGTTGAACGCGGAGGTGCCATCCGTTTGGCGCTTGGTCATCGGTGATTTGGATTGTCGGATTTCGGGTTCCGGCAGACCCTTGAGGTTCGAACACTGGGGTGCGTGCGGAGATTTCGCCTCCTACCTACCTGCACCCCTCCGCCATGCTAGGATCTAAACTAAGGAAAGAACAACACAAGAGACACAGTGTTTATACTGGTTCGGGCCACCGTTGTGGTGTAATACCCTACTCCAGTGTGTGGTGTGGTGGATTGCCTCTTGGGCTGACGATGATAAACAATACAAGGAAGAACAGCCTCGCGAGGGTCTGTTCTTGGCTGAGGCGATGAACTGCTGGGAGGAGTTCAGCCACCTCTCTCTCTCTCTCAGCTTCGACCGACCGACCGACCGACCCCCTTGCTGTGTGGGTGGCTGGTCCTATTTATAGAGGCCCTGGTCCTTTTCCCAAATATTGAGCGGGAAGGGAGCCAACAATGGCGGGCTAATTTCAAGGGGAAATCAAGTATAAGCTATCCTGACAAAAGTAGTCTTCGCCTGCGCAAAGCTTTGGTGATGACGCCGTCTTGGGCTCCACGGTGACCTCCATCTCGTAGTCCTCCTGGTCTTGGTCTCGTTGCACCGAAATGGCAACCTTTGCCTGATGCCTCGGTACTCCGCGGCTGCGCTTGCCCCCTTTGCACCAAAGAGGAAAGGAGGACGCTGCATGGGCTGACACCCGCCTGGCGCCCTGAGTTGTCATGGCTTGCGTCATGGGCACCTCGTGAGGTACCCCGCCTTGTTCTCTCCGCCTCCTCGTGAGCCAGCCTGACGAGGCCATGACTGAGGAAGCTTCACGTCGCCCGCCCCGCGAGGCTTGGCCCCTCGCGAGGGTCTTGGGTTTGTGTTGGTGAAGTGGGCCGTGCTGGGCCCCCTTTTGAGCCACGCCGCAGGCCGCAGGCAGGCAAGTCTGGGGACCCCCATTCCCAGAATGCCGACAGTAGCCCCCGGGCCCAAGGCGCGCCCGGACTTGGCCGTGCAGGGAGGCGGAAGGGCAAGAGCGAAGCGCCACGGGCCCTAACAGCCTGCGGCCTTGGGCGCCGCATGGCGGTTGACTGGACGTGGGCGCCTCCATTTCCCCACGACGCCTCGGCAACTGCACGGATGGCACAAGTCCCTGCATGCAAAAATGGGTCATGATTACCTGCGATCGTGGAGGCCGGCGGTTGGCCTTCGCCGGCCATAAGTACGGAACAGCGTGCGCCCTTCCAGTCCACCCCTCCTTGCTTCTCCTTCTTCCCGATCCTTGCTCCGTCTTGCCGCGATGGCTCCGACCCGCCGGTTCTCGACGGCAAAGAAGGGAAAGGCTCCCCGAGAGGGGCCAGACCCCCTCCCGCCGAAGAAATGGCTCATCCCTCATGGCCCGGACGAAGGGGCCCTTCAGGTGGTGCCGAGGCCTTGGGGCGAGCGGGCGCCGCCGGGGTTCCCGCTTCCATCATACGCCCATGTCGAGGGCCCCGAAGGAGCTGATGCTGACCGCCACGGGCGGCACCGTCGACGGCGCCGACGGGTCACGAAGGTGTGGGTCGTCCTCCCTGGGGTCCACAATGAGGGATCCTCCCAAGAGTTCGTGCTCCACGTCGCCATTCCTCTTCAGTCTTGGATTCGCCTGCCTCCCTTCTTCGCCTCTATCATCCCGCATGGGGAGCCCCTGGAGCTCTGGCTGCAGCACGCCGGCTGCAGCACCTTCGCGACCGATGCAGAGGTCGTGGTCGTCGCCCCGGGCGAGGTCTACATGACCCGGGGCTGGAGGGAGATCGCCCGGGTTTGCAGGACAAGGGGAGTCTTCGCGATCCACTTGGACTACGATGGTGCTTCGGTGATGCTCTTCAAGGTCTTCGATGCGAGCGGGCGCCGGCTAGAGTGCTGCCCCGGGGAAGGTGGCCAGGGCCCTGCTGTGACGAGGACTGGGCATGCCACCCACTCCCTTGGAGGCTCCTCAGGCGGTGGAGGCGTCAGAGGTTCCAGCGACTCCGGCGAGCTCTTCGCGACTCCGGAGACGAGCGACGACAGCTATGAGCCCCCGCGCCGGCGCCGCTCCTGGAGCAGGGCGGGCTCGTCAGGCCGCCGCCGACTCTGATCTGGATGAGGTTGGCGTTAGTGCTTGACGGCCCACTGTTGATGATGGCGTCTTTTGCAGGGACGCGCGTGGTTTGTGTCCCTTTAGGATCTGTTCCCTGCGAGGAATCAAAAATGCGTCCCGTAGGGGCTTGTAAGGTGCCTGTGATCCTGTCTTGTATATATAACCCTCGTCGTAGAATTGCGCAAGTTGCTCATTCCATCTTAGCTCAGTCCTCCCTTTCGAACCTCACGAGGGCTTGGTGCTCTACGCCGACAGGTCCCAGTCCCAAGGCGGCTTCAGCCGTCGCTGGTATGCCAGGTCGCGATGCCGTGGTCAAGGCCAGGAGGTGAGCGACCCGGAGTCCGGTAAGAGCCCCTGAGTCGCGATGCTCAGGAGGTCCCCTTTGGCGCCCAAGCAGCCGTCGTTTGGTGAGAAAGGGGAGCGGCGTTGCTAACAAGGGATAGCATTAGGTGCGGGGATGGTGCCACGGTAGCTGGCGCTTCCGGGCGATAACTTATCTCGAGGATCAGAGGCCGCTCTCTGGTGTGTGGCCGGGTCCGTGCGTCGGCAGGAGCGGGGTTGCTTAGCGAGGTCCTCGTGTGTCTCCTCCCTCTCGCCTTAGCTCCCCTTTCTTCTCTACGTCCTCGGGTCCCGGCCCTCGAGCGAATCTCAGCCGTCGCTGGTATGCCAGGTCGCGATGCCGTGGTCAAGGCCAGAGGGTGAGGGATGGAGAGCCAGTAGGAGCCCTGAGTCGTGATGCTCAGGCACCCGCCCTTTAACGTGCAAGCGTTTCGCGCGGACGAGAGCGAAGGAGGCACATCAAGAGCCTCGCCTGACGCAGCTCCTTCAGGAGGTCCTGCAGGTCTATCATAGAAAAAAGCAAGGGGTTGCTATACAATTGACGGTCAGCCGTTGGTTGCTTTCGAGGGGTAGTGAGGCACTGAAGGCTTGACGAGGTGCGCTATGCGGGGCTGCCGCGGCCAGAGCTCAGCCATTCAGGTTTGTTGGTGTTGCAGGGACGGACCCATGCGCAAGCGTCGTGCCGTTTGAGAGCAGCTCCGTTAGTTGGCGTCAGCTGAGTAGGCAACTAGGTAAAACGCGTTAGCCGCGAAGGAGTGGATTCGTTCGAATAGATGCTGGGAATGCGGAGATCACTGGGTCAGGCCCGAGCGACTTGGGGGTGATGCAGCCTGAGGGGTGCCCCCAACAAGGTAAGCTAATCGACACGAAATAAAAGGGATACACGCCGCAGGGACGGACCCACGTGGCCTGGGAATAATGCAGCCCTGGGGGCGCTCCCAGCTGGAAGTAAAACTCGAAAGATGTCACCTGATGATGTTGAGGACGAAGGGGTGTTGGTGTAGCAAGCTCGGGGGGCTGCGGAAGCCGATCCTCACGAGCCCCCAGGCCCAGGGGCCTCGGGAGGCTCCGGAGACGCTGGCGGCTCCTCGCGGGCCATCTCCATCTCTGCCAGGGCTGCAGAACGCCTAGCCTCTCGTGCCTCCGTGATGCCCCTCATGAGGCGCTGGTACGCGTCAGCCGCGTTCGGCAAGCCGTAAGGCGTGCGAACGTAGCTATGGGGTGGACCTCCGCAGCGCCCCACTCGCGAGGGCCAGAGGCGCTCCAGAGAGACGACTCGGTTGAGCCCTGGTAGGTCGATGCAGACACGCAGCCCACCATCCTCGCCTGGATGCGGGGCTACTGCTGGTAGACGGTGGGTGCCTCTCATGACTCTTGACTCCTATAGCTCCTGAATGGCCTTGCCGACGAACTCCTGTGGGTCTGGATCTCCTTGCCTTGCTCCTTCTTGAGGGAAACGTGCTTCAAAACACGCCTCCATTTGGTGCCCAAGCGCCTCCCTCGTGACCCTAGCTAGGTCGGTGGCCCTCCAGGGGAGAGCCCCCGAGCCTGCCTGAGGAGGGCGTCGGGCGCGCTTTCCTATGTGATGGAGGGAGGCTCCCCCTGGGCAGGCGCGGGCCCAGAGGGGCCTGCCTCCTGAGTGGTCGAGCCGGACGATGTCTTCTTCTTCTTGGGGGTGGTCTCGGGAGGCCTCCTACTTCCACGACCCGGGTCTTCCAGTGACGCGGCCTGAAAGGCTCGTTCCAGGGAACACATCGTGTCCTTCTCTTCACAGGGCACCGTGATGACTCCGCCGCTTCCTGGCATCTTAAGGACGTTGTAGCCGTGGTGAGTTACGGCCATGAACTTGGCCAGCACTGGGTACCCAGGGATGGCGTTGTACGGCAGGCGAATGTGAGCGACGTCGAAGTCGATGAGCTCGGTGCAGTAGTTGTCGCGTGCCCCGAAGGTGACAGGGAGGCGGACCTGCCCAATCGGGACCGTGGAGCCATCAGTGATACCGGAGAAGGGCTTGGTTGGCTGAAGCTGGCTGTAGGGCACTTGGAGGTTGTTGAAGATCTCCACGGACAGGACGTTGAGCCCTGCCCCGCCATCGATGAGGGTCTTGGTAACCACCATGTTGCTGATGATTGGGGAACAAAGCATCGGGAGGACTCCGGCTGTTGCCGCACACTTGAGCTGATCTGCTGAGCTGAACATGATGGCGCACGCCGACCACCTGAGAGGGCGTGTGGCTTCGAGTCTGGGGAGTACGGTGTTCACTTTGCGGGCGAACTGCTTGAAGATGCGCTGAGAGGCTGGGGCTTGAGCTCTGCCCAGGATGCAGGCGATCGCGCGCGGCTCCTGGAAGCCCCCAGCCTCCTCGTCCTGATGGCGGTCCTCGTTTCTCCTTGGCTGCGGCGGCAGCGGTGGGAGGCCTGCGTTTCCTAGCGGGTGATCCTCACGAGGCTGATCCCTCCAGTCTCCCTCGCGAGGCTGATCCCTCCATCCTCTCTCACGAGGCGGGTCTTGCCAGCGATCCTCGCGAGGTTGGTCGCGCCACCCTTGGCATGGCCCACGGTCTTCCCAGCGTCCTGCGCTTCTTCCTCCTCCTTGACCGTAGCCCCGGTCACCGCGGTCGGGGCGACAGCTGATCCTTCCTTCACACACGGCTCGGAGTTCTTGGCATTCGTTGGTGTTGTGGGTGTGGAGGTCGTGGTACACGCAGTACCGGCTGCCCTTGGGAGGTTCGGGCTGATCTCTGCCCCGCTTGGTGTCTGGTTCTACCGCGAGCACTGCTGCCCCCTTGCGCTTCACATCCTTGGCCTTGAGCTTCTTCTCTTCCGGGTCTGCGGCAGGCAGCTCGAGGAGGGAGAGACGCCCCTCCTCAGCCCTGGCGCACTTGTTTGCCAAGTCGAACAGCTCCAAGGAAGTGCACAAGTCTTCATGCATCGCCAGCTCCTCCTTCATCTTCACGTCGCGCACGCCGTCGGAGAAAGCTGAGATGATGGCCTCCTCAGTCACCTTGGGGATCTTGAGGCGTGCGTTGTTGAAGCGCTGGATGTACTTCAGCAGGGTTTCCCCGGGTTGTTGCTTGATGCGGCGCATGTCGCTCACGGCGGGTGGTCGGTCGCGAGTACCTTGGAAGTTGGCGATGAAGCGGGTGCGCATCTCTTCCCAGGAGGAGATTGTGCCTGGAGCCAGGTTCAGGAGCCAGGTGCGGGCCCCGTCCTTGAGCGTCATGGGAAACTAGTTCGCCATGACCTTCTCGTCTCCGTTGGCAGCTTCGATGCCCAGCTCGTAGAGCTGGAGGAACTCCGCAGGGTCAGCCGTGCCGTCATAGCGAGGAGGCAGGTCTGGTTTGAACTTGCCGGGCCACGCGACACTGTGTAGTTCGGTGGTGTAGGCGCGGCAGCCTGTTGTGGCCACGGGAGGCCTTCGGTGATGGAGAGCCTGGTCTTGCATGTCCCCACGCGCTGGAGCAGGAGGATGGTCGCGACATGCTGGAGCAGGGAGCGCCCTAGCAGCTTCTGGCGGGCGAGGGACTTCTTGGCAGCTCCGTTCTTGTTGCGCTGACACCTGACGGAGTGGGTTCCGCCCAGGGGCCATGCGCCTTGGAGCCATGGCGTCTTCTTGAGGAGGAGGCGGCCGGGGCGCCGCCGGAGCCTCTTCGCCCGCGCGGGGCGGGGTGCGGTGCAGCGGAACGGACGGCGCGGAAGAGCCTCCTGCAGCGCGGACGAGCTCGGCGACGCGGTCGAGCCATTCTTCGTAGACGTCGTCGATGGGACGGTAGCGCAGGAGCTCGTTTGCCGCGATGAGTGCAGCCTGAGCCTCCATGGGCGCGCGGAGCGTGCGGGACGAAGATCCAGCTGGGGCGAGCGAGGGAGTTGCAGTGCGGCCGTCTTGCCGCACGGACGGATGCTGGGACGATGCTTGCCGCTCGTCCCCCGCCGGGCCGGTGGCGGTGTTGACGACAGGTGACGGGGAACGGCGTGGATGCCCGCCGACAGGGGCCGTCTGGGCGACGCGGGAAGCGAGTGCGGCCCGGCGCTCGGCGCGGGCCCGACGAGCGCCAGACATGGGTGTGACAGTCGGAGGAGAACGGGGCGGTGGAAGACGAATTCCGGCGCACCCCTACCTGGCGCGCCAAATGTCAGATTTCGGGTTCCAGCAGATCCTTGAGGTTCGAACACTGGGGTGCGCGCGGAGATTTCGCCTCCTACCTACCTGCACCCCTCCGCCATGCTAGGATCTAAACTAAGGAAAGAACAACACAAGAGACACAGAGTTTATACTGGTTCGGGCCACCGTTGTGGTGTAATACCCTACTCCAGTGTGTGGTGTGGTGGATTGCCTCTTGGGCTGATGATGATGAACAATACAAGGAAGAACAGCCTCGCGAGGGTCTGTTCTTGGCTGAGGCGATGAACTGCTGGGAGGAGTTCAACCACCTCTCTCTCTCTCTCTCTCTGCTTCGACCGACCGACCGACCGACCCCCTTGCTGTGTGGGTGGCTGGTCCTATTTATAGAGGCCCTGGTCCTCTTCCCAAATATTGAGCTGGAAGGGAGCCAACAATGGCGGGCTAATTTGAAGGGGGAAAGCAAGTATAAGCTATCCTGACAAAAGTAGTCTTCGCCTGCGCAAAGCTCTGGTGATGACGCCGTCTTGGGCTCCACGGTGACCTCCATCTCGTAGTCCTCCTGGTCTTGGTCTCGTTGCACCGAAATGGCAACCTTTGCCTAATGCCTCGGTACTTCGCGGCTGCGCTTGTCCCCTTTGCACGAAAGAGGAAAGGAGGACGCTGCGCGGGCTGGCACCCGCCTGGCGCCCTGAGTTGTCATGGCTTGCGTCATGGGCACCTCGTGAGGTACCCCGCCTTGATCTCTCCGCCTCCTCGTGAGCTAGCCTGACGAGGCCGTGCCTGAGGAAGCTTCGCGTCGTCCGTCCCGCGAGGCTTGGCCCCTCGCGAGGGTCTTGGGTTTGTGTTGATGAAGATGGGCCGTGCTGGGGCCCCCTTTTGAGCCATGCCGCAGGCCGCAGGCAGGCAAGTCTGGGGACCCCCGTTCCCAGAACGCTGACATGGATCACGGCGAGTACGACTCCATCATCCCCGTTCTCTTGAACGCTTCCGCACGCGATCTACAAGGGTATGTAGATGCACTCTCCTCTCGTTGCTAGTTGACTTCATAGATTGATCTTGGTGAAACGTAGGAAATTTTTTTGTTTTCTGCAACGTTCCCCAACACCTTTATATAAGAAGACAAGTAGGAACAACCGTTTTCTTATTCATGCCTTTTTCGTGAGAGGGTAATTTCATTTTGTGCAGAGCAACCATGTTATTCTCATGAAGGCACTACCAAGCAGATGTCATGTACCATATTCATGCTAAATGAGTTGCCAACTAAAAATGTTGTGGAAGTGGTGTTCCGTGAAATAAAATATGTAAAAGGATCAATAATAAGTTAGATTGTATTTCCCAGGGTGGTAGCTATATCAAACAGATTTTTGGGGTGTTATTTCTCATTGAGGGGCTCTGCCTCCCCATGGATGCTAGCATCCTTTGGATTGCATCACTTTTGGTTATTTCCCATTGGGATCTTGTGAATAAACTTGAATTGACGCATGAGAAGACCCATATAATGATCCAAACAGTTGAACCAATAACTAGTAAATATCATGCAACTATCGCTTGAAGTCGCCACTATTGTACTGATAAATTTCGGTTCATGGTTTGCGATGGGTAACAACTCCATCGGTGTAGACCTCAAATTGCTCCACTGGCAAGCAGCCGTTGTCCGACAGCCTAATCGACGAATCAAAACTTCCTCGCACATACCGAGCACCATGATGATTCACCCAAAGATATTGCAAGCTTAACTTGGTGAGGTTACCGAGGTTGGATTGGATGATGCAAGACCTGGGTCCATGTTTTGTGACTTCATGGCGTCTTTGCGGAAATCTAAATCACACTTGTCATGGAATTGTCACGGCAGATGTCCTTTTGCAAGGACTTAATCGTGGAGCCATCGCAACTAGGAAGCTTAAAGGGGTTAATCGGGACAAGGATACGCGAGGTTTATACTAGTTCAGCCCCCTTACTGTGAAGGAAGGCCTACATCTAGTTGGGTTGGAATTTCTTGAGGTTTCGATGACCAGGGAGCGTGATACGCTATGCCTGGCTCTCGATCAGTTGTTTCTCACCCTAAGCCGCTGGCGGGTCGTCCCCTTATATACACGGGTTGACGCCCTGCGGCCTATAGAGTCCCGGCTGGCTCATAAACAGTGTCCAGCTCGGCGACTAGTTACTTCTACCTTACAGTACGAGTTATACCATCATGGCGGTTTATCTTTACGGGCCTCAGAGTCGCCTGTGGGCCTTTAAGCCTTTTAGTGAACCGCCATCTTCATGCCTTGGTTTTGGGCTTCTGATGAACCTCTATTTGCGTAACCCGGCCCCTCCTGGATGGCTTACACAAATAGTCATATCCCCAACATTAGGCCCCAGATTGATTTGAACCGGTTCATGTCAATCTTTGAAAACCTTATGAACTGGCCTTTAGTCTTCTGTCTTGCGTGAAAATTGTAACCCGCCGTGACGTCATCCTCTGGCTCCGGGTTAAATCATCGTGACGTCATCTTCAATAAAACTTATATTTTAATTCATCATATCTTCAACGGATCTTTGCCTTTACTGACCCTCCCGAAAATCGAGGCGTCGGGGCCGCTGGATAATGATGTCTTGGTCTCCTCGTTTCTCGCGCCGTCTCAGTCGGTCCTCCTTATAAATAGGCGCGACCTAGGTCTTTTTCATTTCCTCCGGTCGTCTTCTTCCTCGCACTCCCTCTTCTGCCGCTCGAGCTCCGCCGCCGCCACCGTCGGAAACCTCGTCTTCACCGACTCAGGCCGCTGCATCACCCTGTTTTTTGACCAGAGAACAACGGCAACCCTCCGCAGTTCTTCCACATCGGTGAGTTCTCTTTCCCCCCTTTCTCAGATCTGCATTAGTACTGTCTTGAGTTCGTCGACGTTCATCGTCGCCCGACGCAACCTCCATTAGTTCTTACCTCTAATACCTTGTTCAGATCGTAAAAACCACATAGAACTGCTGCGGAGGATGTTGTGTGCTTATTCTGTATGAAAACAGATCTCATTTCCTTGTTTTGGAAGCCCTCCTTGAGTATATGAACTTCCCTGTACTGTTTTAGGTCTAGAAATTTTCCCTTTCCAGAGCATCGTTTGATCCAAAATAATAATTGCAATTTGTGAAACCTGTTTGCTCCACACTTAGCCAAAAACTGTGTCTGTTGACTCTGTTTCAGCCATAGTAGTCCGTGTAACCGGTTTAAGATAATACCGGCTGTCAGCACCGCTTGCCTCTGGCGACTTAAGAAAACCTTAATCATCTTTAATACCTGCAGCTGTTAAACATTATCACATAGTTACCTGTATGTCATTAGGCCCCTTCTTAAGCCTCCATCTTAAATCACCCAATAATGCTTATTCTCCGGGTTATAATAAACCGGAAAATTTCCTTTATCTTGTTGTAGGCTTCAATTTACCCAATGGCACCCAAAGCCGTTAAACCTCCGGTTACCTGCAACTGGGTCCCATCCATTGTTACAGAGAGCAAACTGTCCGAGTTTGTAAAGTCTGGCCATCTGCCCAAGAAGGATGTCATGTCTTATCGTGCTCCTGACCCGTCTGAGGAGAAACCTCAACCCAAGGAAGGGGAGGTGATCATTTTTACTGATCACATGAGCCGGGGATTTGCTCCTCCCGGTTCAAAATTCTTTAGAGACGTTTTGCACTTCTTTGACTTAAGACCTCAAGACATCGGGCCCAATTCCGTGTCAAATATCTGCAACTTCCAAGTTTTCTGTGAGGTCTACCTTGGAGAAGAACCCAGCCTACTTTTGTTCAGGGAATTGTTCTATTTGAACCGGCAGAATGAGCGGGCCAACGGGCCCAGTCTGGAGCTTGGTGGCATATCGATTCAAAGGCGGAGAGACTGCCTGTTCCCTTATGCTGAATTGCCGAGTCATCCAAAGGACTGGAACCAGACATGGTTCTACTGCCAAGATACTTCTCCGGCTGGTGAAAACCCGCTGCCCGGCTTCCGTGCATTGCGCCTTGAACCTACTCACCCGCTGCCGGATAAGTTGACTGCTATTGAACGTCTGCCACTCACCCCCAAGATCAAGAAGATTAAAGCTCTTTTAGGGAACGGCTTAGATGGCATTGACCTGGTCCGAGTCTGGGTTGCTTGGAGAATAATTCCGTTAAGCCGCCGCCCCGGCTTAATGTGTAATTATTCAGGCGAGAAAGATGACCCTCAGCGTCATAGTCCTGACGACTTACCAGATGACGTAGTGGAAGCTACAACTCAGTCTTTGTTGAAAGAGGGCACAGTGAATAGTAACGCTTTCGGCTTACTACCTTTTTGCAAGAAGAACCCGGCCCCTGCAGTAAGTTTCCAGCCGTCGGGTTATTTTTTATCATGTTATACTGTATTCTTACGCATAACCCTTTATAACCTTTTACAGGCAAATGATAACTTCTGGAAAATCCAATATGATCATGAGGCGGCCAAGAAAGCCAGGGCGGCCAAGAGAGCCGAAAGGAAAACCGCCAAGCCCACCACTTCAAGGAAAAGGAAGCCAAGCGCTTCTGAGCTGTTTCAGCTTGATGATTCTGATGATAATGAGGAAGAGGTAACTTTTTAATTTCCCTTTCTCCTTTATCACTACCTTACTGATATTAACCTTCTTTCAGGAAGACACGGGCAACAGCCAACCCGTCGAGGAAGAGGTAACTATAATCTCCTCCGACTCCGAGCTTCGGCCGCGTCAGAAAATTCGAAGAGTAACCCGGAAAGTAAGATTTTCACACCCTTTGGCTTACCAAGATCCTGACTTTCTTTTGAAGCAACAGCAATTTGAAAACCGGAGGCAGACCCGGACCAGCAAGGATGCAGAGCTATCCTCCGGCTTGCCTGACACAACCCGGAAGCGTCGGACTGAGGTTATCTCCAACTTATACCCTTTTTTACCTTTGGCGGGTCTAATCCGTCAACCTCTCAATTCCTCTGACTCCAATTACCAGGATACCTCTCCTTCATCCGGCGAGTCCATGCAATCAAACATGCCGGCTTTTAAGACTGCCCCTGGGTAATATCAATTTATTCACCTTATGTTTTTCTTTCTTCATGTTTCTTTACTTATTTCTCTGCTTTGCCCACAGCGTGCAGGTTAAGCCCAGGAAGAAAACCAAGAAGGATAAACCGGCCCAAACCCCTGTGGTGACTGAACCGGAACAGGGTATAGCTGCTCCCGACTCTTCCACACATCAACCGCCGCCTGAGCCGGCTCAAGACATTGCAGCACCAACTTCTGACCCGCCTGCTGAAGATATTCTTGATGGTTCTGTTAACCCGGAGGCACCTAGCCCAGTCAAAACGGCTGACCCAGAAGTGGAATTTCTCAAGGCTCAATTCGTTGAGCCGGCCAGGCCCACCGTCCTTGCCAAATGCTCGGCTAAAGAGGAGTTGCTAGAACGCCGTAAGGCCAAGATGGATATCACCGACTATACTCATTTGAGTATTGGAGAGATCGTCTCGGGCTATATCAACCAGGTGCAAAGCAGCCGTGACCTGGAAATTGACATGGTGAAGCAAATACAGCAAAAATCTGAGGTATGACTTATGCTTCCTTACTTTCAATCATACTTACTGTACCAGCCCCCAAGTCTATTGCTTATGAATAAATATGTTGTAGACTTAGAAAAATTGTTAGAGCTGCTTGCCCGGCTTAAAGAAAAATATTTAAACCGGATGTAACACAATACCTTTAACTTGCGATACACATTAGCCCCCAAGTGCCAAGTATCTTTGCTTGCAAAGTATTTGGGACTTAATATCCAGGACCGGCTTAATAATTTAGAAAGCTTCGGTATACATTAGCCCCCAAGTGTCAAGTATCTTTGCTTGCAAAGTGCTTGGGACTTAATATTATTTACCGTAATCTTGACTACTATCCGGTGCAATGCAGGCCACCATAAGTCAATTTGAATCGGAGATTGCTGACCTGAAGAACCGCCTGGCAGCCCAGGAGATTGAAATTCAAAAGGCTAACTCCAAATTTGAATTCAGCGTCTCTGAACAAGAGAAGCTGAAGAAAAATTTTGAGTCGGAGAAGAAAATTTGGACTGACGAAAAGGCCGGACTGGTGACCCGGGCCGAGACAGCAGAGGCGTCGCTGGCAAATGCAACAGCCGAACTGACCGGCTTACAACGCCAGATATCTCGGATGGTCTCAGCGATCTTTGGTAAGTTATCTTAAGCAAGCATTAAATATTGTAAATATTCCTTCAATTGTTACCTGAGGTTTACCTTATACTTACCAATACAGGCCCCAGGAGCACAAACCTCAAGCAGAATATGCTGATCAAATTGAAGGCGGTGTATACTCTAGTAGAGCAACTGTACATCGGGTCACAACGTGCCTTGGCCGTTGTAGCCTTATCAAATGATGTGCCCCACCTCTTGCAAGATGTGTTACAACGGCTTGCTGTACTTCCTCAGCGGATTCAAGAGTTGAGACGGGCCCAAGCAAGAGCCGGAGCAATAGCCGCTTTGAGTCGGGCCAAAGCCTGGTTACCAGAGCTAGACCCGGCCGACATCGCTCTTGGGTATCCAAGTTTAAAGGAGGATGGCACTCCATTTGATGAAAAGGATTTCACCACCTGCGTGAGGGATATACGCCCTGTGGCCACTCAAATTGGAAACGACACTGACCTCACCAAGTGTCAGCCGGGTTATGACAAGGAGAATCGGAGAATCCCCACGCCGCATTATGACGATGTCAGCTTGATCCCTCCAATCCGTAAGCACACCTTTGCCCCTGAAGTCGACCCAACCGGTTTAATAGATGATGAAGCTGAGTTTGAGGCCTTGAGTGGCATTGACTGGGCCTCATCATCCTTCCAGGACAAAGCAGCCGGCGGAGAGGCGGAGAAGGATAACCCGGAGGCTTCAAGTCAACCCCAAGAGTAGATTGCCAGGCGCCACCTGCTTATGTCGTTGTAGAAAAACAATGCCGCATCATTCAGACTCGGGGAGTCTTGTAACAGAGTAGAAAATACTTTGAGTTTTGCTATGCCTTTGCGCATGCTTATGGCCCTTAATACTTGCATAAGCCGCCGTCACTATGCACTTTGTAGTTTATATGAATCTGTTATGTCCTTTGCAGAAATGTCTTGCATTGCCCTGTGATGCTTACGGCTGCTTTTCCGGCTTATATAAGCCAACCCCTGAGGGTAAGTTTAACTCCTGAAAATTGGCACATAAAAGTTCACCTGGTACTTAACAACCTGATGTAACCAATATTAATCCTGGAGGATTGCAATGTACTCCATTGTATTTTCAAGAGGGTCGCAAGATATCCAATGTTGATACTTGTAAAATATGATGAACAAAATTCAAGGGTTTCTGATTCGAATACGATCAGTGAACCGTTCCAAAGGGGTTGAGCTAAGATTCGGATACGATCTGTTAGCCCCCAGTGGCTGTGGCGATGCCGATCAAGTGGGTATCGACAGCTATGTTCTCTTTGGTTCGAATACGACCTATGTTTGAACAGGAAGCCCCCAAGTGACCATAAGAGTTGTTTAATGACGCTGATTCGAATACGATCCACGTCAGACCCAAAGGGGTTAAGCTATGATTCAAATATGATCAAGAAGCCCCCAAGTGGGTTTGGCAGTATGCCGATCAAGTGGGTATCGACAGCTATGTTCTCTTTGGTTCGAATACGACCTATGTTTGAACAGGAAGCCCCCAAGTGATCACGGCTAGATTCAGATATGATCATAAGCCGGACCAAAGGAAAGCCGGATTCAGATATGATCCGCTTCTCCTTGGTTATCTCCACCACCTGACAAAGAAAACACATAAACCTTTTTTGGGAGTGGAAAAAAGGACAGAGGTCCTGCTTTATTGCTTTATGTAATATACATAGTATAAGTATATACACATTAGAGCCGATGGCTCAAGTATAATAAGGCCGAAGATGAGCGATATTCCACGGCCGACGGGTCTCCTCCTCCGACTTACGTGAGTCTTTGTGCTCCCGAACGTCGATAAGGTAGTATGATCCGTTGTTCAGATTCTTGCTGACCACAAAGGGTCCTTCCCAAGGAGGGGATAGCTTGTGCATGTCAGATTGATCCTGGATGAGTCGGAGCACTAAGTCGCCTTCCTGAAAGGTTCTGGACCTAACCCGGCGGCTGTGGTAGCGGCGCAGGTCTTGCTGGTAAATCGCCGAGCGGGCTATTGCCAAGTCTCGCTCTTCATCCAACAGGTCAAGTGCGTCTTGCCGAGCTTTTTCGTTGTCTTCCTCAACATAAGCCGCCACACGGGGTGAGTCATGACGGATGTCACTTGGCAGGACCGCCTCTGCTCCATACACCATAAAGAAAGGCGTGTAACCCGTAGATCTGTTAGGTGTAGTATTGATGCTCCAAAGTACAGAAGGTAACTCCTCCACCCAACAACCCGGCGTCCGCTGCAAGGGGACCAAGAGCCGGGGCTTGATACCCCTCAAGATTTCTTGATTAGCTCGTTCTGCTTGACCATTGGATTGAGGGTGAGCCACAGCTGAAACGTCAAGCCGGATATGCTCTCGTTGACAGAACTCTTCCATAGCTCCTTTGGAGAGGTTAGTGCCATTATCAGTTATGATGCTGTGTGGAAAACCAAAGCGAAAAATCACCTTTTTCATAAACTGGACCGCCGTGGCTGCATCACACTTACTGACTGGCTCCGCCTCCACCCACTTTGTGAACTTGTCAACCGCCACCAAGAGGTGCGTCTTTTTATCCTTAGACCTTTTGAAAGGCCCGACCATATCAAGCCCCCAGACTGCAAACGGCCAAGTAATTGGAATCATCCTCAATTCTTGAGCCGGCACATGGGCTCGTCGTGAGAATTTCTGACATCCGTCACATTTACTGACCAGGTCTTCTGCATCAGCATGAGCCGTCAGCCAATAAAACCCATGACGGAAAGCTTTGGCCACAAGAGATTTTGAGCCGGCGTGATGACCACAATCGCCTTCATGAATCTCACGAAGGATCTCCTGACCCTCTGTAGGTGACACGCAACGTTGAAACGCTCCAGTGACGCTGCAATGATGTAACTCGCCATTGACAATTGTCATGGACTTGGACCGCCGGGCGATTTGTCTTGCCAAGGTCTCATCTTCAGGCAACTCTCCCCGGGTCATGTAAGCCAAATAAGGCACTGTCCAATCCGGGATAACGTGGAGAGCCGCCACCAGCTGTGCCTCCGGGTCTGGTATTGCCAGATCTTCCTCTGTAGGTAACTTAACAGAAGGATTATGCAAAACATCAAGAAAGGTGTTAGGCGGCACCGGCTTACGCTGAGATCCCAGCCGGCTTAAGGCATCAGCCGCCTCATTCTTCCTTCGATCAATGTGTTCCACCACATAACCCTTGAAATGTCCAGCCACAGCATCGACTTCACGACGGTAAGCCGCCATAAGGGGATCTTTAGAGTCCCACTTGCCTGACACCTGTTGAGCCACAAGGTCTGAGTCTCCCAAGCATCTTACCCGGCTCAAGTTCATCTCTTTGGCCATCCGGAGACCATGGAGTAGGGCCTCGTACTCAGCTGCATTGTTAGTACAAGGAAACATAAGCCGGAGCACATAACAAAATTTGTCACCTCGAGGGGAAGTTAACACGACTCCAGCCCCCGAGCCTTCCAACTGTCTGGACCCATCAAAGTGAATAGTCCAATAAGTGTTATCGGGCTTCTCCTCAGGTGCCTGTAGCTCTGTCCAGTCATTGATGAAATCCACCAAAGCTTGAGACTTAATGGCAGTGCGTGGTACGTACTTCAGACCATGAGGCCCGAGCTCGATGGCCCACTTGGCGACTCGTCCTGTAGCCTCTCTGTTCTGAATAATGTCTCCCAAGGGGGCAGAACTTACCACAGTGATAGGGTGACCTTGGAAGTATTGCTTCAGCTTCCGGCTTGCCATGAACACCCCGTAAACAAGTTTCTGCCAATGAGGATATCTTTGTTTTGACTCGATGAGTACCTCACTGACATAATAAACCGGCCGTTGAACCGGATGTTCCTTACCAGCCTCCTTGCGCTCTACCACAATTGCCACACTGACGGCTCGTGAATTAGCAGCCACATATAACAGCAAAGGCTCTTTGTCAATGGGAGCTGCAAGAACTGGCGGCTCAGATAACTGCCTCTTCAAATCCTCAAAAGCAGCATTAGCAGCATTACTCCAGACAAAGGTGTCTGCCTTCTTCATCAGTTGGTACAGCGGTAGGGCCTTCTCACCTAACCGGCTTATGAACCGGCTTAAAGCGGCAACACGACCCGCCAGTCGCTGAACATCATTGATACATGCCGGTTTAGCCAAAGAAGTGATTGCCTTAATCTTCTCCGGATTAGCCTCGATGCCCCTGTTTGAGACCAAGAATCCCAAAAGCTTGCCTGCAGGCACACCAAATACACACTTCTCCGGGTTAAGCATCATTTTGTAAACCCGGAGATTGTCAAAGGTTTCTCTGAGATCAGATATCAAGGTTTCCGCCTCTCTGGATTTCACCACTATGTCATCCACATAAGCATGAACATTGCGCCCAATCTGATTGTGGAGACAATTCTGTACACACCGTTGATAAGTCGCCTGGGCACTCTTGAGCCCAAAAGGCATAGACACATAGCAGAAGGCTCCAAACGGAGTGATGAAAGCCGTCTTCTCCTGGTCCTTAACTGCCATCTTGATCTGATGATAACCAGAGTAAGCATCCAAAAAGCTCAAACGCGCACAACCCGCCGTAGCATCAATGATTTGATCAATACGGGGGAGAGCGAAAGGATCAGCCGGACAAGCCTTATTTAAGTCCGTGTAATCCACACACATCCGCCAGGTGCCGTTTTTCTTGAGCACGAGCACCGGGTTAGCCAACCACTCCGGGTGAAAAACTTCGACAATGAACCCAGCCGCCAAGAGCCGGGCGACCTCTTCTCCTATAGCTTTTCGTCGTTCCTCATTGAATCGCCGCAGAAACTGCCTGACCGGCTTATACTTCGGATCAATATTAAGAGTGTGCTCAGCGAGTCCTCTCGGTACACCCGGCATGTCAGAAGGCTTCCATGCAAAGATGTCCCGGTTCTCACGGATGAACTCGATGAGCGCGCTTTCCTATTTAGGATCCAAGTTGGCACTGATGCTGAATTGCTTAGACGAATCGCCCGGAGTAAAATCAACAAGCTTAGTCTCTGCAGCCGATTTAAACTTCATGGCCGGGTCATGCTCCGTAGTCGGCTTCTTGAGGGAGGTCATATCCGCCGGGTCAACGTTATCTTGATAAAATTTGAGCTCCTCTGCTGCACAGACAGACTCGGCATAAGCCGCATCGCCTTCTTCGCATTCCAGGGCCACCTTTCGGCTTCCATGCACAGTGATGGTACCCTTGTAACCCGGCATCTTGAGCTGTAAATAAACATAACACGGCCGCGCCATGAACTTGGCATAAGCCGGCCGCCCGAACAAAGCGTGATATGGACTCTTGATTTTTACCACTTCAAAAGTTAACTTTTCCGCCCTAGAATCATGCTCGTCTCCAAAGGCCACCTCTAGCTCAATCTTACCCACAGGATACGCCGACTTACCAGGCACCACTCCATGGAAGACGGTGTTGGAAGTCTTTAAATTCTTGTCAGTTAAGCCCATGCGCCGAAAGGTCTCGTAATAGAGGATGTTGATGCTGCTACCTCCATCCATGAGCACCTTAGTAAATTTATAACCACCAACCTGCGGTGCCACTACCAGGGCCAGTTGACCCGGATTATCAACCCGGGGAGGGTGATCCTCCCTGCTCCAGACAATAGGCTGTTCCGACCACCTCAAGTAACGAGGGACTGCCGGCTCAACAGAATTCACCGCCCTCCTATGAACTTTCTGATCACGTTTACACAAACTTGTGGTGAACACGTGATACTGCCCACTGTTTAGCTGTTTTGGATGGCTCTGATAACCCGACTGCTGCTGCTGCTGACCTCCTTGACCAGACTGCTGTTGATTATAACCACCCTGGCTTCCCTGAAAACCGGATCCTGAACCGCCGCCCGGGCCATGAAAGCCGCCAGCTCCTGAGCCGCCGCCTGGGCCTTGATTGCCATCAAACGTATTAGAATTCTTGAAAGCCTTCATGATTGCGCAATCCTTCCATAAATGAGTCGCTGGTCGTTCCCGGGTGCCGTGTTTCGGGCAGGGCTCATTGAGTAGTTGCTCAAGAGACGGACCTGACCCACCAAACCGAGGGGGTGGCTTTCCTTTGCGCTTCTGATTGTTACCCTGTGCATTGGCCACAAATTCCGGGTTACCGTCCGCCTTACGCTTATTGCCTCCTTGACTCGCCGGGTTATGCTGCTGACCCTTTCCATTACCGTTCTTCTTTCCCTTCCCTGTCTTTTCCTCATCAGACGCGGGATCCTTGGTACTATCAGAATCGGCATACTTGACTAAAGCCGCCATCAGCGTCCCCATATCGTTGCAATCACGCTTAAGGCGCCCCAGTTTCTGTCTCAGAGGCTCAAAGCGGCAATTCTTCTCCAGCATGAGAACTGCTGAGCCGGCATCCATCTTGTCAGACGAATGTATTATATCTTTGACCCGGCGCACCCAATGAGTCGTAGATTCACCTTCCTCCTGCTTACAATTTGTCAGGTCCACAATCGACATAGACTGCTTGCAAGTGTCCTTGAAGTTCTGGATGAAACGGGCCTTTAGCTCCGCCCATGAACTAATGGAATTGGGTGGCAAACCCTTTAACCAAGAACGGGCCGTTCCGTCCAACATCATGGTGAAGTATTTAGCCATCGCTTCATCACTAACCTCCAGCAGCTCCATGGCCATCTCGTAACTTTCAATCCACGCCCCAGGCTGTAAATCGGCCGTATAATTCGGCACCTTTCGAGGTCCCTTGAAATCCTTGGGCAGACGTACATTACGTAGAGCCGGTACCAGACAAGGAACTCCTCCGGTTCTAGTAGCAACACCCGCCTCAACGGAAGTCGTCGGGTAAGCCGGTGAGTCCTGTTGGGCTGCTAGCTGAGCCGCTAGCTGAGCCGCCCGCTCGTCCTCCTGACGTATCCGATCCTGAACCGGGTTATACCCGCCGGGCTGGTTCCGGCGCTGAGCGCTACTTGACAAGGCCTCTGACTCCATGTGTCTACTGTAACTCGGGCTCCGGTTTTGACGAGGCGGAGCTAACCAGGGCGGAGGAGTTGAGTGAATCCTGTCCCGGCTGTAGGAGTAGGTCTCTTGCTGAGCCAGGGCTGTTTGGACAAGTTCCCTGATCCTCCGGGTTTCCACCGCTGTCGGATCATCACCATCTACTGGGAGAGCCGCCAAACATGCTGATGCTGCGATTAAGTTCTCCATGGGGTTGGAGAAGTGACCCTGTGGTATTGGTACGTAATGGGGCGGTGCCATATTGCCGTGAAGAGGCGCCGTCACCTGAGGCTGGACTGGGCCTCCCGCTCCAGATGTCATAAACTGATTTGCACCTGGCGGGTTACTTGGGCCGGCCCCGGGTGTAGCAAAGAGATTCCGAGGATCATAAATCTGAGGTAAACGGGACTGAGTTTTCTGATGTCTCCTCCTCATTACCTCATTAGATGCGTTCAAGCTCAACGTGAGCTGAAAGGCCTCTGCCTGAAGTTGCTGCGCCCGTACGTCCAAAGCCGCCCGCTCTGTGGCTAATCTAGTATCTTCAGCTGCTAAGGTTTCCTTGGCCCGGGCGATCTCATCGCGAACCTGTGCCACCTCTGCCTCATGCTCAGATTGGTTCGCAGGGACGACTGTAGCAGTTAACAAGGCCGTAAGTTTATCCATGAGATCCATCAGCACCTGAGCCGGTGAGCGCACAGGGCCTCCTGCCCCGGCTGCTCCTAACCCGGACGTTATCGCCGCTGAGGCCGTAGAATTTTGGCCGGGTTGAGTACCAGCCATGAAGACTCCTGCCCAGTTTGGCGACTCTGAGGGGTCCGGAATAGTGCTGCCATCGGAACAGCCCCCAAGCACACCATCTTGAACTTGATACAGCGAATCTGTTGAGCCGGCGGACGAATCACCGTCAGAGAGGACGGCCGGCTCACCATCACCTTCAGATCCTTCAGAAAGTTCACCTCCGTGGATGCAACCCACAAAGGCACGCTTCACGACGGGTTGAGCTCGGGCGGGTTTCGCACGCTGAGCCGTCTCGACGAGGTCGGTGCAGCTGTCCGGCTCAGGGCCCGGCTCACCAATCCGGCCGATGAAGACGTGAATTCCGCCAAAGGGGACCCGGTACCCGTACTCAATTGAGCCGGCGTCGGGGCCCCAGCCTTCGTCGTCGATGTAGATCTTGCCGCGACGACTCTTGGTCATCCGGCCAACTGCGTATCCCTTGAGCCCTTCGAAGCTGCCCTTCAAGAACTCAAATCCACCATGCGCTGGCCCCACGGTGGGCGCCAACTGTCGTGGAATTGTCACGGCAGATGTCCTTTTGCATGGACTTAATCGTGGAGCCATCGCAACTAGGAAGCTTAAAGGGGTTAATCGGGACAAGGATACACGAGGTTTATACTAATTCAGCCCCCTTACGGTGAAGGAATGCCTACATCTAGTTGGGTTGGAATTGCTTGAGCTTTCGATGACCAGGGAGCGAGATACGCTATGCCTGGCTCTCGATCAGTTGTTTCTCACCCTAAGCCACTGGCGGGTCGTCCCCTTATATACATGGGTTGACGCCCTGCGGCCTACAGAGTCCCGGCCGGCTCATAAACAGTGTCCGGCTCGGCGACTAGTTACTTCTACCTTACAATACAAGTTATACCATCATGGCAGTTTATCTTTACGGGCCTCAGAGTCGCCTGTGGGACTTTAAGCCTTTTAGTGAACCGCCATCTTCATGCCTTGGTTTTGGGCTTCTGATGAACCTCTATTTGCGTAACCCGGCCCCTCCTGGATGGCTTACACAAATAGTCATATCCCCAACAACACTCCTCTAAAAAGAAACAAAAACCGCCCAAGAAGGCGAAGAGTTCAACACAAACCCGAGTTTCCACATGAGAGGCTTGTTTTGGAATAGTAGAGGTCTCTCAGACTTGGCTAAACATAAACACGTCAGTGATTGTGTCCGGGAACATGATTTGGATTTTGTAGCAATTTCCGAGGCTAGCAAGTGTGACTTTCGCCCGCATGTCCTCGATCACCTATCAGGTGGTTTTGACTACACATGGCATAGTCTACCAGCTCGTGGAAGATCTAGAGGAATCCTTCTCGGGATAATGACAACAACCATGGATTTTTTGGCTTTTTCGATCGGTGAATTTCATATAAAATTTCACCTGCGGAATAGAGCTGAAAGTGCTAGTGATCGACAAGAGGGGGCCGGGGGTGAATAGGCGATTTTTATGATAGTCTTCAAAACACGGGGGCTTTGAAGACAAACAGTAGAAATGGGCCTATTGATATGCAGTGGAAGGTAGACTACACTAGACAAGCCATAGTCAAGTATGCAATGAAGTGAAAGTACGAAGACTATCAGCAACTAGGTAGTATGGATCAGGATGGAAGATAGTATGAAGCCAAACAGGAAACAGTCTTCACTCAGTTAATTCAATCAAATCATACATGCAAACAATGACTTCATGAAGACAGACTGTAAAGTAAAGGAAAGTGAAGGATAGAACCAGTTGCTTGGTGAAGACAAGGATTTGGTAGACCAGTTCCAGTTGCTGTGACAACTGTACGTCTGGTTAGGGAGGCTGAGATCCAACTCAGAAGACCGCATCTTCACCTTATTCCCCTTGATCTAAGGACACCCAATCCTCGCCCAATCACTCTGGTAAGTATTCAAGGTAGACTTCCAAACCTTCATAGACTTCGTTCACCGGCAATCCACAATGACTCTTGGATGCTCAGAACGCGACGCCTAACCAGCTGGAGGATTCACAGTCCTCAAGTGTAACAAGTCTTCAGGTCACGCGGACAGAAAGACTTCAGTGATGCCTAACACTCTTTGGCTCTGGGTGTTTTGGGCTTTGTCCTCGCAAGGATCTCTCTCTCTCTCTCAAATGCTTCAGAGGTGGGTTGCTCTCAAACGACAAAAGTCGTGCACTAACTCTGAGCAGCAACCAATTTATGGTGTAGGGGGTGGGCTATTTATAGCCAGGAGGCAACCCGACCTGATTTGTCCGAAATGACCCTGGTTCACTAAGGAACTGACACGTGTCCAACAGTCAGATTTCAAACACACGCGGCAGCTTGACTTGGGCTACAAGTAAAGCTGACTCATCCAGCTCTGGATAAGATTTGCTCTCATTTTCTTCGCTCGAAGACATATGATTTGGTTGAGCATCACATCAGTCACTCTAACTTTGTTCATTTGGACCCCACTTAACAGTACGGTGGTTCCTATGACTCAACAAAGAAGAAATGGAAACAACGAAACAAGTATGTCTTCGCACTCCATAGTCTTCATGTGAATGTCTTCTAATGTCATAATCTTCACTGTGAATATCTTCACAGACCACCATTGTCTTCAATGTCTTCAAACATTTTAGGGGTCATCTCTGGTAGGTAAACCGAATCAATATGGGACTATTACCTGTGTTATCCTGCAATTCTCACAAACACATTAGTCCCTCAACCAAGTTTGTTGTCAATACTCCAAAACCAACTAAGGGTGGCACTAGATGCACTTACAATCTCCCCCTTTTTGGTGATTGATGACAAACCGGTTGAAGTTTTCAACGGGGATAAAAGTATGTGGAAGTTAAGGATTAAGGGATTGTCTTCATAACTGGTAAAGGGCTCCCCCTGAAGATGTGCATATAAGTAGTTTGCTTTTGAATGCAAATGCACATGGCATGTTTTACTTTGTGGAGATCCTCTTCAACTTATGAAGACAATTCATCATGCATATAAGGAGATAACGATGATAATGACATGCATAATGAAAAATGGACATCTGCGGAATGATTTCATGCGGAATTTATCATCACATCACAAGGTAGCAAAAAAATTAGCAGACGACCATCGAGTTTAAGTGCTACAACTCCAAGAACCAAATGTTTCAAAAGAGGAGAGTTGTAAAGACTTAGCAAAAATAATGCAACCACCCATAAGGACCCGCTTGAAGACTATCAACTCATAAGCTTCTCCCCCTTTTGTCAGTAAGGACCAAAAAGGTTTGAAGACATAGAGTATGTACTCGTTCCCATCAGGAGTGGACGATGGAGCAGGGTCGAGGTTGGAGTTCAGTGGTGCAGACGGGCCTGATGCAGTGTCGAGACGCGGTGCATCCATGGTTGGTGAAGTGGCATCATTTCTTCTAGCAACAACAGTTGCAGCCGAAGACGAATGTTCAGAGTCTTCAATAGACGGTGTGCGACGCCAAGTTGCATTTTGTGGAGGCCTGGAATCAAACTTGAAGTCATCAGTGAAGCCATCTTCGTGAAGATCGTCTTTAGGACAGAGAAGTGTGAGACTCTTCAGGACCGCCGACAGGCTTCATGGGCAACAAACAAGTTCTTGGTGGCCAAATTTCGAATGCGATTGACATCCACCAAGATACTCTGCATGTGACGCTTTATCCAGTCATGATGCTTATCCTGTTTCTGATGCAAGGCCACAAGAAGATCTGATGACCCACAAGTATACGGGATCTATCGTAGTCCTTTCAATAAGTAAGAGTGTCGAACCCAACGAGGAGCAGAAGGAAATGATAAGCGGTTCTTAGCAAGGTATTCTCTACAAGCACTGAAATTATCGGTAACAGATAGTTTTGTGATAAGATAATTTGTAACGAATAGCAAGTAATAAAAGTAAATAAGGTGCAGCAAGATGGCCCAATCCATTTGTAGCAAAGGACAAGCCTAGACAAACTCTTATATGAAGGAAAGTTCTCCCGAGGACACATGGGAATTATCGTCAAGCTAGTTTTCATCACGTTCATATGATTCGCGTTCGGTACTTTGATAATTTGATATGTGGGTGGATCGGTGCTTGGGTACTATTCTTACTTGGACAAGAATCCCACTTATGATTAACCCCTATTGCAAGCATCCACAACTACAACAGAAGTATTAAGGTAAACCTAACCATATCATGAAACATATGGATCCAGATCAACCCCTTATGAAGCAACGCATAAACTAGGGTTTAAGATTCTGTCACTCTAGCAACCCATCATCTACTTATTACTTCCCAATGCCTTCCTCTAGGCCGAAACAATGGTGAATTATCATGTAGGCGACATTCACATGACACCACTAGAGGAAAGACAACATACATCTCATCAAAATATCGGACGAATACCAAATTCACATGACTACTTATAGCAAGACTTCTCCCATGTCCTCAGGAACAAACGTAACTACTCACAAAACATATTCATGTTCATAATCAGAGGGGTATTAATATGCATAATGGATCTGAACATATGATCTTCCACCAAGTAAACCAACTAGCATCAACTACAAGGAGTAATCAACACTACTAGCAACCCATAGGTACCAATCTGAGGTTTGAATACAAAGATTGGATACAAGAGATGAACTAGGGTTTGAGATGAGATGGTGCTGGTGAAGATGTTGATGGAGATTGACCCCCTCCTGATGAGAGGATCATTGGTGATGACGATGGCGATGATTTCCCCCTCCCGGAGGGAAGTTTCCCTGGCAGAACAGCTCTGCCGAGGCCCTAGATTGGTTCCGCCAAGGTTCCGCCTCGTAGCGGCAGAGTTTCTTCCCAAAAGATTGCTTATTATTTTTTCTCGGACAAAAGACTCCATATATCCAAAGATGGGCATCGGGGGGCCACCAAGGGGCCCACGAGGCAGGGGGCGCACCCAGGGGGTAGGGCACGGCCCCACCCTCGTGGCTGGTGGGTGGCCCCCCTCTGGTACTTCTTGCGCCCAATATTTTTTATATATTCTGAAAAGTGCTCCCGTGGAGTTTCAGGACTTTTGGAGATGTGCAGAATAGGTCTCTAATGTTTGCTGCTTTTCCAGCCTAGAATTCCAGCTGCCGGCATTCCCCCTCTTCATGTAAACCTTGTAAAATAAGAGAGAATATGCATAAGTATTGTGACATAATGTGTAATAACAGCCCATAATGCAATAAATATCGATATAAAAGCATGATGCAAAATGGATGTATCAACTCCCCCAAGCTTAGACTTCACTTGTCCTCAAGCGAAAGCCGAAATCGAAAAATATGTCCACATGTTTAGAGATAGAGGTGTCGATAAAAATAAAATACGGACATTAGGGCATCATGACATTGTCATATGATCTCTTATGCTAAAGTAACAATTCAATCACAATTTCGAGTATGAATCATAAACTTCATTGAGAACCAACAAACTCTAATCTCAGTCATTGAGGCAATTGCAATTTATCATAACATAGGAAAGAATCAATATAAGAGCTTTTCAGCAAGTCCATATACTCAACTATCATTTAGTCTTCCACAATTGCTAAAACTCACACAATATTTATGGGTATGGAGTTTTAATCGGACACAGAGAAAGATAGGGGCATATAGTTTTGCCTCCCAACTCTTTACCTCAAGGGTAACGTCAACAATAATAGTTCATTCAAACCCACATCTAATTAGCCATATATACATCAGGATCTTTCCAACACATTGTGCTTGCCAAAGGATAAAATGTAAAAAGGAAAGGTGAAGATCACCGTGACTCTTATATAAGGTAGAAGATAAAAGTAAAAGATAGGCCCTTCGCAGAGGGAAGCAGAGGTTGTCATGCGCTCTTATGGTTGGATGCACAAAATCTTAATGCAAAAGTTAGTCACTTTATATTGCAAAATCTTAATGCAGTATGTCGCTTTTATTTCTTCCATATCACAAGATCGTATAAAGCTTATTTTCTCCACATTAATAAATCATACACATTTAGAAGGCAATTTTTATTGCATGCACCGACGATAACTTACTTGAAGGATCTTACTCAATCCATAGGTAGGTATGGTGGACTCTCATGGCAAAACTGTGTTTAAGGATATTTGGAAGCACAAGTAGTATTTCTACTTGGTGCAAAGAACTTGGCTAGCATGAGACGGAAAGGCAAGCGCAACATGTTGGATGATCCATGACAATATAATTTATCTCAGATGTAAGAAAACATGACCCATTAAGTTGTCTTCCTTGTCCAACGTCAACTCTTTAGCATATCATACTTTAATGAGTGCTCACAATCATGAAAGATGTCCAAGATAGTATATTTATATGTGAAGATCTCTCTTTCTTTATTACTTCCTATTAATTGCAACGATGACCAGAACTATGTTTGTAAACTCTCAACAACTTTTATTCATCATACTCTTTATATGTGAGCTCATTACTCTCCATAAGATCCATATGATCTCTTTATTTCTTTTTATTCTTTCTCTTTTATTTTATTCCCTCAAGATCATAGCAAGGTAATCAAGCCCTTGACTCAACACTAATCTTTATTATATATAGCTCACAGACTCGATTACATAGAAGGATCATAAAGCAAAACTCACAACTAGATCATACTAAAACTTTATTCTACTAGATCAAGATATAACCAAAAGGATCGAACTAAGAAAAATGGTAAAGATAAAAGTTGTGATGCTGATACGATACCAGGGCACTCCCCCAAGCTTGGTTGTTGCCAAGGGGAGTGCCCATACCCATGTGATTATATCTCTTTTGCTGGTGAAGGAGATGGAGGTGATGATGGATAGTCGCACATCGAGTGTAGGAGGTCCTCCAACTTGCAGATAATGCCCTTGAGTGCGATGATATGCTCCTTCAACAAAATATTTTCACGTGTGCGATACTTGTTTTGTATACGAGATAACTCAATCATCTTGAAAGCTTCGATCTCAGTTGGGGTAAGAAGATTGTGATCAAGTTGAAGGATGTCTTCTGCTGCCGGAACTTGGTCCTCCGTGACCTTCTTGATCCCTTCATCCTTGCTGATCTCCATGGGTTTTTCCCTCTTCAGCTCTATCTTCATTAGCCAAGCATCATTGTCACCATTGTTGGAGGAGGGGGACGACATGATGCCTAGCCTTGACAACCCTGACAGAAAGCAGCTCGAAACAAGAACAGAGGATAATTGCATGATACGGTGCTCAAAACCTTAGGGAGATTATATGATGAATTTTCACCAACCAAAAGAAGTATCATGCAAGAAAACGGAGTCCGGAAAGCGCATGAGGTGCCCACGAGGCAGGGGGCGCGCCCAGGGGGGTAGGGTGCGCCCAGGGGGTAGGGCGCGCCCTCCACCCTCGTGGAAGCCTCATGTCCTTTCCGGTCTGCTTCTTATTTTCCTATTTTCTTAAATATTCCAAAACGGAGAAAAATTGCCATTAGAACTGTTTTGGAGTCGGTTTACTTACCGTACCACGTACCTATTCCTTTTCGGAGTCTCAAACGTTCTGGAAAGTGTCTCTTATGTATTCCTCCAGGGTTACGGTTTCAATAATATTAGTTTCAACATTTATGGGATTACATGAGATATGATGTTTGATTCTTTGGCTGTTCACCACCTTCGGATTTATGCCTTCAAAGTTGTTGATTTTTATGGCACCGAACGATAGACCTCCTCGATAACGTAAGGACCTTCCCATTTAGAGAGAAGTTTGCCTGCAAAAAATCTTAAGCGAGATTTGAATAGCAACACATAATCACCTACATTAAACACATGCTTTTGTATCCTTTTGTCATGCCATCTTTTAACCTTTTCTTTAAACAATTTGGCATTTTCATAGGCTTGGGTTCTCCATTCATCAAGTGAGCTAATGTCAAATAACCTCTTCTCACCGGCAAGTTTGAAATCATAGTTGAGCTCTTTGATTGCCCAATATGCCTTATGTTCTAGTTCGAGAGGTAAGTGACAAGCTTTACCATAAACCATTTTATAAGGAGACATACCTATAGGATTTTTATATGAAATTATATAAGCCCATAATGCATCATCAAGTTTCTTGGACCAATTATTCCTAGATCTATTAACGGTCTTTTGCAAAATTAATTTGAGCTCTCTATTACTCAATTCTACTTGACCACTAGACTGTGGGTGATAAGGAGATGCAATTCTATGATTAACATCATACTTAGCAAGCATTTTACGAAAGGCACCATGAATAAAATGTGAACCACCATCAGTCATTAAATATCCAGGGACTCCAAACCTCGGAAAATAACTTCTTTAAGCATCTTAATAGAGGTGTTATGATTAGCACTACTAGTTGGAATAACTTCTACCCACTTAGTAACATAATCAACAACAACTAAAATATGTGTATACCCATTAGAGGAAGGAAAAGGTCCCATATAATCAAAGCCCCAAACGTCAAAGGGTTCAATAACAAGTGAATAATTATAGGCATTTCTTGACGTCTACTAATATTACCGATTCTTTGACATTCATCACAAGACAAGACAAACTTACGGGCATCCTTGAAGAGAGTAGGCCAATAAAAACCGGATTGCAATACCTTATGCGCAGTTCTATCTCCAGCGTGGTGCCCTCCATAAGCCTCGGAGTGACACTTGCGTAGGATATGTTCCTGTTCATGCACAGGTACACACCGTCTAATAATACCATCTACTTCTTCTTTATAAAGACGTGGGTCATCCAAAAAGTAATGTCTCAAATCATAGAAAAACTTTTTCTTTTGCTGGTATGTGAAACTAGGTGGTATGAATTTAGCAAAAATGTAATTAGCATAATCAGCATACCATGGAGCAGTACGAGAAGCATTTATGACAGCTAATTGTTCATCAGGAAAGCTATCATCAATAGGTAGTGGGTCATCAAGAACATTCTCTAACCTAGACAAGTTGTCTGCAACGGGGTTCTCAGCTCCCTTTCTATCAATAATATGCAAATCAAATTCTTGTAGCCAGAGAACCCATCTAATAAGTCTAGGTTTAGCATCTTTCTTTTCCATAAGGTATTTAATAGCAGCATGATTAGTGTGAATAGTTACTTTAGAATCAACAATATAAGGTCTAAACTTATCACAAGCAAAAACAACTGCTAAAAATTCTTTTTCAGTAGTAGCATAATTTCTCTGGGCACTACCTAGAGTTTTACTAGCATATTGGATAACATTCAGCTTCTTATCAACTCTTTGTCCTAGAACAGCAGCTACAACATAATCTCTAGCATCACACATAATTCAAAGGGTAAATTCCAATCAAGTGGCTGAACAATAGGTGCAGAAATCAAAGCTTCCTTAAGTATTTCAAATGCTTCTACACAATCATCATCAAAGACAAAAGGAATATCTTTTTGTAATAGGTTAGTCAGAGGCAGAGAAACTTTTGAGAAGTCCTTAATGAACCTCCTATAAAAACTGGCATGACCAAGGAAACTTCTTATACCTTTGATGTCCTTGGGACACGACATCTTTTCAATAGCATCAACTTTAGCTTTATCAACTTCAATACCTCTTTCAGAAATTTTATGCCCCAAGACAACACCTTCATTAACCATAAAGTGGCACTTCTCCCAGTTCAAGACAAGATTAGTTTCTTCACATCTCTGCAAAACTCGATCAAGGTTTCTCAAGCAATCATCAAAAGAGGATCCATAAATGGAGAAATCATCCATGAAAACCTCACAAATCTTTTCACAAATTCATAGAATATAGCCATCATGCATCTTTGAAAGGTAGCAGGTGCATTACATAAACCAAAAGGCATATGTATAAGCAAAAGTACCGAAAGGGCAAGTAAAAGTGGTCTTTGCTTGATCATCAGCTGACACGGGTATTTGAGAGAAGCCAGAGTAACCATATAGAAAGCAAAAATGTGTATGTTTGGATAATCTTTCTAGCATTTGATCAATGAAAGGCAAAGGGTAATGATCTTTTTAGTAGCTTTATTTAATTTGCGAAAATCAATTACCATCGTATAACCTGTAATAATTCTTTGTGGAATCAATTCATCTTTATCATTAGGAACAATAGTAATACCTCCCTTCTTAGGGACACAATGGATAAGACTTACCCACTGACTATCAGCAACAGGATAAATTATACCTGCCTCAAGGAGCTTTAATATTTCCTTTCTTACCACTTCTTTCATCTTAGGATTCGGCCGTCATTGGTGATCAATAACTGGTTTGGCGTATTTCTCCAAATTTATTTTGTGTTGACATAGAGTGGGACTGATGCCTTTAAGATCATCAAGAGTATATCCAATAGCAGTGCGGTGCTTCTTCAGAGTTTTTAATATTTTTTCTTCCTCCTTCTCTGAAAGGTTCGCACTAATAATAACATGATATATCTTCTTTTCAGCAAGATAAGCATATTTAAGAGTATTAGGTAATGGTTTAAGCTCAAACACGGGATCAACCCTTGGGTGGAGGAGGATCCCCTAGGATTTCAACAAGCAAGTTGTGTTTCAAAATAGGTCCCTATTTAAAGAATACTTCATCTATTTCCCTTCTTTCATTCATGAACAGATCATTTTCATGGTCTAGTAAATATTGTTCTAAAGGATCAGTAGGAGGCACGGCAATAGAAGCAAGACCAATAATTTCATCTTTACTAGGCAATTCCTCATCACAGGGTTGTCTATGAAACTTAGAAAAATTAAACTCATGAGACATATCCCCTAAACCAATAGAAACAGTATCCTTATTGCAGTCTATCCTAGCATTAACAGTATTCAAGAAGGGTCTACCAAATATAATGGGACAAAAGCTATCTTGTGGGGAACCAAGAACAAGAAAATCAGCAGGATATTTAACCTTCCCACACAAGACTTCAACATCTCTAACAATCCCAATTGGTGAAATAGTATCTCTATTGGCAAGCTTAATGGTAACATCGATATCTTCTATCTCAGCAAGTGCAATATCATGCATAATTTCTTTGTATAAGGAATGAGGTATTGCACTTGCACTAGCACCCATATCACATAAGCCATGATAGCAATGATCTCCCATTTTAATAGAAATAACAGGCATGCCTACAACATGTCTATGTTTATTTTTAGTACCAGGTCTAGCAATTCTAGCAGTCTCATCATAGAAGTAAATAACATGCCCATAAATATTATCGGCCAAGAGATCTTTAACCATAGCAATATTAGGTTCAACTTTAACTTGCTTAGGGGATTTGTGTGTCCTAATATTACTTTTCTTGACTACAGTTGAAACTTTAGCATGATCCTTTATTCTAACAGGGAAAGGTGGTTTCTCAACATAGGCAGTAGGAACAACATGATCATTATACGTGATAGTCTTTTCTTCAACTTTAATAGGTGCAACTACTTTTACTTCAATGGGAGGATTATATTTAAACCACTTCTCCTTAGGGATATCAACATGAGTAGCAAAGGATTCACAAAAGGAAGCTACTATCTCAGAGTCAAGTCCATATTTAGTGCTAAATTCACGAAATGCATCGGTATCCATAAAAGATTTAACACAATCAAACTTAGGTGTTATACCAGACTCCTTACCTTCGTCGTGGTCCCAATCTTCAAGGTTGCGTTTAATTATTTCCAATAAATCCCATTTGAATTCAATAGTCTTCATCATAAAGATCCAGTACAAGAAGTATCGAGCATCGAGCGATTACTGAGAGAAAGCCGAGCATGATTTTTTTGAATAATCATTTCTCTTGAGAGCTCATGATTGGGGCATGAATATAACATTGACTTAAGCCTCCCCCAAGCTTGAGAGATGCTTTCTCCTTCGCGAGGCCAAAAATTATATATATAATTACAATCACCATGAACAAGATGCATAGGATAAAACTTCTGATGAAATTCCAATTTCAATCGTTTGTAGTCCCATGACTCCATATCATCACACAGCCTATACCATGTCAATGCATCCCCCTTCAAAGATAATGGGAAAACCTTCTTCTTGATAACATCCTCGGGCATACCTGCAAGCTTAAATAATCCACAAACTTGATCCACATAGATTAAGTGTAAATCGGGATGCAATGTTCCATCTCCTGCAAAAGGATTAGCTAGCAGTTTCTCTATCATACCCGAAGGAATTTCAAAGTAAACATTTTCAGTAGGTTCAGTAGGTTGAGGGGTAGCTAATTGTGGTTCTGGACGAGGTGAAGGTACCCCGAACAAACCCCTCAAAGGATTATGTTCCATAGTAACAAGTGACAGTAAATTTCAGCACACTATATAAATTTTTCCTTACCAAATTATACCTACCAAAGGCGCTTCACTCCCCGGCAACGGCGGCAGAAAAGAGTCTTGATGACCCACAAGTATAGGGGATCCATCATAGTCCTTTCGATAAGTAAGAGTGTTGAACCCAATGAGGAGCAGAAGGAAATGATAAGCGGTTTTCAGCAAGGTATTCTCTGCAAGCACTGAAATTATCGGTAACAGATAGTTTTGTGATAAGATAATTTGTAACGAATAGCAAGTAATAAAAGTAAATAAGGTGCAGCAAGATGGCCCAATCCTTTTTGTAGCAAAGCACAAGCCTGGACCAACTCTTATATGAAGGAAAGCGCTCCCGAGGACACATGAGAATTATCATCAAGCTAGTTTTCATCACGTTCATATGATTCGCGTTCGGTACTTTGATAACTTGATATGTGGGTGGACTGGTGCTTGGGTACTGTCCTTACTTGGACAAGCATCCCACTTAGGATTAACCCCTATTGCAAGCATCCGCAACTACAACAGAAGTATTAAGGTAAACCTAACCATAGCATGAAACATATAGATCCAAATCAGCCCCTTACGAAGCAACACATAAACTAGGGTTTAAGCTTCTGTCACTCTAGCAATCTATCATCTACTTATTACTTCCCAATGCCTTCCTCTAGGCCCAAACAATGGTGAAGTATCATGTAGTCGACGTTCACATGACACCACTAGAGGAAAGACAACATACATCTCATCAAAATATAGGACGAATACCAAATTCACATGACTACTTATAGCAAGACTTCTCCCATGTCCTCAGGAACAAACGTAACTACTCACAAAGCATATTCATGTTCATAATCAGAGGGGTATTAATATGCATAATGGATCTGAACATATGATCTTCCACCAAGTAAACCAACTAGCATCAACTACAAGGAGTAATCAACACTACTAGCAACCCACATGTACCAATCTGAGGTTTGGGTACAAAGATTGGATACAAGAGATGAACTAGGGTTTGAGATGAGATGGTGCTGGTGAAGATGTTTATGGAGATTGACCCCCTCCCGATGAGAGGATCGTTGGTGATGACGATGGCGATGATTTCCCCCTCCCAGAGGGAAGTTTCCTCGGCAGAACAGCTCTCCCGGAGTCCTAGATTGGTTCTGCCTCATGGCGGCGGAGTTTCTTCCCGAAAGCTTGCTTATGAATTTTTTTCTCGGACGAAAGACTCCATATAGCCAAATATGGGCATCGGAGGGCCACCAAGGGGCCCACGAGGCAAGGGCGCGCCCAGGCGGGTAGGGGGCGCCCCCACCCTCGTGGCTAGTGGGTGGCCCCCCTCTGGTACTTCTTGCGCCCAATATTTTTTATATATTCTGAAAAGTGCTCCGTGGAGTTTCAGGACTTTTGGAGATGTGCAGAATAGGTCTCTAATATTTGCTCCTTTTCCAGCCCAGAATTCCAGCTGCCGGCATTCCCCCTCTCATGTAAACCTTGTAAAATAAGAGAGCATTGGCATAAGTATTGTGACATAATGTGTAATAACAACCCATAATGCAATAAATATCGATATAAAAGCATGATGCAAAATGGATGTATCAAGCTCTCGGTCATCGAGTACACGAGAACGCTTTCGAGGCCTTTGTGCAATCGTACTTGCAGTGGCTTCGATGTTGGCATGATGTGGCACTCTCATATTTCCAGCCAGAGGATAAGTAGGGGCTGCAGCATTGGGGACAAGAATCCCCTCCATTGCTTTCGAGAAGCTTTGGTGTTCAACATTCTAAAGATGTATAGGCTTCTTGGCAGGCTCGGGGTAGATGGCTTCAATGGACAGATCAACCTCAGGCAGAAAAACAAGATGGTTGCATGTTGAGGGCTGATAGTCAACAGAAGAATGGAGCTTGATTAGGCGCATCACCCATGGAGCATAGAACTTCAGGCCAAATAGATCAATCCTAGAAGTAGCTAGTTGCCCGATGAAGAAATCCTGGGTATTGAATCTAATGCCATTGATGATATAAAATACCAAAGTCTTCATGGCTCCTTCAAGTTTGGCTCCAGAAGAATGTCCCTTGATTGACCATAGAGTATGCCTCAGAATGTGGTATACTGGCGTGGCAAGTACTTGAGGTCCTGGACGAAGAATTCCTTTGGATATTCAACATCTTGAGGCAATGGCTTCATCATGCTGAGCATCTGACTCATATTGGGTTCGGGTCTATGAAAGATACTCTGCAGTTCATCTCGATGATGCTGACAACCAAGCTCGTATAACTCACCTGGAGTGGGCAGGGAAGTAAGCTCGATAATATCTTGAGCTTTGGATTCGTGATGTACATCACCTGACATCCACTCAAGGATCCATGTCTTCGGATCCCCGTTGTAGCCGCGAATATGAAGAGTGGCATAGAACTGCAGCAGAAGCTCTTCATTCCAGTGCTCTTTGTCTATTACAAATGGCAGAAGACCAACATCCCTGAAGCAGTCAAGCTTTTCTTCAAGACAGGGCAGCCCAGCAATAGGTTCACTATCCAGACGCATGTGGGGAAAGATTAGCTCTTGATTGTACAGAATGCATGAGTAGTAGCTTCGCTGCTGATGGCTCCAAAAACGATCAAATGAGATCTTTGGCTTCGTGTAGGGATTTTTGGCACTGTCAAAGAAGGTGTTGTGGGCTCTGAAGCTGTGCACGTTGAAAGAACCCGTTGTAGTTGCAGCACCTGGAAGCCTTGGCAACCATCGCTTGGGCTTCTGAACTTGAGGCCTCTCCTCCACATGATAGTCATACTGTGGGCCTGGAGCAGTGGGAAGAACCATAATAGGCCATTTTACAGTGACCAGCTGTCCACGATCAAAGGCTTGTTCAATGGTGTGAGGTCTTGGAGGTGGAATAGTGGCTTCAGCATCCACATTGGCTTCAGGATCCACATTGTCTTCAGCCATGACTGATCATTGGCTTTAGTGGCATTGTTTGTGGCAGCCCCAGTGTTTTCAACCTCTGTTTGTTCAATAATAGGAGGGTCGGGCACAATCACATTCTCCTCAAGAATGACTTGATCAGTAGCAGGGGGTGTGGCAACTCTTTCTTCTTCTCTTGCTTCTTCATTATCTTCATCGGCTGATGCGGCCGGAATGTCTTCAGCGACTTTAGCTTCAGATTCAGAGTCATTCGCAGAAGGGGTGGTGAGGGAGTCCTGGATTAGGGGGTGTCCGGATGGCCGGACTATACCTTCAGCCGGACTCCTGGACTATGAAGATACAAGATTGAAGACTTCGTCCCATGTCCGGAAGGGACTTTCCTTGGCGTGGAAGGCAAGGTTGGCGATACGGATATGCAGATCTCCTACCATTGTAACCGACTTTGTGTAACCCTAACCCTCTCCGGTGTCTATATAAACCGGAGGGTTTTAGTCCGTAGGACAACATACACAACAACAATCATACCATAGGCTAGCTTCTAGGGTTTAGCCTCTCCGATCTCGTGGTAGATCTACTCTTGTACTACCCATATCATCAATATTAATCAAGTAGGACGTAGGGTTTTACCTCCATCGAGAGGGCCCGAACCTGGGTAAAACTTCGTGTCCCTTGCCTCCTGTTACCATCCGGCCTAGACGCACAGTTCGGGACCCCCTACCCGAGATCCGCCGGTTTTGACACCGACATTGGTGCTTTCATTGAGTGTTCCTCTGTGTCGTCGCCGTCAGGCTTGATGGCTCCTACGATCATCGATAGTGATGCGGTCCAGGGTGAAACTTGTCTCCCCGGACAGATCTCTGTCTTCGGTGGCTTTGCACTGCGGGCCAATTCACTTGGCCATCTGGAGCAGATCGAAAGCTATGCCCCTGGCCGTCAGGTCAGATTTGGAAGTTTAAACTACACGGCTGACATCCGTGGGGACTTGATCTTCGATGGATTCGAGCCACTGCCGAGCACGCCGCACTGCCATGACGAGCATGATCTAGCTCTGCCGCCTAACAGTGCCCTGAAGGCCGCACCCGCATCGGCTTCGACCCTTAATTCGGAGCCAACTGCGCCGATCGAGGATGGGTGGATGGACGCCGCCTCAGGGGCTGCGATCCTAGTGGCGATCAAGCTGAACACCAGCCCCGCACTCCGCGAGACTCATGATTCCAAGGAGCCGGACTCCTCTCCAGACTCCGAACCATTCACGCCTCTACCGATCGAATCCGATTGGGCGCCGATCATGGAGTTTACTGCCGCAGACATCTTTCAGCACTTGCCCTTTGGCGATATTATGAAATCACTAAAGTCTCTCTCTTTATCAGGAGAGCCCTGGCCGGACTACGGTCAGCGAGATTGGGATACGGACGATGAAGAAATTCAAAGCCCACCCACCACCCACTTTGTAGACACTGTCGACGATTTAACCAACATGCTCGACTTCGACTCCGAAGACATCGACGGTATGGACGCCGATGAAGGAGACGATGAAGAACCAGTGCCTATTGGGCCCTGGAACGCCACCTCGTCATATGATGTATACATGGTGGACGCACCAAAAGATGACGACGAGGAGCGGAAGGACGCAACGAAGGCTTGTTCCCTCGAAAAGCAGTCAAAGCGGCGACACAAGCGCCACCCCAAATCCCGCCTCGACAGAAATAGCAATCACACAGACCCAGCACTGGAGCAGGGCGAACCGCTGCCGGACAACAGAAATCCGGATAATCAAACCGAACAAACAAATCCTATCAAGGATAATGGTCCGGACGACATAACGCCGGACAGGCACCCGGAGCAGCAGACTGCCCGTAAAAGGCTTGTTGCCACCGCGAGGAGTCTGAAAAAGCAGAAGCAAAGGCTCAAGGCCGTGCAAGACACACTCCAAATCAGATGGAGTAAAATACTCAACACAACAGCAAGGTACGACGACAATCGCCCCTCCAACAGCTACCCAAAGCGGAAGCTGCTACCCGAATTCGATGAGGAGGCCTCAGACCCCCCACAACCAAATATCAAAGAAGCCACCTGGTCGGATAGACGACCCCTCTACCAACACAGAGCGGCATACAACGCTGCTCACAATACAACACGTGACCCATGCGAGGGCTCGCACCCAAAGGACGGTGCAACAAGATCCATCTATGGACCACGCAAGCGCGCCCCAGCATACAATGCAACACAACAAACATCCGAACAACGCGGTACACCCAGCTACAGGGGTGCCGCACACCCCCTATGTTTCACCGATGAGGTGCTGGACCACGAATTTCCATAGGGATTCAAGCCCGTAAACATAGAGGCATACGACGGAACAACAGACCCTGGGGTCTGGATTGAGGACTACATCCTCCATATCCATATGGCTCGAGGAGATGATCTCCACGCCATCAAGTACTTACCCCTCAAGCTCAAAGGGCCAGCTCGTCACTGGCTCAAAGGCCTCCCCGAAAGCTCCATTGGAAGTTGGGAAGAGCTCGAAGACGCCTTTCGGGCAAATTTTCAAGGGACTTATGTCCGACCTCCGGATGCGGACGATTTGAGTCATATAACTCAACAGCCCGGAGAGTCAGCCCGAAAGCTTTGGAACAGGTTTCTTATTAAAAAGAACCAGATTGTCGACTGTCCGGACGCCGAAGCCTTGGCAGCTTTCAAGCATAGCGTCCGTGACGAATGGCTCGCCAGACACCTTGGCCAAAATAAGCTGAGAACGATGGCCGCATTAACAAACCTCATGACCCGCTTTTGCGCGGGTGAGGACAGCTGGCTAGCCAAATGCAGCACCAGCGACCCCAGTACATCTGAAGTTAGAGATGGAAACGGGAAATCACGGCGCAACAGCAATAACAAACGCCGGAATAAAGAAGACAACACGAAGGGCACGGCAGTAAATGCCGGATTCAAAAGCTCTCGGCCAGGTCAAAAGCCGCCCCCTAAAGGCACCAGGGATGAATTGTCCAGCCTCAACAAAATTCTGGACCAAGTATGTCAGATCCATAGTACCCCTGGTAAACCTGCTAATCATACCCACAGAGAATGTTGGGTCTTCAAGCAGTCCGGCAAGCTCAACGCCGTACATAAGGGGGAGGATACACCAAGTGAAGACGAGGACGAGCCTCCCAAGCAAGACACGGCGGAACAAAAGAAATTTCCACCAGAAGTCAAAACAGTAAACGTGTTACACGTGATCAAGGGAAAAAACAACACGGCACTCCCAGGAAAATATACCCAAGTGCCTGTCACCGCGAAGTCCTGCCACTGGTCGTCTCAACCGATCACTTTCGACCATCGCGATTACTCAGCAAGTATCCGACACGCAGGATGGGCTGCCCTGGTATTAGACCCAGTAATTGGCGGATATCACTTCACACGAGTCTTGATGGACGGCGGCAGCAGCCTAAACTTAATATATCAGGATACAATCCGCGGGATGGGGTTAGACCCAACACAAATTCGCCATAGCAATACTACCTTTAAAGGAGTAACGCCAGGCCCAGGGGCTCGTTGTACGGGCTCCCTCCTACTACAGGTTATATTCGGCTCCCCCGATAACTTCCGTCACGAGCATTTAACCTTCCACATCGCTCCGTTTCAAAGTGGCTATCAAGCACTGCTCGGACGCGAAGCTTTCGCTCGCTTTAATGCAATACCACACTACGCCTCCCTCACACTCAAGATGCCCGGTCCACGTGGCATCATTTCAGTGAACGGAAATATCAAGCGATCTCTGCGCGCCGAAGAGAGTGCAGGCTGCCTTGGCAGCCGCACACTAAAGGCGCCCGGACCAGTGAAAGCATCCAATAGGTCGTCAAGACCTCAGACACAACTAATCAAGTCCGGCGCCGCTATTTATACCGAATAAGTGGTCACACCCCTATTTGTCAATACAAGGGGCTCAACGCGCGCAGACAAGTGGCAATTTCTTATCATCTTGAATTATACATGGTTTCTTTAAAAACTATCTTTTTGCACGACAACTTTTTCACTTAACTTCCTCTCTTTTACAGACGATCATCGTGCTACACCCGTCCAGGATACGGCACAACGGAGACACAGGCGCAGACGTGCAGCAGGGACCCGCTCCAAGGATTCTTTTTAGATTAAGACCCTGCGTAAACCTTTTTTACTGTCTCTTGTTGATACATATCCACCGTTGAGAAGGATGCTGACGTCTTGGCATGTGGCCACGCCAGAACAATGCACGTACCTGGACACAAGGGGCTTCTTACAAAGGCCATTATTTAGGCCCGGTTTATACCACAAAGACCGAATACCTTAGGGAGTGTTCGGCGTCGCGAGTTTGGCCCTATATGCATCAGCTCCGAATCATTGTCTTTGGTCAAATGTTGGGTTTGCCCGGCTCCTGTGTTTTGGTGCCTTACGTTCCGCTTTACCGGCTAAGGTAGCACCAGGAGAACTACTGCGATTGTGCCCTGGTTCATCCGGACGAGCACCTCAGTAGAGAAAGCCGAAAACTGACTGTCATGATATAGCGTGAGACTGGTCAACCACTCGATGACCTGTGGGAATGTTAGAATTCCTCCGCCTTAACGAAGGGCCGTTTTCCGGCCAGGCATGTACGCACCCCGGAATCGGGAGAGTGCGGAGCCACCAGGGGCTATCTAGTAGCCCCACTGTCAAACTCCTATGGCTAAGTGAAAGTGCTAAAGCATTATAGTCCGGTTGCCTCGCTCGCTCCGCTATCACCTCCTTAATAGGACCAAGACGTTGGGTTAAGTGTGAACGCGTGTTTTTGCGAGCACCTCCGCATTATATGCGTGGGGGTTGAAGCCGACGACTGCAATCTTTCAGGTTATACACATGTATACATAAACGGCCGCCCAGGAGGCATCATATTACTTTCAGGCAAAAGTATAAAAATAGCCTTATAAAAATTTATAAAAGCATTTCGCTTACAATGAGATTACATATCACTCAAACATAATATTTTTTGAGCACTGGGTCTCTATCAAACGGGCACCCTCAAGAACTTCTTCAAAGTAGTGCTCAGCAGCCTTTCGACCTATAGCCGAATCCCGCGCTGCAACATTGGTAGCATCCATCTCCGCCCAGTATGCCTTAACACGGGCAAAGGCCATCCGTGCGCCCTCTATGCACGCCGACCTCTTCATCGCATTAATGCGCGGCACCACGTCAAGGAACTGCTGCACCAAGCTGAAATAGCTGTTCGGTTTTGACCTTTCCGGCCATAGCTGATCCACAACAGACCTCATGGAGAGTCCGGACAACCTATTTAGTTCGGCCCATTCGGCTAATTGGTCAGTCAATGAAAGTGGACGCTCGGGAGAATGGAATTGTCTCCAAAACAGCTGGTCTACTTCACGGTCCGTCTGACCCTGGAAGTACTTGGCCGCATCGGCAGCGCTCGCCGCCAAATCCATATACACATCCTCCGAACTCCACAGCCGATCCAGAGGGGCATACCGTGGATCTCCGAACTTCCTCCGCAACATAAAGGATTTCCCAGCTACAATATCCCCGGCTTCCCGCAGCTCCTCCTTCTTTGCCCTCATAGCAGAGCGGAGGTCTTTTTCGTCGCAGCAGCCTTCTCAAGGTCCGATGCCTTCGCTTGGTTTTCCTTTTCAAGAACCCGGCAACGGTCGGCGGCGGCTTTTAATTCTATGGCCATCTTGGCCATCTTGTCTCGGCTCTCGCCATGCGCGGCCTTCTCGGCTTGCAACTCTTCGGCCGCCTTCAAAGCAGCCGCATTACCCAACCTCGCTTGTTCCTTGGCTCGGGCAAGTTCTGCCCGCAAGGCTTCAACAGTGGCAGCTCCATCTGCAGTCACAACATATTAAAGATGCTGGCATCATGCTGCTCTTCCTATTGTGGCGTTTACCAGATAATGACACTTACCCTGTGCCTCGTCAAGCCTTTTGTTAACAAGCTCGATGTCGGCGTCTGCCGCATCCAACTGCCGTTCTAAATGGGCAAACTCGCTAGTCCGGCTAGCCACCGGAGCTTCCATCACCTGCACATAGAGGCAGTATGGTTATTACCTGGGAATATGATCCTCTGTTCGTCGTCGTTTCCGACGACAACCAGAGTCTCAGGGGCTACTATCTACACAGGGCACACCTAGCATGTGCAGGACTATCATACATTCTTTTACGTACCTCAAAGCCTGTCAGTAGACTCATAAAAGCTTCATGCAATCCGCTTTCGGCGGACGATATTCTCTCCATCACCGTATTCATCAGCACACGGTGTTCATCTGAGATGGCCGCTCGCCCCACCAACTCCCTCAGAACATTCGATCGCACACTAGACGGTGCCGGACTCTTTTGTCTGCTCTCTTCGGGAGCCGGACACTGGGAGCTTCGGGGGTCAATGGGATTATCTTCTGGCCTCACCGGACTCGGAGAGGCCCTCCGCGACGACACTTCAGGGTCGCCCGCTTCCGGAGCGGAGGAGTCTGGAGGAGGCGTTTCGCTCTCCATCATCTCTGGAAGAAGATCCCCCGAAGACGAGCTCATTTGAGAGGGGCTAAGGCCCGAACTGCAAAAATATATGCGGTGGTTATTCTCTCAGAAGAAAAAGATGGCATATCTGTACTATTAAAGTATTTCGGGTCACTTACGACTCGCGGGAGAATTGATCCCCCCGCGGACTTTGTGCGGCAACAGCGCCCCCCAAGGTAGGACCCTCTGTGGGAGACTTCTTCTCCCGTTTGGAAGCTTCGGCTTCCGAATCCCCGGGCGCAGTCCTTTTCCTCTTCTGGTCGTCTTCCTTCATGGAGACGCTCGCTCCCTCGGTTAGAATGGGCAGCGTTGGGGGCCCGCGTCCGCCCGTATTATCCTCCACAGTATCTTCCTTCAAGGGCTCCGGGCAAGGTGCGGTCTGGAGCATCTTTTCCAATACCGGATTTTCCAAACCCTCAGGGAGGGGGGCCGAACACCGAATCAACTTCGCCTTTGTTAGCCAGTCCTGGTCAAAAAGCGAACTCTCAGAAATAACTTCGTAACAAAGGAGAGATAGTATGTTCGGCCGGAAGATGCCTTACCTGTTCGGCGGCGCGGTTACTACTCAGGCCCACGTCCTCGGTGATTTCCGGACACTCCACCTGAGGTCCGAAGAATGACTTGTACATCTCCTCGTGCGTCAGGCCGAGAAAATTTTGAATGACACGCGGTCCCTCGGGATTGAACTCCCACAGGCGAAGAGGCCGGCGTTTGCAAGGCTGGACTTGACGAACCAGCATAACTTGTATTACCGCAACCAAACTGAAATCTCCATTGAAGAGATCTCGAATGCGGCTTTGCAGTATAGGCACGTCCTTGGCTGGACCCCAGCTCAGACCTCTGCTGATCCATGACATCAGTTGTGGTGGAGGGCCCGAGCGGAAAACAGGGGCGGCCGCCCACTTGGCACTTCTAGGAGCCGTGATGTAGAACCACTCCTGTTGCCACAATTCAGACACCTCTGGGATGGAACCTTTGGGCCACGGAGCTCCCGTCATCTTGCGTATTGAGGCACCTCCACACGCTGCATGTTGCCCCTCGATCATCTTCGGCTTTACTTCAAAGGTCTTGAGCCATAGGCCAAAGTGAGGGGTAACCCGGAGGAAGGCCTCGCACACGACAATAAATGTCGTGATATGAAGAAAGGAGTCCGGAGCTAGATCATGGAAGTCTAGCCCGTAATAAAACATCAAACCCCTGACGAAAGGATCCAGAGCAAGGCCTAGACCTCGGAGGAAGTGGGAGACGAACACGACGTTCTCGTTGGGTTCAGGGGTGGGGACGGCCTGCCCTCGGGGAGGCAGCCGATGCAAAATCTCGGCGGTCAGATATCTGGCCTCCCTCAACTTTTTGATGTCTTCTTCCGTGACGGAGGAAGGCACCCATCGGCCTTGAAGGCTAGATCCGGACATGACTGAAGGTTCGGAGCACCTGACCTGAACTTCGGGCGTTTGAGCTTGAGGTGGGGGAAGGATTCGATTGAGCACGGGAGGGAAAAATAAAAGCCTTGTCCCCTTTATAAAGAGGGTGAATATCAAGCGTCCTCTCCGTGTCCGTTTGGACTTGCCTATAATCTAGGAGTCCTAGAAGCGGTTGGGTTACCCACGCCCGTATTGATGAGAATCCCGGAATAAGGGGACACGATCTCTGCTTTAACAAGACGTGCCAAGGAAACCGCCTCGCATGACGCGCTGAGGTGGGATAATAAAACGACTCGGATAAAGGCTTGGCCGTGGTGTGTCACACTACGGAATACGTCAGCAGATTAGATTTGTGTAAATATTATTCTCTCTATGGCAATATGTGGAAACTTATTTTGCAGAGCCGGACACTATCTTTGTGTTCAAAATCTTCTATGAAGTACTTGGAGGAGGAACCCGCCTCGCAATGTCGAAGACAATCTGCGCGCCGGACTCGTCGTCATTGAAGCCTGGTTCAGGGGCTACTGAGGGAGTCGTGGATTAGGGGGTGTCCGGATGGCCGGACTATACCTTCAGCCGGACTCCTGGACTATGAAGATACAAGATTGAAGACTTCGTCCCGTGTCCGGAAGGGACTTTCCTTGGCGTGGAAGGCAAGCTTGGCGATACGGATATGCAGATCTCCTACCATTGTAACCGACTTTGTGTAACCCTAACCCTCTCCGGTGTCTATATAAACTGGAGGGTTTTAGTCCGTAGGACAACATACATGCACAACAAAAATCATACCATAGGCTAGCTTCTAGGGTTTAGCCTCTCCGATCTCGTGGTAGATCTACTCTTGTACTACCCATATCATCAATATTAATCAAGCAGGACGTATGGTTTTACCTCCATCGAGAGGGCCCGAACCTGGGTAAAACTTCGTGTCCCTTGCCTCATGTTACCATCCGGCCTAGACGCACAGTTCAGGACCCCCTACCCGAGATCCGCCAGTTTTGACACCGACAGGTGGCTTCAGGAAACACTTGACGTGCAACTGAGCTTTGGTGCACCTCCCCTTTCGGAACACTCGACATGGTGACCTATGGCCTAGTGCCTTTGCGAAGCCTGCGAAATGCGGGCAACACCTTTGGTGAGGGAGTGGTCTGCACCATGTAGTTGTCATCGTCAAGCACCAGAGTGGTGACTTGAGGTGGTGGAGTTCTGGGTGTCTCATCATGGACGGGGGTGTCTTGCTGAGGGCGCTCGACCCATGAGTCATCCTGAGTAATTGGTGTCAAAGGATGACCAATGCTGATAAGTTCACTGTTCGTAAGAACTGGCGATGATACCGTCTAGGGCTGGAGTTGAGGAAGGACTACATCATCATCAACATTGTCTTCGTGACCAATGCCTTTAGCTGCGTTGGGGTCAGCAACTGGAACTTCTTCACTTGCATGAGCCTCTGTGGAAGCAGGCTCATGGATCACAAGACGACGCTCTTGGTTGGTTGAGGCAGGAGGAGCAACAGAAATGGGTTCAACATTGAGGGGCTCAGTGGCTGCAGCACACTCTTTCATTAAAGACTTCGTCTTCAATTTCTTCTTGGATGGGGCTTCATCAGAAGTGTTCTTGTGCTTGCGTTTCCTGACTTCGGCTTTAGCTTCCCTTGTTTTCTTCATATTTGAAGCTACTGAGGCGACCTTAGGCTTTGAGCATGTCATACTGGCAGGGAAGACAATGTGAGGTTCTTCGTGCCTTGGTGCTTCAGTTTGGGTCGCAGCAGGCTTCTTCTTTTGCTTGGCAGCCATCCTGGGGTTGATGTCAGGGCGTCCAAGAGCTTTGCGCTTTTCAGCTTCATTGTGTGCTTGAACACACTTCAGCGCGTAGTACTTCATGCGCTCACGAGAGCCTTTGGCTTCTTCCCTCTTCTTGTGAAACTCGTCCTTTAGGTCATTGTCGGTGTCAAAACCGGCGGATCTCGGGTAGGGGGTCCCGAACTGTGCGTCTAAGGTCGATGGTAACAGGAGACAGGGGACACGATGTTTTACCCAGGTTCGGGCCCTCCCAATGGAGGTAATACACTACGTCCTACTTGACTGATCTTGATGAGTATGAGGATTACAATAGTTGATCTACCACAAGATCGTTGTGGCTAAACCCTAGAAGTCTAGCCTGTATGATTGTGATTATTCTCTACGGAGTAAACCCTCTGGTTTATATAGACACCGGAGGGGCCTAGGGTTCTACAAAGTCAGTTATAGAGAAAGAAAATAATACATCCGGACGCCTAGCTTGCCTTCCACGCAAAGGAGGGTCCCATCCGGACACGGGAGGAAGTCTTCTATCTTGTATCTTCATGGCCCAACAATCCGGCCCATGTCACACAGGTCGGACGCCCGAGGACCCCTTAATCCAGGACTCCCTCAATAGCCCCTGAACCAGGCTTTAATGACGAGGTGTTCGGCGCGCAGATTGTCTTCGACATTGCAAGGCGGGTTCCTCCTCCGAATATTTCAAAGTAGTCCCCGAACACAGAGAACGTGTCCGGATCTGCAAAACAGGCTCCATAAAGAGTCTAATATTTAACAAGTCCCATCTACAGACATTTTGTAGTGAGATGCCACGTCTCCGCCTGGTCATTATTTCGAACCGTTTTTTAGCCTCACACTCCATGTTTTGGAGATGCGGTTTTCATTGGCACGTCTTGTTGAAGCAGATATCGTGTCCCCTTATTGCGGGATTCTCATCAATACGGGCATGGGTAATCCAACCGTGCCGCCTGCACGACCCTTGGGGAATAGGTGATTTTTAAGGCGAGTGGGGAGGCGCTTGATATTCGCTGCCTTTATAAAGAGATAAGGATTCACCTCTTTCACCCACGCCTTCCTTCTCTCTTCCCATCCATTCTCGAGCTCCAGCGCCCAAGCTCCCATCTTTTCCGCCTCAAAAAGTCACTCCAGCCATGTCCGAATCCAGAGCGTAGGGCAAGTGGATGGCCTCCTCCTTCACGGAGAAGGACATTACGAAGCTCTGGGAGGCGGGGTACTTGGCCCCGGAAATCTCCCACCGGCTTCCGGCCAAGGGGCAAATCATCCCACCCCGGAGCCTCATGAGAGGGTGGTATTCATCCCCCACTTCGTCCGCGAGCTGGGATTTCCTCTCCACCCATTCGTCCGCGGACTCATGTTTTACTACGGGCTAGATTTCCATGATTTGTCCCCAAATTCTTTACTCAACATCTTGGCATTCATTGTCGTGTGTGAGGCCTTCCTCCGCATCCCCCTCACTTCAGCCTATGGCTGAAGACCTTCAATGTGAAGCCGAAGGTGGTGGGTGATAACCCACAAGTATAGGGGATCGCAACAGTTTTCGAGGGTAAAGTATTGAACCCAAATTTATTGATTCGACACAAGGGGAGCCAAAGAATATTCTCAAGTATTAGCAGCTGACTTGTCAATTCAACCACACCTGGAAACTTAATATCTGCAGCAAAGTGTTTTGTAGCAAAGTAATATGATAGTAGTGGTAACGGTAGCAAAAGTAATATTTTTTGGGTTTTGTAGTGATTGTAACAATAGCAACGAAAAAGTAAATAAGTGAAGAACAATATATGGAAAGCTCGTAGGCATTGGATCGGTGATGGAGAATTATGCCGGATGCGATCGATCATGTAACAGTCATAACCTAGGGTGACACAGAACTAGCTCCAGTTCATCAATGTAATGTAGGCATGTATTCCAAATATAGTCATACGTGCTTATGGAAAAGAACTTGCATGACATCTTTTGTCCTACCCTCCCGTGGCAGCGGGGTCCTATTGGAAACTAAGGGATATTAAGGCCTCCTTTTAATAGAGTACCGGGCCAAAGCATTAACATATAGTGAATACATGAACTCCTCAAACTACGGTCATCACCTGGAGTGGTCCCGATTATTGTCACTTCGGGGTTGCCGGATCATAACACATAGTAGGTGACAATAGACTTGCAAGATAGGATCAAGAACTCACATATATTCATGAAAACATAATAGGTTCAGATCGGAAATCATGGCACTCGGGCCCTAGTGACAAGCATTAAGCATAGCAAAGTCATAGCAACATCAATCTCAGAACATAGTGGATACTAGGGATCAAACCCTAACAAAACTAACTCGATTACATGATAAATCTCATCCAACCCATCACCGTCCAGCAAGCCTACGATGGAATTACTCGCGCACGGCGGTGAGCATCATGAAATTGGTGATGGAGGAAAGTTGATGATGATGATGGCGACGGATTCCCCTCTCTGGAGCCCCAAACGGACCCCAGATCAGCCCTCCCAAGAGAATTTAGGGCTTGGCGGCGGCTCCGTATCATAAAACGTGATGAATCCTTCTCTTTGATTTTTTTTCTCCCCGAAAGTGAATATATGGAGTTAAGGTTGAGGTCGGTGGAGCGTTAGGGGGCCCACGAGGCAGGGGGGCGTTGAAGGAAATATGCCCTAGAGGAAATAATAAGGTTATTATTTATTTCCTTATATCATGATAAATGTTTATTATTCATGCTAGAATTGTATTAACCGGAAACATAATACATGTGTGAATACATAGACAAACAGACTGTCACTAGTATGCCTCTACTTGACTAGGTCGTTGATCAAAGATGGTTATGTTTCCTAACCATAGACATGAGTTGTCATTTGATTAACGGGATCACATCATTAGGAGAATGATGTGATTGACTTGACCCATTCCGTTAGCATAGCACTTGATCATTTACTTTGTTGCTATTGCTTTCTTCATGACTTATACATGTTCCTATGACTATGAGATTATGCAACTCCCGTTTACCGGAGGAACACTTTGTGTGCTACTAAACGTCACAACGTAACTGGGTGATTATAAAGGTGCTCTACAGGTGTCTCCGAAGGTACTTGTTGGGTTGGCGTATTTTGAGATTAGGATTTGTCACTCCGATTGTCGGAGAGGTATCTCTGGGCCCTCTCGGTAATGCACATCACCTAAGCCTTGCAAGCATTGCAACTAATGAGTTAGTTGCAAGATGATGTATTACGGAACGAGTAAAGAGACTTACCGGTAACGAGATTGAACTAGGTATTGAGATACCGACGATCGAATCTCGGGCAAGTAACATACCGATGACAAAGGGAACAACGTATGTTGTTATGCGGTTTGACCGATAAAGATCTTCGTAGAATATGTGGGAGCCAATATGAGCATCCAGGTTCCGCTATTGGTTATTGACCGGAGATGTGTCTCGGTCATGTCTACATAGTTCTCGAACCCGTAGGGTCCGCATGCTTAAAGTTCGGTGACGATCGTAATAAGAGTTTTTGTGTTTTGATGTACCGAAGGTTGTTCGGAGTCCCAGATGAGATCGGGGACATGACGAGGAGTCTTGAAATGGTCGAGACATAAAGATTGATATATTGGAAGCCTATATTTGGATATCGGAAATGTTCCGGGTGAAATCGGGATTTCACCGGAGTTCCGGGGGGTTACCGGACCCCCCCCCCCCCGGGGGGGGTTATTGGGCCTACATGGGCCATAAGGGAGAAGAGGAGGGCCGGCCAGGGCAGGCCGCGTGCCCCCTCCCCCCTAGTCCGAATAGGACAAGGAGGGGGGGCGGCGCCCGCCTTTCCTCTTTCTCCCTTCCTCCTTCCTTTTCCAACAAGGCAAGAGGGGGGAGTCCTACTCCCGGTTGGAGTAGGACTCCTCCAGGCGCACCCATAGGGTCGGCCGCACCACCCCCTCTCCCTCCTTTATATACTGAGGCAAGGGAGCACCCCATGACACACAAGTTGATCCTCGTGATCGTTCCTTAGCCGTGTGCGGTGCCCCGTTCCACCATATTCACCTCGGTCATATCGTAGCGGTGCTTAGGCGAAGCCCTGCGTCGGTAGAACATCATCACCGTCATCACGCCGTCGTGCTGACGAAACTCTACCTCAACGTTTTGCTGGATCGGAACTCGAGGGACGTCATCGAGTTGAACGTGTGCAGAACTCGGAGGTGCCGTACATTCGGTAATTGGATCGGTCGGACAGGAAAGACGTATGACTACTTCCTCTACGTTGTGTCAAGACTTCCGTTGCCGGTCTACGTGGGTACGTAGACAACACTCTCCCCTCTTGTTGCTATGCATCACCATGATCTTGTGTGTGCGTAGGAAATTTTTGAAATTACTACATTCCCCAATAGTGGCATCCGAGCCTAGGTTTTATGTGTTGATGTTATGCATGAGTAGAACACAAGTGAGTTGTGGGCGATATAAGTCATACTGCTTACCAGCATGTCATACTTTGGTTTGGCGGTATTGTTGGATGAAGCGGCCCGGACCGACATTACGCGTACGCTTACGCAAGACTGGTTTTACCGCCGTGCTATGCACACAGGTGACTAGCGGGTGTCAGTTTCTCCAACTTTAGTTGAACCAAGTGTGGCTACGCCCGGTCCTTGAGAAGGTTAAAACAACACCGACTTGACAAACTATCGTTGTGGTTTTGATGCGTAGGTAAGAACGGTTCTTGCTCATCTCGTAGCAGCCACGTAAAACTTGCAACAACAAAGTAGAGGACGTCTAACTTGTTTTTGCAGGGCATGTTGTGATGTGATATGGTCAAGACATGATGAGATATAAGTTGTTGTATAAGATGATCATGTTTTGTTGAAGTTATCGGCAACTGGCAGAAGCCTTATGATTGTCCCTTTATTGCATAAGATGCAAGCGCCAAATAATTGCTTTACTTTATCGCTATGCGATAGCAATAGTTGCAAGAGCAATTGTTGGCAAGACAACCATGTGACGACACATTGATATAGATCAAGATGATGGAGATCATGGTGTCATGCCGGTGATGATGGAGATCATGACGATGCTTTGGAGATGGAGATCAAAGGCACAAGATGATGATAGCCATATCATGTCACATATTTTGATTGCATGTGATGTTTTCTTTTATACATCTTATTTTGCTTAGTTCGACGGTAGCTTTATAAGATGATCTCTCACTAATTATCAAGGTACAAGTGTTCTCCCTGAGTATGCACCGTTGCGAAAGTTCTTCGTGCTGAGACACCACGTGATGATCGGGTGTGATAGGCTCTACGTTCAAATACAACGGGTGCAAAACAGTTGCACACGCGGAATACTCAGGTTAAACTTGACGAGCCTAGCATATAAGAGATATGGCCTCGGAACACTGAGACCGAAAGGTCGAGCGTGAATCATATAGTAGATATGATCAACATAGTGATGTTCACCATTGAAACTACTCCATCTCACGTGATGATCGGACATGGCTTAGTTGATTTGGATCACGTGATCACTTAGAGGATTAGAGGGATATCTATCTAAGTGGGAGTTCTTAAGTAATATGATTAATTGAACTTTAATTTATCATGAACTTAGTCCTGGTAGTATTAGCATATCTATGTTGTAGATCAATAGCTTGCGTTGTTGCTTCCCTATGTTTTATATTTGTTCCTAGAGAAAACTAAGTTGAAAGATGTTAGTAGCAAAGATGCGGATTGGATCCGTGATCTGAGGTTTATCCTCATTGCTGCACAGAAGAATTATGTCCTTGATGCACCGCTAAGTGACAAACCTAATGTAGGAGCAAATGCAGACGTTATGAACGTCTGGCTAGCTCAATGTGATGACTACTTGATAGTTTAGTGCACCATGCTTAACGGCTTAAGAATCGGGACTTCAAAGACGTTTTGAACGTCATGGACCATATGAGATGTTCCAGGAGTTGAAGTTAATATTTCAAGCAAATACCCGAGTTGAGAGATATGAAGTCTCCAACAAGTTCTATAGCTAAAAGATGGAGGAGAATCGCTCAAACAGTGAGCATGTGCTCATATTGTCTGGGTACTACAATCACTTGAATCAAGTGGGAGTTAATCTTCCAGATAAGATAGTAATTGACAGAATTCTCTAGTCACCATCACCAAGTTAGTAGAACTTCGTGATGAACTATGATATGCAAGGGATAACGGATACAATTCCCAAGCTCTTCGTGATGCTAAAATCGACGAAGGTAGAAATCAAGAAAAACATCAAGTGTTGATGGTTGACGAGACCACTAGTTTCAAGAAAACAGCAAAGGGAAGAAGGGGAACTTCAAGAAGAACGGCAAGCAAGTTGTTGCACAAGTGAAGAAGCCCAAGTCTGGTCCTAAGCCTGAGACTAAGTGCTTCTACTGCAAAGGGACTGGTCACTGGAAGCGGAACTGCCCCAAGTATTTGGCGGATAAGAAGGATGGTAAAGTGAACAAAGGTATATTGGATATACATGTTATTGATGTATACTTTACTAGTGTTTATAGCAACCCCTCGGCATTTGATACTAGTTCAGTTGCTAAGAGTAGTAACTCGAAACGGAAGTTGCAGAATAAATAGAAACTAGTAAAAGTCGAGGTGACGATGTGTGTTGGAAGTAGTTCCAAGATTGATATGATCATCATCGCACTCTCCCTATACTTTCGGGATTAGTGTTGAAACTAAATAAGTGTTATTTGGTGTTTGTGTTGAGCATGAATATGATTTGATCATGTTTATTGCAATACGGTTATTCATTTAAGTTAGAGAATAATTGTTGTTCTGTTTACATGAATAAATCTTCTATGGTCATACACCCAATGAAAAATGGTTCGTTGGATCTCAATCGTAGTGATACACATATTCATAATATTGGAACCAAAAGATGCAAAGTTAATAATGATAGTGCAACTTATTTGTGGCACTGCCGTTTATGTCATATTGGTGTAAAGCGCATGAAGAAACTCCATGCTGATGGACTTTTGGAATCACTTTATTATGAATCAGTTGATGCTTGCGAACCATGCCTCATGGGCAAGATGACTAAGACTTCGTTCTCCGGAACAATGGAGCGAGCAACTGACTTATTGGAAATAATACATACTGATGTATGCGGTCTGATGAGTGTTAAGGCTCACGGCAAGTATCGTTATTTTCTGACCTTCACAGATGATTTGAGCAGATATGGATAGATCTACTTAATGAAACACAAGTCTGAAACATTTGAAAAGTTCAAAGAATTTCAGAGTGAAGTGGAGAATCATCGTAACAAAAATAAAAGTTTCTACGATATGATCGCAGAAGTAAAATATTTGAGTTACGAGTTTGGCCTTCAGTTAAAACAATGTGAAATAGTTTCACTACTCACGCCACCTGGAACACCACAGTGTAATGGTGTCTCCGAATGTCGTAACCATGCTTTATTAGATATGGTGCAATCTATGACGTCTCTTAGTGATTTACCGCTATCGTTTTGGGGTTATGCATTAGAGACAACTACATTCACATTAAATAGGGCACCATCTAAATCCATTGAGACGACACCGTATGAACTATGGTTTGGCAAGAAACCTAAGATGTCGTTTCTTAAAGTTTGAGGTTGCAATGCTTATGTGAAAAAGTTTCAACCTGATAAGCTCAAACCCAAATGGGAGAAGTGCGTCTTCATGGGATACCCAAAAGAAAAATGTTGGGTACACCTTCTATCACAGATCCGAAGGCAAGATATTCGTTGCTGAGAATGGATCCTTTCTAGAGAAGGAGTTTCTCTCGAAAGAAGTGAGTGGGAGGAAAGTAGAACTTGATGAGGTAACTGTACCTGCTCCCTTATTGGAAAGTAGTTCATCACAGAAATCTGTTCTTGTGACTACTACACCAATTAGTGAGGAAGCTAATGATGATGATCATGTAACTTCAGATCAAGTTACTACCGAACCTCGTAGGTAAACCAGAGTGATATCCGCACCAGAGTGATACGGTAATCCTATTCTGGAAGTCATGTTACTTGACCATGATGAGCCTACGAACTATGAGGAAGCGATGATGAGCCCAGATTCCGCGAAATGGCTTGAGGCCATGAAATCTGAGATGAGATCCATGCATGAGAACAAAGTATGGACTTTGATTGACTTGCCCATTGATCAGCGAGCCATTGAGATTAAATGGATCTTCAAGAGGAAGACGGACGCTGATAGTAGTGTTACTATCTACAAAGCTAGAATTGTCGCAAAAAGGTTTTCGACAAGTTCAAAGTGTTGACTACGATGAGAGTTTCTCACTCGTATCTATGCTTAAGTCTGTCCGAATCATGTTAGCAATTGCCGCATTTTATGAAATCTAGCAAATGAATAAACAAAACTGCATTCCTTAATGGATTTATTAAAGAAGAGTTGTGTATGATGCAACCAGAAGGTTTTGTCAATCCTAAAGGTACTAACAAAATATGCAAGCTCCAGCGATCCATCTATGGACTGGTGCAAGCATCTCGGAGTTGGAATATACGCTTTGATAAGTTCATCAAAGCATATAGTTTTATACAGACTTGCGGTGAAGCCTTTATTTACAAGAAAGTGAGTGGGAGAACTACAGCATTTCTGATAAGTATATGTGTATGACATATTGTTGATCGGAAATAATGTAGAATTATTCTGCAAAGCATAAAGGAGTGTTTGAAAGGAGTTTTTCAAAGAAAGACCTCGGTGAAGCTGCTTACATATTGAGCATCAAGATCTATAGAGATAGATCAAGACGCTTGATAAGTTTTCGATGAGTACATACCTTAACAAGTTTTTGAAGTAGTTCAAAATGGAACAGACAAAGAAAGAGTTCTTGCATGTGTTACAAGGTGTGAAATTGAGTAAGACTCAAAGCCCGAGCACGGCAGAAGATAGAGAGAGAATGAAAGTCATTCCCTATGCCTCAGCCATAGGTTCTATAAAGTATGCCATGCTGTGTACCAGACCTATTGTGTACCCTGCCCTTAGTTTGGCAAGGGAGTATAATAGTGATCTACGAGTAGATCACTAGACATTGGTCAAAATTATCCTTAGTGGAATAAGGATATGTTTCTCGATTATGGAGGTGACAAAAGGTTCGTCGTAAAGGGTTACGTCGATGCAAGTTTTGACACTGATCCAGATGACTCAAAATCTCAATCTGGATACATATTTAAAGTGGGAGCAATTAGCTAGAGTAGCTCCGTGCAGAGCATTGTTGACATAGAAATTTGCATAATACTTACGGATCTGAATGTGGCAGACCCGTTGACTAAACTTCTCTCACAAGCAAAACATGATCACACCTTAGTACTCTTTGGGTGTTAATCACATAGCGATGTGAACTAGATTATTGACTCTAGTAAACCCTTTGGGTGTTGGTCACATGTCGATGTGAACTATAGGTGTTAATCACATGGTGATGTGAACTATTGGTGTTAAATCACATGGAGATGTGAACTAGATTATTGACTCTAGTGCAAGTGGGAGACTGAAGGAAATATGCCCTAGAGGCAATAATAAAGTTATTATTTATTTCCTTATATCATGATAAATGTTTATTATTCATGCTAGAATTGTATTAACCGGAAACATAATACATGTGTGAATACATAGACAAACAGACTGTCACTAGTATGCCTCTACTTGACTAGCTCGTTGATCAAAGATGGTTATGTTTCCTAACCATAGACATGAGTTGTCATTTGATTAACGGGATCACATCATTAGGAGAATGATGTGATTGACTTGACCCATTCCGTTAGCATAGCACTTGATCGTTTAGTTTGTTGCTATTGCTTTCTTCATGACTTATACATGTTCCTATGACTATGAGATTATGCAACTCCCGTTTACCGGAGGAACACTTTGTGTGCTACCAAACGTCACAACGTAACTGGGTGATTATAAAGGTGCTCTATAGGTGTCTCCGAAGGTACTTGTTGGGTTGGCGTATTTCGAGATTAGGATTTGTCACTCCGATTGTCGGAGAGGTATCTTTGGGCCCTCTCGGTAATGCACATCACCTAAGCCTTGCAAGCATTGCAACTAATGAGTTAGTTGCGAGATGATGTATTATGGAACGAGTAAAGAGACTTACCGGTAACGAGATTGAATTAGGTATTGAGATACCGATGATTGAATCTCGGGCAAGTAACATACCGATGACAAGGGGAACAACGTATGTTGTTATGCGGTTTGACCGATAAAGATCTTCGTAGAATATGTGGGAGCCAATATGAGCATCCAGGTTCCGCTATTGGTTATTGACTGGAGACGTGTCTCGGTCATGTCTACATAGTTCTCGAACCCGTAGGGTCCGCACGCTTAAAGTTCGGTGACGATCGTAATAAGAGTTTTTGTGTTTTGATGTACCAAAGGTTGTTCAGAGTCCCGGATGAGATCGGGGACATGACGAGGAGTCTCGAAATGGTCGAGACATAAATATTGATATATTGGAAGCCTATATTTGGATATCGGAAACATTTCGGGTGAAATCGGGATTTTACCGGAGTTCCGGGGGGTTACCGGACCCCCCCTCGGGGGGGGGGGGGGGGGGCGGGGTTATTGGGCCTACATGGGCCATAAGGGAGAAGAGGAGGGTCGGCCAGGGCAGGCCACGCGCCCCCTCCCCCTAGTCCGAATAGGACAAGGAAGGGGGGGCAGCGCCCCCCTTTCCTCTTTCTCCCTTCCTCCTACCTTTTCCAACAAGGCAAGAGGGGGGAGTCATACTCCCTGTTGGAGTAGGACTCCTCCAGGCGCACCCATAGGGCCGGCCGCACCTCCCCCTCTCCCTCCTTTATATACTGAGGGAAGGGTCACCCCATGACACACAAGTTGATCCTCGTGATCGTTCCTTAGCCGTGTGCGGTGCCCCCTTCCACCATATTCACCTTGGTCATATCGTAGCGGTGCTTAGGCGAAGCCCTGCGTCCGTAGAACATCATCACCATCATCACGCCATCGTGCTGAAGAAACTCTCCCTCAATGTTTTGCTGGATCGGAACTCGAGGGATGTCACCGAGTTGAACGTGTGCAGAACTCGGAGGTGCCATACGTTCGGTACTTGGATCGGTCGGATCGAGAAGACGTACGACTACTTCCTCTACGTTGTGTCAACACTTCCGTTGCCGGTCTACGAGGGTACCTAGACAACACTCTCCCCTCTCGTTGCTATGCATCACCATGATCTTGCGTGTGCGTAGGAAATTTTTTGAAATTACTACGTTCCCCAACAGGCGTGCCCAGGGGGTAGGGCACACCTCCACCCTCGTGGACAGGTGGTGGGCCCCTGATGTGGGTCTTTCTTCTAGTATTTTTTATATATTCCAAAATAACTCTCTGTTGATTTTTAGGTTATTCCGAGAACTTTTATTTCTGCACAAAAATAACACCATGGCAATTCTGCTGAAAACAACGTCAGTCCGGGTTAGTTCCATTCAAATCATGCAAGTTAGAGTCCAAAACAAGGGCAAAAGTGTTTGGAAAAGTAGATACAACGGAGATGTATCAACTCCCCCAAGCTTAAACCTTTGCCTGTCCTCAAGAAATTCAGTTGATAAACTGAAAGTGATAAAGAAAAACTTATACAAACTCTGTTTGCTCTTGTTGTTGTAAATATGTAAAGCCAGCATTCAGGTTTTCAGCAAAGATTATGAACTAACCATATTCACAATAACATTTAGGTCTCATGTTTACTCATATCAATGGCATAATCAACTAGCGAGCAATAATAGTAAATCTCGGATGACAACACTTTCTCAAAATAATCGTGATATGATATGACAAGTTGATATCTCACTAGCCCTTTCTGAGACCGCAAAACATAAATGCAGAGCACCTTTAAAGATCAAGGACTGACTAGACATTGTAATTCATGGTAAAAGAGATCCAGTCAAGTCATACTCAATGTAAACTAATAGTAATGGATGCAAATGACAGCGGTGCTCTCCAACTTGTGCTTTTTAATAAGAGGATGATGACTCAACATAAAAGTAAATAGATAGGCCCTTCGCAGAGGGAATCAGGGATTTGCAAAGGTGCCAGAGCTCGGTTTTGAAATAGATATGAATAATATTTTGAGCGGTATACTTTCATTGTCAACATAACAATCGAGAGATCTTGATATCTTCCATGCTACACACATTATAGGCGGTTCCCAAACAGAATGGTAATGTTTATACTCACCCTCCACCAACAAGCATCAATCCATGGCTTGCTCGAAACAACGAGTGCCTCCAGCTAACAAGAGTCCCGGGGGAGTTTTGTTTGTAGTTATTTTGATTTGATTTGCATAAAGCATGGGACTGGGCATCCCGGTGACCAGCCAGTTTCTCGTGAGTGAGGAGCGGATTCCACTCCTCTTAAGAATAACCCGCCTAGCATGGAAGATACAGACAGCCCTAGTTGATACATGAGCTATTCGAGCATACAAAACAGAATGTTTATTTGAAGGTTTAGAGTTTGGCACATACAAATTTACTTGGAATGACAGGTAGATACCGTATATAGGTAGGTATGGTGGACTCATATGGAACAACTTTGGGGTTTATGGAATTGGATGCACAAGCAGTATTCCCGCTTAGTACAAGTGAAGGCTAGAAAAATACTGGGAAGCGACCAGCTAGAGAGCGACAACAGTCATGAACATGCATTAAAATTAATCAACACCGAATGCAAGCATGAGTAGGATATAATGCACCATAAACATAAATATCATAGAGGCTATGTTGATTTTGTTTCAACTACATGCGTGAACATGTGCCAAGTCAAGCCACTCGAATTGTCCAAAATAGGATACCACCCTATCATACCACATCACAACCATTTTAATAGCATGTTGGCACGCAAGGTAAACCATTATAAGCTCCTAGCTAATTAAGCATGGAATAAGCAACTATGATCTCTAATTGTCATTGCAAACATGTTTCTTTCATAATAGGCTGAATCAGGAATGATGAACTAATCATATTTACGGAAACAAGAGAGGTCGAGTTCATTCCAGCTTTTCTCATCTGAATAAGTTCATCATATAATCATCATTATTGCCTTTCACTTGCACGACCGAATAGTGTGGATAATAATAATAGTGCATGTGCATTGGACTAAGCTGGAATCTGCAAGCATTCAATTCAAGAGAGAAGACAAGGTAATATGGGCTCTTTGTTAGATCAACAATAATGCATATGAGAGCCACTCAACATTTTCATTATGGTCTTCTCCTCTAGACCCCCAAAGAACAAGAAAAGAAATACAACTATTTACACGGGAAAGCTCCCAATAAGCAAAAGAAAACGAGAAATCTTTTTGGGTTTTCTTTTTAATTACTACTACTACAGCATTAAAGTAAACTAACTAAAAACTACAACTATTTTTTTGGTTTTTTCTTAAGGTTTATAAAACACACAAGAAGAAATCATAAAAAAGGAAAATAAACTAGCATGGATATTACAATGAAAAAGTATGAGCACCGACAACTAGCATGAGTGTGTGAACATGAATGTAATGTCGGTGAGAAATACGTACTCCCCCAAGCTTAGGCTTTTGGCCTAAGTTGGTCTATGGCCACGGCTGGCCTGGCGGATATCCAAAGTAATAGTTGGGGTTGTACTGAGAAGGATCCCCTTGGTGCCACTGGTTGGTGATCTCTTTCGGATTCCACTGATAAACAGACTGCCGGTGAGGATCAAATTGTGGTTCCGGCTCTGGCTCTGTAGCTGATGTGGGGTTTCGGTAGGCGTAAATGGCCTCCGGTGGAACAAGGTACTTGCCTGCAGATTAGTCAAACAAGGAAGGAGCAGGCAAAGTAATAGTCTCATGGTGATTTTTATCAAATATCAGCTTGTACTTAAGCATCTTTTCCTTATTCTTAACGATAAAAATCATGTGCTACCATACTCTTATAGTCTAGAAAAACAGGAGGCAACAACTTTTCTTCCTTCTCATAATGTCTAATAGGTATGTTAAAATGTGCAGCGAGGCGCGAGGCAAAGATACCTCCCAAGATGGGGCCCTTAGTATGGTTAAGATTTAACCGCTTTGCAACAATAGTGCCCATACTAAATGTGTCAAAACGGAACAAGGCATGGCACAAAATAACAATATCAGGGGCACTAAGATTGCCACAGTTTCCGCGACAATTAAGCATCTACTAGCAAATATTGCAAAGTAACGTAAAACAGGAAAATCTATGCTAGTAATTCTTGCATTGGAAAGTTTCCTCGTTTCCCCTACAGCGATTGTATCAATAAACCCTTCCACATCGTCACGATGTGGTTCTTCTACACTGCCCTCAAAAGGGATCAAACAAACCCGACAAAAATCACGAAGTGACATCTCCTTATGCTCATCATATAAATAAAATTCCACCATAGGTGGTGAGCTCCTAGCATGGAAATGAAAGTTTTGCACAAAGATATTGGTGAGTAAGAGATACTGTTCACGTTGGTCGTGGAGGAAAGCGGTGAGGCCTGCATTCTCAGCCAATTCATATAAATCATCATAAATCCCGGCTGCTCTCAAGAAATCATCACAAGGCCATTCACACGGCCGAACCTCCGCGGTGCGAGGGAGATTATACTTGGGCTTCTTGTTCTCTTCACTTTATTTATCCTTCGAGCTTCCGCTCGATGAGCCCCTCAAAAATCTCTTCATCTTTTTCTGAAAATTTCTGCAATTTTTAGTAACTTCAAAAATAAAAGTGAAGAAAACTCAACAAAATTGATAGCAACTACTCCTACAAGTGCCTAAAGGCAATATCATGCATTAAAACTACTTTTGACAATATAAATTTGACATGCAAGCTCAAGAACAGGGTCACTAGAACAAAAACTAATTGGACCATTGGAGGAGTCACATACCAAGGAACAACCCCCCAAAGCAGTTTTGTGAAAGGAGCTTTGAATTAGGAGATTGAAAATGGCAGCAAGTTGAGTTTGGACTCGGGTTTGAGCTGGCTAGTGATTTGTTTGGGAGGAAGAGGAGTGTGTGGTAGCTAGAATAAGTGGAGGGAGCCACCATGGGCCCACGAGGCAGGGGGGCGCGCCCTGGACCCTCATGGCCATCTTCTTGCTCCCCCTGATGAGTTCTTAATGCCAAATATTCTCAAATATTCTATAAAAAACATATTTAAATTTCAGAGCATTTGGAGAACTTTTATTTTCGGGGTATTTTTTATTGCATTGATAATTCAGAAAACATACAGAAAATACTATTTTTGCTTTATTTAATATAAATAACAGAAAATAAAAAGAGGGTACAGAAAGTTGTGTTTTCTAAATTCATCCATCTCATGCTCATCAAAAGGAATCCACTAAAAAAGTTGATCACGTCTTGTTAACAAACTCATTTCGTATAACATGAAACCGGAGAATTTTTGAATAACACTAGGCTACATCAACAGGGATATGCATGTCCCGAACAATAAGAATATCATATTTCTTCTTGACAGTAGGAAGAGGAAATTCAAAACCTCCAATAGTGATTGTTGAAAATTTTCCAATAGAATTGATACTATGAACTTGAGGTTGTTTCCTCGGAAAGTGTACCGTATGCTCATTACCATTAACGTGAAAAGTGACATTGCCTTTGGTGCAATCAATAACAGCCCCTGTAGTATTCAAAAAGGGTCTTCCAAGAATAATAGACATACTATCGTCCTCGGGAATATCAAGAATAACAAAGTCCATTAAAATAGTAACGTTCGCAACCACAACAGGCACATACTCACAAATACTGACAGGTATAGCAGTTGATTTATCAGCCATTTGCAAAGATATTTCAGTAGGTGTCAACTTATTCAAATCAAGTCTACTATATAAAGAGAGAGGCATAACACTAACATCAGCTCCAAGATCACATAAAGCAGTTTTAACATAGTTTCTTTTAATGGAGCACGGTATAGTTGGTACTCCTGGATCTCCAAGTTTCTTTGGTATTCCACCCTTAAAAGTATAATTAGCAAACATGGTGGATATTTCAGCTTCCGGTATCTTTCTTTTATTAGTAACAATTTCCTTCATATATTTAGCATAAGGATTCATTTTAAGCATATCAGTCAAACACATACGCGAAAAGATAGGTCTAATCATTTCAGCAAAGCGCTCAAAATCCTCATCATCCTTTTTCTTGGATGGTTTAGGAGGAAAAGGCATGGGTTTCTGAACACATGGTTCTCTTTCCTTACCGTGATTCCTAGCAATAAAGTCTCTCTTATCATGACATTAATTCTTTGATTCTGGGTTATCAAGATCAACAGCAGGTTCAATCTCTACATCATTATCATTACTAGGTTGAGCATCAACATGAACATCATCATTAACATTATCACTAGGTTCATGTTCATTACCATCTTTTGTTTCAGCATCGGAGATAGAAATATCATTGGGATTCTCAGGTGTGTCAATAACAGGTTCACTAGAAGCATGCAAAGTCCTATCATTTTTCTTTTTCTTCCTCTTAGAAGGACTAGGTGCATCTACATTAGTTCTCTGAGAATCTTGCTCAATTCTCTTAGGGTGGCCTTCAGGATACAAAGGTTCCTGAGTCACTTTACCCCCTCTAGTTGCAACTCTAACAACAAAGTCATTATTCTTATTGTTTAATTCATTGAGCAAATCATTATGAGCTTTAAGTACTTGTTCTACTTGAGTGGTAACCATAGAAGCATGTTTACTAATAAGTTTAAGTTCACCTTTAACATTAGCCATATAATCACTCAAGTGTTCAATCATATAAGCATTATGTTTCAATTGTCTACCAACATAAGCATTAAAATCTTCTTGCTTAACCAGAAAGTTATCAAATTCATCCAAACATTGGCTAGCAAACTTAGCAGGAGGGATTTCAGCTTTATCGTATCTATAGAGAGAATTTACCTTTACTACCAGTGTCGGGTTATCGAGACTGTGTGTTTCTTCAATAGGTGATGAATTAAGACCATGTATTTCTTCAATAGGAGGTAAATTCTTAACATCTTCAGCTTTTATACCTTTTTCTTTCATTGATTTCTTTGCCTCTTGCATATCTTCAGGACTGAGAAATAGAATACCCCTTTTCTTCGGAGTTGGCTTAGGAGTTGGTCCAAGAAGTGTCCAATTATTTTCATTGGTCAACATATTATTCAATAGAATTTCAGCTTGATCAACTGTTCTTTCCCTGAAAACACAACCAGCACAACTATCCAGGTGGTCTCTGGAAGCATCGGTTAGTCCATTATAAAAGATATCAAGTATTTCATTTTCTTGAGAGGGTGATCAGGTAAAGCATTAAGTAATTGGAGAAGCCTCCCTCAAGCTTGTGGGAGACTCTCTTCTTCAATTTGCACAAAATTATATATTTCCCTTTAAGCAGCTTGTTTCTTATGAGCGGGGAAATATTTAGCACAGAAGTAGTAAATCATATCCTGGGGACTACGCACACAACCAGGATCAAGAGAATTAAACCATATCTTAGCATCACCCTTTAATGAGAACAAAAATATTTTAAGGATATAGTAGTAGCGAGTTTTCTCATCATTAGTGAACAGGGTGGCTATATCATTTAATTTAGTAAGATGTGCCACAACAGTTTTAGATTCATAGCCATGGAAAGGATCAGATTCAACCAAAGTAATTATGTTAGGGTTGATAGAGAATTCATAATCCTTATCAGTAACAAAGATAGGTGAAGTAGCATAAGCAGGATCATATTTCATTCTAGCATTCAGAGATTTTTGTTTCAGCTTAGCTAATAGTTTCTTAAGATCACTCCTATCATTGCAAGCAAGAAAGTCTCTAGCAGTTTCTTCATCCATAACATAACCCTTAGGAACAACGGGTAATTCATATCTAGGGGGAGAATCTTCATCATCACTTTCATCAATATTATCAGTTTCAATAATTTCATTCTCTCTAGCCCTAGCAAGTTGTTCATCAAGAAATTCACCAAGTGGCACAGTAGTATCAAGCATAGAAGTAGTTTCATCATAAGTATCATGCATAGCAGAAGTGGCATCATCAATAACATGCGACATATCAGAATTAATAGCAGAAGCAGGTTTAGGTGTCGCAAGCTTACTCAAAACAGAAGGTGAATCAAGTGCAGAGCTAGATGGCAGTTCCTTACCTCCCCTCGTAGTTGAGGGAAAAATCTTGGTTCTTTAATCTTTCAAGTTCTTCATAATGATAAGAAGATATAAATCCCAAGTGACTCAAAGAATAGAGCTATGTTCCCCGGCAACAGTGCCAGAAAGTAGTCTTGATAACCCACAAGTATAGGAGATCACAACAGTTTTCGAGGGCAAAGTATCCAACCCAAATTTATTGATTCGACACAAGGGGAGCCAAAGAATATTCTCAAGTATTAGCAGCTGAGTTGTCAATACAACCACACCTGGAAACTTAATATCTGTAGCAAAGTGTTTAGTAGCAAAGTAATATGATAGTAGTGGTAACGGTAGCAAAATAATATTTTTGGGTTTTGTAGTGATTGTAACAATATCAACGAAAAAGTAAATAAGCAAAGAACAATATATGGAAAGCTCGTAGGAATTGGATCGGTGATGGAGAATTATGCCGGATGCGATCGATCATGTAACAACCATAACCTAGGGTGACACAGAACTAGCTCCAGTTCATCAATGTAATGTAGGCATGTATTCCAAATATAGTCATACGTGCTTATGGAAAAGAACTTGCATGACATCTTTTGTCCTACCCTCCCGTGGCAGCGGGGTCCTATTGGAAACTAAGGGATATTGAGGCATCCTTTTAATAGACTACCTGACCAAAGCATTAACACATAGTGAATACATGAACTCCTCAAACTACGATCATCACTGGGAGTGGTCCCGATTATTGTCACTTCGGGGTTGCCGGATCATAACACATAGTAGGTGACTATAGACTTGCAAGATAGGATTAAGAACTCACATATATTCATGAAAACATAATAGGTTCAGATCTGAAATCATGGCACTCGGGCCCTAGTGACAAGCATTAAGCATAGCAAAGTCATAACGACATCAATCTCAGAACATAGTGGATACTAGGGATCAAACCCTAACAAAACTAACTCGATTACATGATAAATCTCATCCAACCCATCACCGTACAGCAAGCCTACGATGGAATTACTCATGCACGGCGGTCAGCATCATGAAATTGGTGATGGAGGAAGGTTGATGATGACGATGACAACGGATTCCCCTCTCCGGAGCCCCGAACGGACCCCAGACCAGCCCTCCCTGGAGAGTTTAGGGCTTGGCGGTGGCTCCGTATCGTAAAACGCGATGAATCCTTCTCTCTGATTTTTTCTCCCCAAAAGTGAATATATTGGAGTCAAGGTTGAGGTCAGTGGAGCGTCAGGGGGCCCATGAGGCAGGGGGCGCGCCCAGGGGGGTAGGGCCCGTCCCCACCCTCATGGACAGGTGGTGGGCCCCCTGACGTGGATCTTTCTTCCAGTATTTTTTATATATTCCAAAATAATTCTCCATTGATTTTCAGGTCATTCCAAGAACTTTTATTTCTGCACAAAAATAACACCATGGCAATTCTGTGGAAAACAGCGCCAGTCCGGGTTAGTTCCATTCAAACCATGCAAGTTAGAGTCCAAAACAAGGGCAAAAGTGTTTGGAAAAGTAGATACAACGGAGACGTATCAGTGGGCGGTCAACACGCAGATTGCGGAGGCGCCATGGTGAGCAAGATGTCCAACGTCCCATGGCCCAAAGGTACCTTTGTGGAGACCGTCAAGGGGTGGAAGAAGCAGTGGTTCTACGTCACAGAGCCCCACGACACCACCTGGGCCGTGGCTCCCGAATTCAAATCCGGGGCCCCAATGCGGCTTACCTCCTGGCAAGAGAAGGGCCTAGACTGGGCATTATCGGACGAGCTGGTTGCGCTGCAAATGCACATCAAGAGCATGGTGGAAAAGAATATCAAGCTTGTCAATGTGATCCAGGCGATGCTTTTTGCCGGATACTTCCTTTTCAGAGGCGGACTTGCAATTTATGGGAGTTTGATCAGGCCAAGCGCCAGACCATTCAACAGTTCTTCGGTGCTACTCACGAAGACATCTGGAGGGTGATTTTTAAGGCCAATGAAACGTGGCCGAAGACGACCGAGGACCATGGGTACAACCTGTCCCATCCCACCAGTCTGGTAAACTTTCTATATTTCGAGATGTATCCTTCACCTGTATATTCAAGGAAGACGTCTAAGCTTCCGTATCTATCTTTCCAGGTCTAGACAAACAAGGTGGAGCGGATCCAGTGTCCGGCTCCGTTGCCCGAAAATCCAGCAATCCCACTTCTAACGAAGATGATGGTTCCGGCGCCTTACCATGCGCCAGATAAGAGGGGCAAGAACAAGGCCAAGGAGACCCGAAGTGGTCTCTGCCGCAAAGGCACTTCAGACGTGACGTCCGAAGATGTCGAAACCCATTCCTCCCTCGCTGCTGAAGACGACAAGGAGGAGGAGGAATAAGAGGAGGAAAGCAACCCCCCCCCCCCCACGAGGGGGGAAGGAAGAAAAGACCGGCCTCCACGGATCTGGAGGTAGAGGCGCCCAAGAAGGGGAGGGTCCCCCTTGCAGACAACTCCGCATTGGACACAGACAGCAGCTCCGAGTGGCACCCCAGGGAGAGGCCCCTGGCCGAACCGTAGGTACTCAAAAGCACCTATGAACACATATATCCAACTTTTTTATTTTTGTGGTTTTAATGTGTCGAATCATGTGCTGCAGTCTGGCTCATGCCCGCCCTCAGCGATCCTCATCTTCGGGGAACTCGCTGGATCCAAAGGTGATGGATAGCGGGTCACTTCCGGAGGCCTCATCTCCCAGGGCCACGGATGATGCCGAGGTGTTGTCCCAAAGGACCTTCCCTGGTCAGGGAGAGGAACATGAGGCCGTCAGGGTGGCACCAGAAGGCGAGACCTCGGCCGCCGGACACCCGGGGGAGCAAATCCTCCTAGAGACTGGCGATGGGGGCCATGTCCAATTCGGCCCCCAGCCGAACACTATTATGGAGGTCCATACGGCTTCAGAATCAGGCAAGCAGCCTCCTTCGCAGGAACGAGGTGCACCTATTCCACCGGTGACCTCTGTCCATCCAAAGGCGCCAGATACTTTACTGGAAGCACTACAAAGTGCTTCCATTATTGAAGAACACCGTACCCTCATGGATATGGTGGTTGAGAGGGTTCGGTCTGCTAAGAGCATACTAATCGAAGCCCGCACCAGCCTTCTGACAGGCTTTGAGATATGCGACATAATTTATGCAAAAAAGAATATCATAGTATAGACAGTAGCCCCTGAGACATTGTCCGGTGCTCGAAAAGAGAAGCCAAACAGAGGATCAAATAATTTCCGCAGGAGACTAACCAATATATGTCTATATGAATAAGCAGGCGCCAATGCTAGCTGCGACCTCTCATTCTGCTGAAGTCTCTAAACTGAAGCAGAGTTTGGAGCGGGTCGAGGAAGAGCTCGGCCATGTTAAAAAACAACTAGAGGACCATCAAGGTATGCAATGGTCTATTAGGATGTAGAAAGATGTGAATTGTGTATGTTGATCATACTATCATGATATTTCGTAGGGGCTGCGACCAAGGTGGAGACCCTCAAGAAGTCACTGGCCGAGGCCCAAGAGAGAGTGGCGAAGGAACAAGCCGCCCGTGAAAAGCACGAGGCTAGGGTCGGGGAGGTCCAGCAGGAGCTCCAGGATGCCGCAAAGAAATGTGAGTCCTTGGAGCGCAAGGTTTCGGACCAAGACTCCGAACTTTCTAAGGCCCGCTAAAGCACGCAAGAGGCCTGGGCCGAAGCCCGGGGCGCCCTCCAGGAGATCCAGGAGGCCAGGAAAATCGCGGCGGGTAAGGCCTTTATTATGCAGAGCAAATTTGTGAAGAAAAGGTACCTCTTACTGACCCGGATTTGGAGTTCTCTAGGAGCATTTGCGGATCAGCTGCGCAGTGTTGCTGACACAGCGGAGTTCTTCCGAGCCAAGGAGGGGAGCTCAATGGAGAAGTTGTTCTCGTCGCAATACCTTGCGCCAGAACATCCAGTGCCCTTTAGCGATTAGCTGAAACAGCTGATCGAACTGCATAGGGCGTCCGAACTGGCCATGAAGGATTTGATAATCCGGCTATGGCCTACTGACGCCCTGCCCAGCAGCTACTTCGGACTCGTGAAGCGGATGGTCAATGCATGCCCTCAGCTTGATGCCATCAAGCGGTCGGTCTGCATCGAAGGTGTGCGGATGGCCTTCGCCCGCGTCAAGGTGTAGTGGGCGAAGATGGACGCCGTGAAGCTCGCAACCGAGGGACCGCCCGTGAGCAAGGAGCATTGCACGCCTGAGCGGTATTTTGAGGATGTCTTGAAGGGATCCCGCATTGTAGAGGGCCAGTGTTCAAAAGACATTATCTTTGAATGAATACCTTCATGTTATCCTGTCCTGTATGATGAAAACAAGGCTGATATGTAATATAATGCTTACTGTTTATTTTAAAATTTTACCTCATGTGCGGCCGTTTTATTAAATCTGAGAGTTGGCCAGTCGTCGGCTTCAGCCCCCACGTAGGTAGTACGGGGGTGTTCGGGTTGAAACCTAAACACTCTTGATCCAAGATTTTGGTCCTTAAAGGAGGTGTTTAGCACAACGAACCAGGCAATCGGACTATGTGGCTTTATCACCCTCACTTAGCCATAGGAGTTTGACAATAGAAATGTAGGCGCAGCCCCTAGTATTCGTTAATCCAGACTAGGGTGTTGTAGACACCTGATGGGAGTGAAGGCCGATCCGTCGCATAATGCGGAAAAAATCGCAGGAGATTTTATCCTCCGAATAGCTGACCAGCTCACGCCGGATCATGATAGTCAGTTTTCGGCTTTCTCTACCGAGGTGCTCGTCTGGATAAACCAGGACACAATCGCAGTAGTTCTCTCTTTACTACCCTAGCCGATAGAGCGGAATGTAAGGTAGTAAGCACAGGATCCGGGCAACCCAACTATTGACCAAAGACATGATTCAGAGCCGATGCATATAATGCTAAATTCGGGGGGCCGGACTATACTGTAAAAGTGTTCGGACTCGTTGCCGTAGTATGGAACGCAATGAGGCTCCTGGCAAATCAACGCGTACCAAAGTGTACAGATGCAACCAATAACGAAATAAAATGAAGTAGTAAGCGAGTGCCACATAAGCTGGGCCGCAAACTGTTTCCATTACAATTTGATTAATACGTCAAAGCGTATTTGTACAAATAGTGCGATAGGAAACTGGGCTATTTAACATGCCGAGACCAAAGGGGAGCTTCGTGCGGGTCCTGAATATAGGTAGAGAGATCGTCAAAAAGACCACCTATAAATTCCCTCATACATCGATGCTACTTGCCACCTTGGTATATCCATCCTTCGAAAGGATCGATTGTCAGGCCGTCGAGAAGGGCCTGTGGAAAAAAACCTGAAAAGGATAAAAATAAAAGAGAAAATGTATGTGTCTAGGGACGGTCGAGCCGTATTATTGATCACAATTGGGTTGCGCCTCTGTCTTTGCCCATGGTATTTTGAGTGCGTAGTTATGTGCGCGCAGTACGTATGCCGCCAGTTGGTCGGGGCTGAGACGGAGGCCGGATTGCTAGTAGAACTCCTGACGAGCTGGACTGTCCTGCCGCGGAGTAATCCAGACTCGTTTGATGGTGTCCATGAACTTGATCGCCAAATTAAAGTACTACTTGATAAGGCTGCTATGTACTTCCGCTGCAAGGGCCGCAGTGTGCTCCTCGGTACGGAGGGAGCATTCTGTGTTTCCATTGACTGTTATGACACCGCGTGGTTCGGGCATCTTGAGCTTGAGATAAGCATAGTGTGGCACCGCATTGAATCGAGCAAATGCAGTTCATCCGAGCAGTGCGTGATAGCCACTGCGGAAGGGGACTGAGGGAGTCCTGGATTAGGGGGTCTCCGAACAGCCAGATTATATCCTTTGGCCAGACTGTTGGACTATGAAGATACAAGATTGAAGACTTCGTCCCGTGTCTGGATGGGACTCTACTTGGCGTGGAAGGCAAGCTACGCAATACGGATATGTATATCTCCTCCTTTGTAACCGACCTTGTGTAACCCTAGCCCCTTCCGGTGTCAATATAAACTGGAGGGTTTTAGTCTGTAGGACAACATACAATCATACCATAGGCTAGCTTCTAGGGTTTAGCCTCTCCGATCTCGTGGTAGATCAACTCTTGTAATACTCATATTATCAAGTATAATCAAGTAGGACGTAGGGTTTTACCTCCATCAAGAGGGCCCGAACCTGGGTAAAACATCGTGTCCCCTGCCTCATATTACCATCCGCCTTAGACGCACAGTTCGGGACCCCCTACCCGAGATCCGCCGGTTTTGACACCGACATTGGTGCTTTCATTGAGAGTTCCTCTGTGTCGTCGCCGTTAGGCTTGATGGCTCCTTCGATCATTGATAGCGATGCAGTCCAGGGTGAGACTTTTCTCCCCGGACAGATCTTTGTATTCGGCAGCTTCGCACTACGGGCCAACTCGCTTGGCCATCTGGAGCAGATCGAGAGTTACGCCCCTGGCCACCAGGTTAGGTTTGGAAGCTTAAACTACACGGCCGATATCCGCGGAGACTTGATCTTCGACAGATTCGAGCCCCCGCTTAGTGCACCACACAGTCACGATGAGCATGATTTAGCTCTGCCATCGAACAGTGTCTAGGAGATCGTGACGGCAACCGTTCCGACCCTCAGTTCGGAGCTAGTTGCACCATCCATGGACCGGTGGATAGACCCCGCCACGGAGGCCACACTCTCATCGGTGATCGAGCAGAGTATCGAACTTACCCTTCACGGGAGCCGTGACGCCGAACTACCGGATCCTTCCCCGGCCACGGACTCCGAACCGCCTGCGCCCGTTCCTATCGAATCCGATTGGGCGCTGATCATGGAGTTTACCTCCGTGGATATTTTTCAGCACTCGCCCTTCGGCGACATACTGAACTCATTAAGGTCTCTCTCCTTGTTAGGAGAGTCCTGGCCGAACTATGTCCGGCAGGATTGGGATGCGGATGACGAAGGAATTCGCCGCCCACCCACCACCCACTTAGTAGCCACTGTCGATGACTTAACCGACATGCTCGACTTCGACTCCGAGGACATCGACGGTATGGATGACGATGCGGGAGAGGAAGAGGAACCACTTCCCACAGGGCACTGGACAGCCACCTCGTCATATGACATATATATGGTGGACACACCCAAAGAAGGCAATGGCGACGGGACAACGGAGGATGACCCCTCTAAGAAGCAACCCAAGCGCCAACGTCAGCGGCGCCGCTCTAAGTCTCGCCAAAGCAAAAGCGGTGACACCGGCACAGGAGATGATAACACTCTGGACAGTGCCGAAGACGACAACAATCCCCTCCAGCAAGATTTAGGGCAGGAGGATGGAGAAACCATCCCTCCTGAGAGAGCGGCAGATGGAGAAGCGGAGGATGATAATTACATGCCTCCCTCCAAAGATGATGCAAGCCTCAACGATGACGAATTCGTCGTGCCTGAGGATCCCGTCAAACAAGAGCCTTCAAGCGCCAGCTTCTAGCCACGGCAAATAGCCTTAAGAAAAAACAACAACAACTTCAAGCTGACCAAGATTTGCTAGCTAACAGATGGACTGAAGTCCTGGCGGCCGAGGAATATAAACTCGAACGCCCCTCCAAGATTTACCCAAAGCGTAGGTTGCTACCCCGACTGGAGGAGGAAGCAACAAAACCTACATCTCCAGCGCATGACATGGCTGATCGGCCACCTCGTGGCCGTGACAAAGAAGCATTCCAGCCAAAAGTTCAGCCCGCACCCCGACGCCACTCAAATAAAAATGTCAAGACATGGGGAAATACGCCAGACCTGCGAGACGTATTGGAGGACAAAGCAAAACACGCAAGATCAATCTACGGATCGCGAGGGCGCGCCACTATACGAGACGATAACCGTCACGCCGAATACAGTAAAAGTAAGTCCGGCCAGGCCAAACACAGCGGACAAGACTCATTTGAGCTGCGTCACGATATAACCTACAGAGGCGCCGCACACCCCCTATGCTTCGCAGACGAAGTAATGGATCATCAAATCCCAGAGGGTTTCAAACCCGTAAATATAGAATCATACGACGGCACAACAGAACCCACGTATGGATTGAGGACTTCCTCCTGCACACCCACATGGCCCGCGGTGACGATCTACACGCCATCAAATACCTCCCACATAAACTCAAAGGACCAGCTCGGCATTGGCTCAACGGCCTGCCAGCAGAATCCATTGGCTGTTGGGAAGATCTGGAAGCCGCATTCCTTGACAACTTCCAGGGCAATTATGTGCGACCACCAGATGCCGATGACTTGAGCCACATAATTCAGCAGCCAAAGGAATCGGCCAAGCAATTCTGGACATGGTTCCTAACAAAGAAAAATCAAATCGTTGACTGTCCGGATGCAGAGGCCCTAGCAGCTTTTAAGCACAACATCCGCGACGAGTGGCTCGCCCTGCACCTTGGCCAGGAAAATCCGAAATCTATGGCAGCCCTCACGATACTCATGACCCGCTTTTGCACGGGAGAAGACAACTGACTGGCTCACAGCAATAACATATCAAAGAACCATGGTACTTCGGATACCAAGGATGGTAATGGGAGGTCACGTCGCAACAAACACAAGCGCCGCATTAACAACAATAATACCGAGGATACGACAGTCAATGCCAGATACAGAGGCTCTAAACCCGGTCAGCGGAAAAAGCCATTCAAAAGAAGCACTCCGGGCCCATCCAGTTTGGACCGTATACTCAATCGCTCGTGTCGAATACACGGCACCCCCGACAAGCCAGCCAACCACACCAACAGGGATTGTTGGGTGTTTAAGCAGGCCGGCAAGTTAAATGCCGAAAACAAAGATAAGGGGTCATATAGCGATGATGAGGAGGAGCCCCAGCAGCCGAACACCGGAGGACAGAAGAGGTACCCCCCACAAGTGCAGACGGTGAACATGATATATGCAATCCACATCCCCAAGAGGGAGCGGAAGCGTGCACTAAGGGACGTAAATGCGTTGGAGCCAGTCGCCCCAAAGTTCAACCCATGGTCCTCTTGTCTGATCACCTTCAATCGCAGGGACCACCCCACTAGTATCCGTCATGGCGGATTCGCCGCACTGGTCCTAGACCCAATCATCGACGGATTTCACCTCACTCGAGTCCTTATGGACGGTGGCAGCAGCCTGAACCTGCTTTATCAGGACACAGTGCGCAAAATGGGTATAGACCCGTCACGGATCAAACCCACAAGAACGACCTTTAAAGGCGTCATACCAGGTGTAGAGGCCCATTGCATAGGCTCAGTCACACTGGAAGTGCTCTTCGGATCCCCGGATAACTTCCGAAGCAAGGAGTTAATCTTTGATATAGTCTCGTTCCGCAGCGGCTATCATGCACTGCTCGGGCGAACCGCATTTGTGAGACTCAATGCGGTACCGCATTATGCATACCTCAAGCTCAAGATGCCAGGACCTCGGGGGGTCATCACAGTCAATGGAAACACAGAGCGCTCTCTCCGCACGGAGGAGCACACTGCAGCCCTCGTAGCAGAAGCGCAAAGCAACCTCTTAAGGCAATCCACCAGTTCGGCGATTCAAGACCCGGACACCTTCAAGCCCGCCCGGAGTAATCGACAACAAGACCGCCTGGCACGTTCCGAGCTCGCATAGCAATGCGGCCCCCACCCCAGTACCAGCCAAACGGCGAAATCCGTGCCACGCGTACATAATATGCATTAAAAATACCATGGGCACAGGTGGGGAGGGGGGCACGACTATGGCACGCCCCAAGACGCGGCTCAACCGCGCTAGGGGCTTCCTGTTTTGTTATTTTTCTCCATTTCAGGACTTTAATCCCTGGAAACCCCGTCCGGCAGTACGGTTGCCGGACACATGATGCAACAACCAAGGAGGCAGAAAGCTACGTCGCACCAGGGAACTCCCAGGTGGTCTCTGACAACGAGTGAAGTACCTGCTTTAAATACCATTCCTCAGCTTGCCCTTGGAGGGGACATGTCAAATAGTCCTACTTTTTGCTTATCGCACTACTTGTATCATTCTGCTTTACGCACCTTTTCGAATAAACAATGCATAGCACTAGACTATTATCGCATTCTCTATTCCTCTTATATATATATATATATATATATATGTGTGTGTGTGTGTGTGTGTGTGTGTGTGTGTGTGTGTGTGTTCATTCATGACATTCAGCACCCGCACACTCTGGTACGGCCAATACGCCATAAGCGTACCCCATAATACGGCGTGAGAAGTCTGAACACTTTGATAGTGCGGCACCCCGAACTTATAGCATTATATGCATCAGCTCCGAATCATGTCTTGGGTCAATAGTTGGGTTTTCCCGGCTCCCATGTTTTGGTACCTTACGTTCCGCTATATTGGCTAAGGTAGCACTGGGAGAACTACTGCGATTGTGCCCCGGTTCAGCTAGGCTAAGCACCTCAGTAGAGAAAGATAAAACTGACTGTCATGATAAGGCGAGAGACTGGTCGCTGTTCGAGAGGTTTCGAGTCCCTAAAGACTTATGCCGCTTAGAGCGAGGAGTCGGCTTTGTCCGGCTTAAGGCGTGTATAGCACCCGAATTCGGCCTTCCGAATACTTGGGGCTTCGCCAAAATTTAAAATTGTAGAACTCTATGGCTAAGTGGGAGTGATAAAGCATTATAGTCCGATTGCCTTGTTCGTTGTGCTGAGCACCTCCCTCGAAGGACCCAACAATGGGAAAAAGAGTGCTCCAGTTTAACCCGAACACCCCAGCACTCGTGGCATGGGGGCAGAAGCCGACGACTGGCCATCTTTCAGATTTGATAAACAGCCGCACAGAAGGTAATATTTTAAATTCAAACAAGCGTTGCATAGTGCATATGAACATGGTTTCATAATACAGGATCACACGAGCAAGTTCATTCAAAAATTACATCTTTTGCACACTCGTCCGCCACAAGACGGGCACCCTTTAGGACACCCTCATAATACATTTCCGGGTGGCGATGCTCCTTGCCCTGCGGTGGCCCCTCCTTCACCAGCTTCTCAGCGTCCATCTTGGCCCAGTGCACCTTAGCACGGGCAAAAGCCCGGCGGGCACCTTCTATACAGACGGACCGCTTGATGACTTCCAGCCGTGAGCAGGCATCCACAAGCCGCCTCACCAGGCCGAAGTAGCTGTTGGGAAGGGAGTCGCCAGGCCACATCCGGACTATAAAGCCCTTCATGGCCTGTTCGGCCGCCTTGTGCAGCTCGACCAGTTGCTTCAGCTGGTCGCTCATAGGCATCGGGTGTTCGGTCCCAGTATACTGAGACCAGAACAACTTCTCCATCGAGCTTCCCTCCTCGGCCATGTAAAACTTTGCGGCATCCGACACGCTGCGGGGCAAATCTGCGAATGCTCCTGGAGAGCTCCAGACTCGGGTAAGTAACAAGTAATTTACTTTCACATGCTTGCTTTACATATTGAATGCCTTACCCGCCGCTATCTTCCTTATCGCCTCAATCTCCTGGAGGGCCTTTTGGGCTTCAGCCTTGGCATTCTTTGCGCTCTCGAGGACCGCGGCAAGCTCAGACTCTCGCGTCTTCGAGTCAAGCTCCATAGCCTCGTGCTTCGTCACGAGAGCCTGGAGCTCTTGCTGCACCTCACCCACCCATGCCTCTTATTTTTCCCGCTCGGTGCGCTCCTTGGCCGCTTTGTCTTTGGCCTTGGACAGCGCTTGCTTTAGGGTCACCACTTCAGTCGTGGCCCCTGGCACATTCATGATGATCCCGTCATTTCGCAACCACATTTTCTTTTTTATAAATAGACAAGGTATTACTTACCTTTGTTCTCCTCGAGCTGCCTCTTGGCAAGGCCGAGCTCTTTCTCGGACCCCTCGAGGTCCTGCTTCAGTGCGGCGATCTCTGCAGTCAGTGCGGCAGAGGTCAGCAGCGAAGCCTGCATACGCATATAGACATACTCATATTAGACTCCTGCATATATTATTTGATCCTCTATTCGGCTTTTCTTTGTGAACACCAAACAAAGCATCAGGGGCTACTGTCTATGCGGTAATATTTTCCTATATTTTAAATACTTACCTCAAAGACTGTTAGAAGGCTGGTACAGGCTTCAGTCAGCCCGCTCTTGGCGGACTGAACCTTCTTGATCACCGCACTCATAATAGTTCGGTGCTCTTCATCGATGGAAGCGCCGTTAAGCGCTCCCAGCAGTTTGTCCGGTGCCTATGGATGGAAAGAGGTCACCGGCGCAGACGGCTTGCCCCTCTTGGAAGGGGACCGCCTGCCCGAGTCTGGAACCACTGGAGGTTCCGGCGCAGTGTCCGGCTGCGGGCTGGACTTGGAGCCCCTAGGAGCCTTGCTCCCTTTGCTCCTGGAGTCTGGAAGGTCGCCTTGAGGCGCCTCCGGGACTGTCTCCCCCCGGCCCGGTGCCCCTTGGGACAATACCTCGGCGTTGTCCGCATGGGCCAGGAGTGGTGGCGGTTGGAAGTGTATCACTGTCCATGTCCGACGAGTCCAAGGAACCGTCTGATGATGATACGTCGATACGGGCTTGGGGTGGACTGCATAATCATATTCGGCATTAGGAGAAGCAGTGCAACAAAAGTATGCTATGAGTTACTCCGGTATCCGAATACTTACGACTTCGCCAGGGGCTTGGCCCTGAGCAACCACTCGTCTTCGCCGTCGGTGGCGGTGGTGGTGTAGTCCGGAAGGAGAGTCCTTCCCTTCTTGGACCCTTCGGCCTCCCCGGTTGGGGCAACCTTCCTTTTCTTGTCTCCCCTGGCTGGATGGGGAGAGTCTTCATCTTCCTTCTCCTTGTTTTCACGGGAGAAGTGCGCCTCAGAGTTATCGAACGATGAGTGCAATACCACCTGGCGCCGGGAACTCTCTCGGGTTCCCTTGGCCTTCTTGGTCTTATCCGGCACCTCATAAGGAGACGGAGTCAGCATCTCCGTCAGGAGAGCATCCGCAGGGTCTTCGAGCAGAGGGGCCGGACAGTTAATCTGCTCCGATGTCTCCACCCAGTCCTGTCAAAGGCATGGGAGCTCAGATCCCACACATGTTTAAGCTATGGGAAATAAATATCCTATGTACAGAACTTACCGAATGCACAGGGCGCTTCGCACTTAGCCCACGGTCCTCGGTAAGAGAAGGAGGGACCTCGGCGCCCTTGAACAACACCCTCCAGACGTCTTTGTGTGTCGTGTCGAAGAGCTCGCTTAGAGTCTGGTGCTGGGTCGGGTCGAACTCCCATAAGTTGAAATCTCATTGTTGACACGGGAGGATCCAGCGGAAGAGCATGACCTGGACTATGTTGACAAGCTTAAGTTTCTTGCTTGTCATGTTCCGGATACACTTCTGGAGTCCGTCCAGCTCCACCGATGAACCCCAGGACATGCCCTTCTCCTTCCAGGAAGTGAGCCGCGTGGGGATTTCGGATCGAAACTCGGGGGCCGCCACCCAGTTGGTGTCGCGCGACTCGGTGATGTAGAACCACCCCGATTGCCACCCCTTTACGGTCTCCATGAAGGAGCCTCGAGCCATGCAACGTTGGGCATTTTGCCCACCATGGCTTCGCCCCATTCCGCTTGTTGGTCGCCCACCACCTTCGTCTTAATATTGAAGGTCTTTAGCCACAGGCCGAAGTGGGGCCGGATGCGGAGGAAAGCCTCGCACATGACGATGAACGCCGAGATGTTGAGGATGAAATTTGGGGCCAGATCATGAAAGTCCAGCCCGTAGTAGAACATGAGGCCACGGACGAATGGATGGAGGGGAAACCCCAATCCGCGGACGAAATGGGGGAGGAAAACCACCCTTTCGTGAGGTTCCGGGGTAGGGATGATCTGCCCCGCGGCTAGCAGCCGTTGCGTGATATCCGTAGCTAAGTATCCGGGTCCATGTAACTTTTTGATGTGCCCCTCCGTGACGGAGGAGGCCATCCACTTGCCCCCCGCTCCGGACATGTTTGGAGACAGTTGAGGGGGAGGATGCAGACTTGGGAGCTGGAGCTCGAGTGCGCGAGAATGGATGAGCAAGGAGGAAGAAGGCGTGGGTAGAAAAAGGTGAGATCTTATCCCTTTATAAGGACGGACTAAACTATGCGCCCCCACTCACCTGGTAAAACTCGCTTATCCCCCAAGCACCGTAATTGATGGCGGGGTTGGGTTACCCACGTCCGTATTGATGAGAATCCCGTAATAAGGGAACACGATCTCTGCTTCGACAAGACGTGTCAAGAAACCGCCTCGCGTTATGTGCAGGGGCTAGTTGAAGAAAAATGGTTCGAATAATTACCGGGCCGTGGCGTGATGTCATGCTACCAAAACATGTCAGCAGATTAGATTTGTGGTAATATTATTCTCTCTATGGTGGTATGTGGAACTTATTTTGCAGGGTCGGACACTATCCTTGTATTCAAATTCTTCTGTGGTGTATTCGAAGGAGGAACCCGCCTTGCAATGCCGAAGACAACACTGCGCGCCGGACTCGTCGTCATTGAAGCCTAGTTCAGGGGCTACTGAGGGAGTCCTGGATTAGGGGGTCTCCGGACAGCCGGATTATATCCTTTGGTCGGACTGTTGGACTATGAAGATACAAGATTGAAGACTTTGTCCCGTGTCCGGATGGGACTCTACTTGGCGTGGAAGGCAAGCTAGCCAATACGGATATGTATATCTCCTCCTTTGTAACAGACCTTGTGTAACCCTAGCCCCTTCCGGTGTCTATATAAACCGTAGGGTTTTAGTCCGTAGGACAACATACAATCATACCATAGGCTAGCTTCTAGGGTTTAGCCTCTCCGATCTCGTGGTAGATCAACTCTTGTAATACACATATTATCAAGTATAATCAAGCAGGACGTAGGGTTTTACCCCCATCAAGAGGGCCCGAACCTGGGTAAAACATCGTGTCCCCTGCCTCCTGTTACCATCTGCCTTAGACGCACAGTTCGGGACCCCCTACCCGAGATCCGCCGGTTTTGACACCGACGGGAACGATATCGAAGATCAAGTCCTCGCTTCGGAAGTTATCCGGAGTCCGAAGACGACTTCCAATGTAATTGAGCCTGTGCAGCGGACCTCTACACCTAGTATTACTCCTTTAAAGGTATTTTTTGTGGGCTTGATCCTTGATGGGTCGATGCCCATCTTGTAGACTGTGTCCTGATATAGCAGGTTGAGGCTGCTGCCACCGTCCATGAGGACGCACATAAGGTGGAATCCATCAATGATTGGGTCAAGGACCAATGCGGCTGAACCGCCATGACGGATACTGGTCGGATGATCCTTGCGATCGAAGGTGATCGCATAGGACGACCATGGGTTGAATTTTGGGGCGACTGGCTCTATCGCGTAGACGTCCCTGAGCGCTTGCTTGCGCTCCCTTTTGGGTATATGGGTAGCATATATCATGGTCACCGTTTTAACCTGGGGGGAAACTTCTTCTGTCCCCCTATGTTCGGAGGACGGGGCTCCTCGTTTTCATTCTCACTTTGCGACCCCTTGTCCTTGTCTTCGGCATTTAACTTGTCGACTTGTTTACAGACCCAACAACTCCGGTGGGTATGATTGGCTGGTTTATCAGGGGTGTCGTGGATCTGACATGGAAGATCGAGTATGCGGTGCAAGCTAGAAGAGCCCTTATTGTTCCTTTTATATGGCTTCTTCCGCTGACTGGACTTGGAGCCACTGAATCCGGCGTTGACCGCCGTGTCATCAGTATTGTCACCATTGTTTCGACGCTTATGCCTATTGCGTCGGGGCTTGTCGTTGCTATTCTTGGCTTTGGAGGTGCCAGGGTCGCTTGCATTATTATTGCTGCGGGCTAGCCACCTATCTTCGCCCGCACAAAAGCGGGTCATAAGTGCCGTGAGGGCCGCCATGGACTTCGGCTTTTCTTGGCCGAGGTGTCGGGTGAGCCATTCGTCGCGGATGTTGTGCTTAAAGGCCGCTAGGGCTTCGGCGTCCGGGCGGTCGATGATCTGGTTCTTTTTAGTTAGGAACCTGGTCCAGAATTTCCTGGCTGACTCTCCGGGCTGTTGGACTATGTGACTTAAGTCGTCGGCATCCGGGGGTCGTACGTATGTGCCTTGGAAGTTGTCGTGGAAGGCGTCTTCCAAGTCCTCCCAGCTGCCAATAGAGTTTTCGGGCAGGCTATTCAACCAGTGTCGAGCTGGTCCCTTGAGTTTTAGCGGGAGGTATTTGATGGCATGAAGATCATCACCACGGGCCATATGAATATGGAGAAGAAATTCCTCAATCCATATCGCGGGATCTATTGTTCCATCATATGATTTGATATTTACGGGTTTGAACCCTTCTGGGAATTCATGCTCCATTACTTCATCAGTGAAGCAGAGGGGGTGTGCGGCGCCTCTATATCGGGCCAGGTCATGACGTAGTTCAGATGGAGTCCGTCTGCGGTTTTTGGCCCGGACATGATTATGCTTGTCATGTTCGGCTTGTAGCCGTTGTGGCGTGTCAGGGCACGCCCTCGTGATCCGTAGATCGATCTGTTCAGACCTTCTCTATTCTTCAGGTCCTGCCGCGGGTCATATGTGTATCACCGAGCTGTTGTGTCTCTACCTTTACGACGAGATAGTATGGGCCGGTGTTCGGCTTGAGTTGCCATTTTGTCCTGGCCACGTGGTGGTCGGTCAGCCGCATTACATGCTGCTGGTACGGGCTCCAGTGCCTCGTCATCGAATTAAGGTAGCAGTTTGCACTTCGAGTAACTTTTGGTTGGGCACACGAGGCCGTATTCCTCGGTTGCCAGGACATTAGTACATCTGTCGTTGAGTAGATCTTGATCAGCTTGAAGCTGCTGCTGTTTCTTTTTCAGGCTCCTTGCAGTGGCTATTAGCCATTGCTTAAAGCGCTCCTGCTCGAGAGGTTCCTTAGGCACGATAAAGTCTTCGTCGCCGAGGCTCACCTCATCCGCGGAGGGTGGAAGGTAATTACTGTCCTCCGAATCTTTGTTTGCGGCCTATTCATCAGGGCTAACTTGCCCATCCTCCCGATTGTCTTGTTTGGAGTTTTGCTCGACGGGGTTTTCTTGGTCTTCGGCATCATCCGGAGTATTGTTGTCTCTCGTGCCGGTATTGCTGTCTTTGCCGCGGCGTGATTTAGAGTGGCGTCATCGGCGTTTTGGTTGTATCTCAGTTGGTTTATCCTCTACTAGATTTTTCTCGTTATTGCCATCACCCTCTTTGGGTGTATCCACCATGTACATGTCATATGAAGAGGTGGTCGTCCAGCCTCCGGTAAACGGCGGGTTTTGGGCCTGCTCTTCTCCAGCATCGTCGTTCATACTGTTGATGTCTTCGGAGCCGTAATCGAGCATGTCAGTTAAGTCCTCGACAATGGCGATGAAGTGGGTGGTGGGTGGGATGTAAAATTCCCCGTTCTCAGCCCCTAGCCTGGGCTGGGCGTAGTTCGGACGTTCCTCCTCCATAATGACGAGGGATTGCATCAAGTCCAGAGCCTCGCTTAAAGGCGAGGTTTGGCCAGGGAGAAGGGAATCCGTGGAGTACGATGGGAAGGAGATTCCTCGGCCGAGCTCACACGATGCTGACTCCAAGAGTTCGGAGCCAGTGTCCGGGGAAGAGTCCGGCTTTGTGATGGTTGCCGGCGACACTGCTTCCTCCGGCTCTCCAGTACTGGGCCTAGTGGTCACAGATGGTCCGACGGGTTTAGAAATCTCGTCTTTGGTCCTGGCAAGGTGCTTCGGCTCTAAGGCCAGAGTGGAGGTTGTGGTCGTGAATCCTTGGAAGATCAAGTCTCCTCAGATATCAGCGATATAATCCAGGTTCCCAAAACTAATTTGGTGACCTGGGGTGTAGTTGTCAAGCTGCTCTAGATGGCCAAGCGAGTTGGCCCGCAGTGCGAAGCCGCCAAATACGAAGATCTGGCTAGGGAGAAAGACCTCCCCCAGGGCAGCATCGTTGCAGATGATTGATGGAGCCATCGAACCTTTTGGCGGCGACACAGTGGAACTCTTAATGAAAGCACCAATGTCGGTGTCAAAACCGGCGGATCTCGGGTAGGGGGTCCCGAACTGTGCATCTAAGGTCGATGGTAACATGGGACAGGGGACAAGATGTTTTACCCAGGTTCGGGCCCTCTTGATGGAGGTAATACCCTACGTCCTGCTTGATTGATCTTGATGAGTATGAGGACTACAAGAGTTAATCTACCACAAGATCGTTGTGGCTGAACCCTAGAAGTCTAGCCTGTATGATTGTGATTATTCTCTATGGACTAAACCCTCTGGTTTATATAGACACTGGAGGGGCCTAGGGTTATACAAAGTAGGTTACAGAGAAAGGAAATAATACATCTGGACACCTAGCTTGCCTTCCACGCAAAGGAGGGTCCCATCCGAACACGGGAGGAAGTCTTCTATCTTGTATCTTCATGGCCCAACAGTCTGGCTCATGTCACACAGGCCGGACGCCCGAGGACCCCTTAATCCAGGACTCCCTCAGTCATGCAGCATCTTCTTGAAGATCTGCACATCAACCACACTAAGCTTGGCCATATTCTTCTTGAAATGAGCCTTCTCATAATCAATCTTGTTCTTGAGTTCAACAATTTTCTGAGCCAGGGCCAACTCATTAGCAATGGCTTCGTGAAACATGACGCTTATGTCCACAGGCAGCTGAAGATCATCAATATTGATGCTTTGGTCATCGAACCACTCATCGATGAAGTTGTTCAGAATATCAACATCAAAGAGGGGCAGAACATTGAAAATCTCCGCCTCTTGCTTGCTCTTGATCAGCTGCTCAAGTGCGTCATCACCAAGATCTTCATCACTAGAAAGATCAATGGTGTCTTCCTCGTTGCGCAGAATGGCAGCAGGAGTCAGTTCATGCCCAGAAATCTTCTTGGGCTTCATGGTTTTCTGAGACTTCTCGGCCTTCTTGGAGACCCGATACAAATCTTCAGACTGCACACTGGGTTCAGGAGGTGCAGTGGTTAACGGCTTCATAGGCGAAGCTTTTGGTGTGGCAGAGGGCTTCGAAGCTTTTGACTTCTTTTTCTTTTGCTTCGGTGGAGCAGGTGCACCTTCGGAGTCTGCGTCATCGGCTGATTGATCCACAGTGGCCCTCTGAGCAGTAATGTGAGGGAGAATCCCATCAAAGTTGTTGAAGGGGCCGATGACATTTGAATTGGCATCGCGAGTGCCAGCCTGCCTAGGTGCAGATGGACCAGGGTTGAAGTTGAGTCTTAGTTCCTTCTTGTTCTTTGTAGCTGACTCCTTGGCAAACTGATAGTTGTGGTTAAAGAGATTGTCTTCACGACACCATAATAATGATGATGGGTCAGTATTCTTAGGCTTTGGTCCACGGACCATGCATGGGTAGAAGCCTTGAGCAATGGCTTCAGGCTTCAACTTAGGCTGCAGATTCCTGTATAGAATATCTCCCAATGGGGCTTGATAGCATTCTTCTCTACATATTCAGGGGTTACGAAGTTATAATTGAACCACTGTTCAACCCAATATCTTTGAATCCATTGGATTCGGGTCTTGCGTTGGCCGTAACTTTCCTCAGGATTTGACTTGTACAATTCATACAGATCCGGAGGCAGATCTAGAGTTGTGTTGCCTCTGTGCTGACTGCCACCTTTCCTTGCTGATTTCTCTGTTGCCATTATATTCAGACGGATTGGCTTCAGAACAGTGAAAAGCTTCCGTCTACTGGTCAGATAAGAACTGGCTTCAGGGGAGTGAATATGATGCCGTAAGAACTCTGCAAATGAATGCAGACTATGAGAACCAAGGGATTATCCCACAGACATGTACCTGTGATAGCATTAAAGGTGCGAGGGAAGGGGAAGAGGTCATATGCATTCTCAGAAGATTTTGAAGATAAATCAGTTTGAAGACATTGACCTCATAGAGCGAAGACATTCACTTATTTGAAGAGAGTTGGCTCCAGATTTCTACGAATCCATGAATAAGTACAAGTGAGGAATCTAACTAGGTATGAAGCATAAGTGAATATTCTTAAAAGTATATGAGATGCAGATAAGGAATGATCCATAATTGACAGTGAAGAGACCACTTTTGGTCGAAGTGGATGGATTGGACGGATCAAAAAGGCAGTAAAAAGTGAAATTTAATTACCACTGACAAACTGCTAGACGAGGCAGAGTTAGAAGCCAAGAAGTTCAATCTCCAGCGCCCTAACTTGGCGGCGGAAGAGACCTACGGCGGCGGCGGAGAGGACGAGGTCTGCGACCGGCGTGAGGACAACGTCGAAGAAGTCGCGACAGCTAAGCGCTTCGTCTCCAGCGTCGACGCGAGCTAGCGGGGGCGCTAGGGTTTGAGCAAGGTGGAAGAAGAGATAATGACCGTGGTGTGTGTGTATTTATAAGGAAAGGGACTGCACATCGTAATTACGCAGGTGCCCCTGGCGGTTCACAGACCACCATTGCCTTTAATGTCTTCACACATTTTTAGGGGTCATCTCTGGTAGGTAAACCGAATCAATATGGGACTATTACCTGGGTTATCCTGCAATTCTCACAAACACATTAGTCCCTGAACCAAGTTTGTCGTCAATACTCCAAAACCAACTAAGGGTGGCAGTAGATGCACTTACAAGAGCTGACAATTTTACATGGACTCTTGTCGCTATCTATGGGGCTGCCCAAGATGAGCATAAATCTGCTTTCCTTCGGGATTGGTTAACCTGGCTAAGAATAACCCATACCCAATGCTTATTGGAGGGGACTTTAACATTCTGAGGTACCAGGAAGAGAAAAATAATGACCACTTCGACACTCATTGGCCTTTCCTATTCAATGTTGTGATAGATAGTTTGGACCTTCGGGAGGCCAGTATGTCAGGGCATCAGTTCACTTGGGCGAACAACCGGTCTATGCCGACATACGAGAAGCTCGATAGGGTACTAATGGATACCGAATGGGAACTAAAATTTCCTCTGGTAATCGTGTGAGCCCTAGAGCGTATCGAGGCCTTATCGGATCAGTCACCCATCATTCTGAATTCTAACTCGACAAACCCAACCACCCGACGCCCTTTCAAATTTGAATTGGGATGGCTGCATAGGGACGGATTCATAGACATGATCAAGAAAGTTTGCGAGAGGCCCGCTGTTGGTCGTACACCTATTCAGCGATGGATCTTTAAAATAACAGCCATGAGGCGACACCTCTCTGGATGGGCAAAACACACCAACGGAATTTATAGAAAAGAAAAACAAAGGCTCTGTACCATCATTGATGACCTCGAAAAAATTGTAGAGACGCGCACATTATCTCGGCAAGATCAAATACTACCAGAGTTCCAAAGCTGATTTCATTTTAATGGGTGATAGTAATACAAGATACTTCCAATTGGTCACCAATGGGAGGCATGGGAAGAAATGTATTTACAGTCTCCAACAAGATGAGGGGAGGATCGAAGGTCATGAGGAGCTCAAAAAGTATATCACCAAATACTACAAATCTCTTTTTGGAGCGCATACTAAAGGGAATATCACCCTTGATGAGACCCGAACAGATGATATTCCACAGGTCACCGCAGAAGAAAACGATATCCTAACGGCACCATTCACAGAAGAGGAGGTGCGAGCTACAATGTTCCAAATGGAACATAACAAAGCTCCAGGCCCTGATGGTTTCCCCGCAGAATTCTATCAGAATTTCTGGGATATCATCAAGTCTGACCTTTTGGAGTTGTTCAATTGTTTTCATGCCGACCGACTTGACCTATTCAGACTTAATTTTGGCGAGATTGTCTTGTTGCCAAAGATTAAGGAGGCCGAACGGATTCAACAGTTCAGACCCATATGCCTCCTTAATGTCAGCTTCAAGATTTTCACCAAAGTGGCGACGAATAGATTAAACTCGGTAGCTGACCATGTTGTCCGGCCATCTCAAACAGCTTTCATGCAACGAAGGAACATACTCGATGGCGTAGTAATCCCGCATGAGACCATCCATGAAATGCACCGGAAAAACACGAGTGGGGTAGTATACAATAGACTTTGAAAAAGCCTATGACAAGGTCAAATGGTCTTTCCTCCAACATGCCCTAAGGATGAAAGGCTTCTCCGATAAATGGTGCAAGTGGATCCAAAATTTTGTAACTGGAGGTAGTGTGGCCATCAAAGTCAATGATGATGTAGGCCATTACTTTTAGACAAAAAAAGGACTACAACAGGGTGATGCCATATCCCCAATGTTATTTAACATTGTTGTTGACATGTTGGCTATTCTGATTGAACACCCCAAGTAGGACGGACAGATTACAGGAGTAGTGCCACATCTAGTGGATGGTGGTCTCTCTATTCTGCAATATGACGATGACACAATTTTCTTTATGGAACATGACCTAGACAAGGCTAGAAACCTGGAACTTCTGCTCTCAGCGTTTGAGAAATGTCGGGTCTTAAGATTAACTTCCATAGAAGTGAATTGTTCTGCTTTGGAGAAGCCGCTGAGGCAGCGACCGATTTGCTGACCTTTTTGGTTGTGCACATGGACAATTCCCAATTAAATATTTGGGAATACCAATTCATTATCAGCGTCTCACCATTGCGGAGCGGAAGCATGTAGAGGAGCAGCTAGAGAAACGCTTGAGCAACTGGAAAGGTAAGTTGCTCTCGATTAGAGGATGATTGGTTTTAATAAACTCCGTCCTCACAAATATGGTTCTCTATATGCTTTCATTCTTCCAGCTCCCAAAAGGGGTCTTGCAAAGACTGGACTATTTTAGGTCTGGGTTCTTTTGGCAAGGAGATGGTGAAAAGAAAAAATATAGGCTGGCCAAATGGAGTGTGGTTTGTAGGCCAAAAGACCAGGGTGGCCTCGGTATTCATGACCTGCAGGTCAAGAATGAGGCCCTACTTAGCAAATGGTTGTTCAAATTCTTACCGAGGATGGTGTTTGGCAAACCATGCTGCGCAATAAGTATATAGGCCAAAAGGAAGTGTCTCGGGTATATTGGAAACCTGGAGACTCATACTTTTGGGCCGGCCTAATGTCGGCAAAGAAAATCTCTTTCGCTTTGGGTCTTTCACGATAAAGGACGGGTCAAAGATTCATTTTGGGGAAGACATCTGGCTAGGCAATGCTAGCCTCCGAGAACTGAAGGAAATATGCCCTAGAGGCAATAATAAAGTTGTTATTTATATTTCCTTATATCATGATAAATGTTTATTATTCATGCTAGAATTGTATTAACCAAACACTTAGTACATGTGTGAATACATAAACAAACAGAGAGTCCCTAGTGTGCCTCTACTTGACTAGCTCGTTAATCAAAGATGGTTAAGTTTCCTAGCCATGGACATGTGTTGTCATTTGATGAACGGGATCACACCATTAGACAATGATGTGATGGACAAGACCCATCCGTTAGCTTAGCACTATGATTGTTTAGTATATTTCTATTGCTTTCTTCATGACTTACATGTTCATATGACTATGAGATTATGCAACTCACATATACCGGAGGAACACTTAGTGTGCTATCAAACATCACAACGTATCTGGGTGATTATAAAGATGCTCTACAGGTCTCCCTGATGGTGTTTGTTGAGTTGGCATAGATTGAGGTTAGGATTTGTCACTCCGTGTATCGGAGAGGTATCTCTGGGACCTCTCGGTAATGATCATCACTATAAGCCTTGCAAGCAATGTGACTAATGAGTTAGTTGCGAGATGATGCATTACGTAACGAGTAAAGAGACTTGTTGGTAACGAGATTGAACTAGGTATGAGGATACCAACGATCGAATCTCAGGCAAGTAACATACCGATGAAAAAGGGAACAACGTATGTTGTTATGTGGTTCGACCGATAAAGATCTTTGTAGAATATGTAGGAGCCAATATGGACATCTAGGTTCCGCTATTGGTTATTGACCAAAGAGATGTCTCGGTCATGTCTACATAGTTCTCGAACCCGTAGGGTCCGCACGCTTAACGTTCGTTGATGATATAATATTATATGAGTTATGTATGTTGGTGACCGAATGTTGTTCGGAGTCCCAGATGAGATCACGGACATGACGAGGAACTCTAGAATGGTCCGGATGTAAAGATTGATATATGGGATAATAGTGTTTGGTCTCCGAAAGGGTTCCAGAATTTACCGGAAGGGGTTTCGGATGTTTCTCGAAATGTTTGGGTACGAGAACACTTTATTTGGACCAAAGGGGGAAGCCCGCAAGGTTTTTGGAAAGCGAAAAAGGAAGTTTTGCGGAGTCTAGGGGCCAGACGCCAGGGTCCCTGGCGTCTGGGTCTAGACGCCGGGAACCCTGGCGTGTGGCCCTGGAGTCCGAGAAGGACTCTTGCCTTTCGGGTGAAACCGACTTTGTGGAGGCTTTTACTCCAAGTTTCGACCCCAAGGCTCAACATATAAACAGAGGAACAGGGCTAGCACCCAAGACACATCAAGAAATGCCAAGCCGTGTGCCGGCAACCCCGACCCCTCTAGTTTGTCCTCCATCATAATTTTCTTAGTGCTTAGGTGAAGCCCTGCGGAGATTGTTCTTCACCAACACCATCACCTCGCCGTCGTGCTGCCGGAACTCGTCTAATACTTCACCCCTCTTGCTGGATCAACAAGGCGAGGGCGTCATCTAGCTGAATGTGTGTTGAACGCGGAGGTGCCGTATGTTCGGTACTTGATCGAGACGGATCGTGAAGGTGTACGACTACATCAACCGCGTTCTTAGACGCTTCTGCTTTTCGTCTACGAGGGTACGTGGACACACTCTCCCCTCTCGTTGCTATGCATCTCCTAGATATATCTTGCGTGATCGTAGGAATTTTTTTGAAATACCGCGTTCCCCAACAGTGGCATCCGAGCCAGGTCTATGCGTAGATGTTATATGCATGAGTAGAACACAATGATTTGTGGGCGATAATAGTCATATTGCTTACCATCAACGTCTTTGATTTGGCGGTATTGTTGGATGAAGCGGCCCGGACCGACATTACATGACCGCGTTCATGAGACTGGTTCGACCGACGTGCTTTGCACATAGGTGGCTAGCGGGTGTCTGTTTCTCCATCTTTAGTTGAATCGAGTTTGACAACGCCCGGTCCTTGTTGAAGGTTAAAACAACACACTTGACAAAAAATCATTGTGGTTTTGATGTGTAGGTAAGAACTGGAGGAAATATGCCCTAGAGGCAATAATAAAGTTGTTATTTATATTTCCTTATATCATGATAAATGTTTATTATTCATGCTAGAATTTTATTAACCGGAAACTTAGTACATGTGTGAATACATAGACAAACAGAGTGTCACTAGGTTGCCTCTACTTGACTAGCTCGTTGAATCAATGATGGTTATGTTTCCTAACCATAGACATGAGTTGTCATTTGATTAACGGGATCAAAACATTAGAGCATGATGTGATTCACTTGACCCATCCGTTAGCTTAGCACGATGATCGTTTAGTTTATGCTATTGCTTTCTTCATGACTTATACACAGGGGCGGCGCCAGCGTGGGGTCATGTAGGGGCGGCCGCCCCGGGTAAATTTTTGACACCTAGTGTACCCTACTACTTTGGCCTGGCTAGTGACCACCAAGGGAGGCGAGAGAAGCTCTGCCTGTGTGTTCTGTTGATGGCGAGGTCGAGAGGAAGATGAGAAGAGGAATTGAGGAAAGAAAACGATTTGCTGAGGTCCTAAGGAGATGGGCCAATAAGTAAGGCCCAATAAGAAACAAGAAGAGCCCATTTATTTTCTGTACGCAGCCTTCGTTCCCCATCGCGCTATCGATCGGGAGCCCTCTCCCATGCTCCCCCATCCAAGGGAAATCACCTCAAAAAACTTCTAGGGTCAGAACTACAAATAACCTTTCAAGAGTTAGATAATTACTGCCCGTCCCAAAATAAGTGTCTCAACTTACAGAGGGGGTACAAGCTAATATTCCTGAATTATTAAGTTAAGAAACTGATACGTACAATTTGCGAGCTAGTGTTCCTTGAATATTTAATCAAGCATACATTCAACCTATCCCGGGTCTTCAAAAATAAATTCAAGAGTATGCCAAAAATTTTATCTTAATATTAATACTTCTTTTACATGTTTTAGTTACCGATAGCACGATTAGAGATTTTGGGATAACGTAGAAGTCGGAGTTAGAATCTATATAAATTTTCTGGTGAGTCATATATTTTTCTCCGAGTTCTTAGAATGAAACTAATTTGAATAATTAATTATGTTGATCGTCCTGCTTGAATCATACTACTAGGCCAATTAATTTTCTTTTTCTTCTTCTTTGATTGCATCGTGGTTTGATTTTTCGTTTCCTTTATAAGTCCGCCCCGGGTAGCTTCAAATCCTGGATCCGCCACTGCTTATACATGTTCCTATCACTATGAGATTATGCAACTCCTGAGTACCGGAAGAACATTTTGTGTGCTACCAAACGTCACAACGTAACTGGGTGATTATAAAGGTGCTCTACAGGTGTCTCCGATGGTGCTTGTTGAGTTGGCATAGATCAAGATTAGGACTTGTCACTCTGATTGTCGGAGAGGTATCTCTGGGCCCTCTCGGTAATGCATATCACTATAAGCCTTGCAAGCATTGTGACTAATGAGTTAGTTGCGGGATGATGCATTACGCAACAAGTAAAGAGACTTGCCGGTAACGAGGTGGAACTAGGTATGAGGATATCGATGATCAAATCTCGAGCAAGTAACATACCGATGACAAAGGGAACAAGTATGTTGTTATGCGGTTTGACCGATAAAGATCTTCGTAGAATATGTAGGAGCCAATATGAGCATCTAGGTTCCGCTATTGGTTATTGACCGGAGATGAGTCTCGGTCATGTCTACATAGTTCTCGAACCCGTAGGGTCCGCACGCTTAACATTCGGTGATGATCGGTATTATGAGTTTATGTGTTTTGATGTACCGAAGGTAGTTCGGACTCCCGGATATGATCACGTACATGACGAGGAGTCTCAAAATGGTAGAGACATAAAGATCCATATATTGGATGACTATGTTTGGACTTCGGAAGGGTTCCGGGCAAGTTCGAACAAATACCGGAGTGCCGGGAGTTACCAGAACCCCCCGGGGAGTGTAATGGGCCTATTGGGCCTTAGTGGAGAAGAGGAGGGGCGGCCCGGGCAGGCCGCGTGCCCCCTCTCCCTCTAGTCCGAATTGGACAAGGAGGGGGAGGCGCCCCCCTTTCCTTCCCCCTCTCTCCTCCTTCCCTCTCTCCTACTCCTACTCTTGGAAGGGTTGGAGTCCTACTCCCGGTGGGAGTAGGACTCCCCTTGGGGCATGCCTAGGAGGGTCGGCCTCTACCCCTCCTCCACTCTTTATATACGGGGGTGGGGGCACCCCATAGACTCACAAGTTGATCAGTTGATCTTTTAGCCGTGTGCGGTGCTCCCCTCTACCATAATCCACCTCGGTCATATCGTAGCAGTGCTTAGGCGAAGCCCTACGTCGGTAGCGTCATCACCGTCATCACGCCGTCGTGCTGACGGAATTCTCCCTCGAAGCTCTGCTGGATCGGAGTTCATGGGACGTCACCGAGCTGAACGTGTGCTAAACTCGGAGGTGCCGTGCGTTCGGTACATGGATCGGTCGGATCATGAAGACGTATGACTAGATCAACCGCGTTCTCATAATGCTTCCGCTTACGGTCTATGAGGGTACATGGACGACACTCTCCCCTCTCATTGTTATGCATCACCATGATATTGCGTGTGCGTAGGAAAATTTTGAAATTACTACGTTCCCCAACAGTGGTATCAGAGCCAGGTTTATGCGTAGATGTTATGTGCACGAGTAGAACACAAAGGAGTTGTGGGCGTGGGTATATACATATTGCTTGCCGTCAGTAGTTGATTCTTGATTCAGCAGCATTGTTGGATGAAGCGGCCCAGACCGACATTACGCGTACTCTTACGCGAGACTGGTTCTACTGACGTGCTTCACACACAGGTGGCTAGTGGGTGTCTATTTCTCCAGCTTTAGTTGAATCGGATTCAATGAACATGGTTCTTTCTGAAGATCAAAAAGCACTCACTATACCGTGTTGCGGTTTTTGATGCGTAGGTAAGAATGGTTCTTGCTCAGCCCATAGCAGCGAAGTAAAACTTGCAACAACAAAGTAGAGGACGTCTAACTTGTTTTTGCAGGGCATGTTGTGATGTGATATGGTCAAGACATGATGCTAAATTTTATTTATGAGATGATCATGTTCGGTAGCACAGTTATCAGCAACTAGCAGGAGCCATATGGTTCTCACTTTATTGTATGAAATGCAATCGCCATGTAATTGCTTTACTTTGTCACTAAGCGGTAGTGATCGTCGTGGAGGCAATAGTTGGCGTGACGACAACGATGCTTCAATGGAGATCAAGGTGTCAAGCCGGTGACGGTGGTGATCATGACGGTGCTTTGGAGATGGAGATCACAGGCACAAGATGATGATGGCCATATCATATCACTTATTTTGATTGCATGTGATGTTTATCTTTTATGCATCTTATTTTGCTTACATCGATGGTAGCATTATAAAATGATCCCTCACTAAATTTCAAGGTATAAGTGCTCTCCCTAAGTATGCACCATTGCGGAAGTTCGTCGTGCCGAGACACCACGTGATGATCAGGTGTGATAAGCTCTACGTTCACATACAACGGGTGCAAGCCAGTTTTGCACACGCAAAATACTCGGGTTAAACTTGACGAGCCTAGCATATGCAAATATGGCCTCGGAACACTGAGACCGAAAGGTCGAGCATGAATCATATAGTAGATATGATCAACACAGTGATGTTCACCATTGAAAACTACTCCATCTCACATGATGATCGGACTTGGTTTAGTTGATATGGATCACTTGATCACTTAGATGATTAGAGGGATGTCTGTCTAAGTGGGAGTTCTTAAGTAATATGATTAATTGAACTTTAATTTATCATGAACTTAGTACATGATAGTATTTTGCATGTCTCTGTTGTTGTAGATAGATGGCCCATGTTGTTGTTCCGATGAATTTTAATGCATTCCTTCAGAAAGCAAAGTTGAAAGATGATGGTAGCAATTACATGGAGTGGGTACATAACTTGAGGATTATCCTCATTGCTGCACAGAAGAATTACGTCATGGAAGCACTGCTAGGTGCCAAACCCGCTGCAGGAACAACGCCAGATGTTATGAACGTCTGGCAGAGCAAAGATGATGACTATTCAATAGTTCAGTGTGCCATGCTTTACGGCTTAGAACCGGGACTTCAATGACGTTTTGAACGTGATGAAGCATATGAGATGTTCCAGGAGTTGAAGTTAATATTTCAAGCAAATGCCCAGATTGAGAGATATGAAGTCTCCAATAAGTTCTACAGCTGCAAGATGGAAGAGAATAGTTCTGTCAGTGAGCATATACTCGAAATGTCTGAGTATAACAATCACTTGATTCAACTGGGAGTTAATCTTCCGGATGATAGTGGCATTGACAGAATTCTTCAATCACTGCCACCAAGCTACAAGAGCTTTCGTGATGAACTATAATATGAAAGGGATGGATAAGACAATTCCTGAGCTCTTCGCAATGCTAAAGGCCGTGGAGGTAGAAATCAAGAAGGAGCATCAAGTGTTGATGGTCAACAAGACCACCAGTTTCAAGAAAAAGGGTAAAGGGAAGAAGGAGAACTTCAAGAAGAACAGCAAGCCAGTTGCTTCTCAAGTGAAGAAACCCAAGTCTGGACCTAAGCTTGAGACTGAGTGCTTCTACTGAAAGGGACTGGTCACTGGAAGCAGAACTTCCCCAAGTATTTGGCGGATAAGAAGGATGGCAAGGTGAACAAAGGTATATGTGATATACATGTTATTTATGTGTACCTTACTAATGCTCGCAATAGCACCTGGGTATTTGATACTGTTTATGTTGCTAATATCTGCAACTCGAAACAGGGGCTATGGATTAAGCGAAGATTGGCTAAGGACGAGGTGACGATGCGCGTGGGAAATGGTTCCAAAGTCGATGTGATCGCGGTCGGCACGCTACCTCTACATCTACCTTCGTGATTAATTTTAGACCTGAATAATTGTTATTTGGTGCCAGCGTTGAGCATGAACATTATATCTGGATCTTGTTTTATGCGAGACAGTTATTCAATTAAATTTGAGAATAATGGTTGTTCAATTTATATGAGTAATATCTTTTATGGTCATGCACCCTTGAAGAGTGGTCTATTCTTGATGAATCTCGATAGTAGTGATACACATATTCATAATATTGAAGCCAAAAGATGCAGAGTTGATAATGATAGTGCAACTTATTTGTGGCACTGCTGTTTAGGTCATATTGGTGTAAAGCGCATGAAGAAACTCCATTCTGATGGACTTTTGGATAACTTGATTATGAATCACTTGGTACTTGCGAACCATGCCTCATGGGCAAGATGACTAAAACACCGTTCTCCGGAACTATGGAGCGAGCAACAGATTTGTTGGAAATCATACATACTGATGTATGTGGTCCGATGAATGTTGAGGCTCGCGGCGGGTATCGTTATTTTCTCACCTTCACAGATGATTTGAGCAGATATGGGTATATCTACTTGATGAAACATAAGTCTGAAACATTTGAAAAGTTCAAAGAATTTCAGAGTGAAATGGAAAATCATCATAACAAGAAAATAAAGTTTCTATGATCTGATCGTGGAGGAGAAGATTTGAGTTACGAGTTTGGTCTTCATTTGAAACAATGTGGAATAGTTTTGCAACTCACGCCACCTAGAACACCACAGCGTAATGGTGTGTCTGAACGTCGTAATCCTACTTTACTAGATATGGTGCGATCTATGATGTCTCTTACTGATTTACCGCTATCGTTTTGGGGTTATGCTTTAGAGACGGCTGCATTCACGTTAAATAGGGCACCATCTAAATCCGTTGAGACAACGCCTTATGAACTGTGGTATGGCAAGAAACCAAAGTTGTCGTTTCTTCAAGTTTGGGGCTGTGATGCTTATGTGAAAAAGCTTCAACCTGATAAGCTCGAACCCAAGTCAGAGAAATGTGTCTTCATAGGATACCCAAAGGAGACTGTTGGGTACACCTTCTATCACAGATCCGAAGGCAAGACATTCGTTGCTAAGAATGGATCCTTTCTAGAGAAGGAGTTTCTCTCGAAAGAAGTGAGTGGGAGGAAAGTAGTACTTGATGAGGTAACTGTACCTTCTCCCTTATTGGAAAGTAGTTCATCACAGAAATCGGTTCCTGTGACTTCTACACCAATTAGTAAGGAAGCTAATGATGATGATCATGTGACTCCAGATCAAGCTACTACTGAACCTCGTAGGTCAACCAGAGTAAGATCAACACCAGAGTGGTACGGTAATCCTCTTCTGGAGGTTATGTTACTAGACCATGATGAACCTATGAACTATGAGAAAGCGATGATGAGCCCAGATTCCGCAAAATGGCTTGAGGCCATGTAATCTGAGATGGGATCCATGTATGAGAACAAAGTGTGGACTTCGGTTGACTTGCCCGATGATCAGCAAGCCATCGAGAATAAATGGATCTTCAAGAAGAAGACTGACACTAACGGTAATGTTACTATCTGCAAGCTCGGCTTGTTGCGAAAGGTTTTCGACAAGTTCAAGGAGTTGACTACGATGAGATCTTCTCACCCGTAGCGATGCTTAAGTCTGTCCAAATCATGTTAGCAATTGCCGCATTTTACGGTTATGAAATTTGGCAAATGGATGTAAAGACTGCATTCCTGAATGGATTTCTGGAAGAAGAGTTGTATATGATGCAACCTGAAGGTTTTATCGATCCAAAGGGTGCTAACAAAGTTTGCAAGCTCCAGCGATCCATCTATGGACAGGTGCAAGCATCTCGGAGTTGGAATAAATGTTTTGATAGTGTGATCAAAGCATATGGTTTTATACAGACTTTTGGAGAAGCCTGTATTTACAGGAAAGTGAGTGGGAGCTCTGTAGCATTTCTAATGTTATATGTGGATGACATATTGTTGATTGGAAATGATATAGAATTTCTGGATAGCATAAAAGGATACTTGAATACGAGTTTTTCAATGAAAGACCTCGGCGAAGCTGCTTATATATTGTGCATCAAGATCTATAGAGATAGATCAATACGCCTATTTGGACTTTCACAAAGCACATACCTTGATAAAGTTTTGAAAAAGTTCAAAATGGATCAAGCAAAGAAAGGGTTCTTGCCTATGTTACAAGGTGTGAAGTTGAGTCAGACTCAATGCCCGACCACTGTAGAAGATAGAGAGAAAATGAAAGATGTTCCCTATGCTTTAGCCATAGGCTCTATCATGTATGCAATGATGTGTACCAGACCTAATGTGTGCCTTGCTATTAGCTTAGCAGGGAGGTACCAAAGTAATCCAGGAGGGGATCACTGGACAACAGTCAAGAACATCCTAAAATACCTGAAAAGGACTAAGGATATATTTCTCGTTTATGGAGGTGACAAAGAGCTCGTCGTAAATGGTTACGTCGATGCAAGCTTTGACACTGATCCGGATGACTCTAAGTCACAAACCGGATACATGTTTTTATTGAACGGTGGAGCTGTCAGTTGGTGCAGTTCTAAGCAAAGCGTCGTGGCGGGATCTACGTGTCAAGCAGAGTACATAGCTGCTTCGGAAGCAGCAAATGAAGGAGTCTAGATGAAGGAGTTCATATCCGATCTAGGTGTCATACCTAGTGCATCGGGTCCAATGAAAATCTTTTGTGACAATACTGGTGCAATTGCCTTGGCAAAGGTATCCAGATTTCACAAAAGAACCAAGCACATCAAGAGACGCTTCAATTCCATCCGCGATCAAGTCAAGGAGGGAGACATAGAGATTTGCAAGATACATACGGATCTGAATGTTGCAGACCTGTTGACTAAGCCTCTCTCACGAGCAAAACATGATCAGCACCAAGAATCCATGGGTGTTAGAATCATTACTATGTAATCTAGATTATTGACTCTAGTGCAAGTGGGAGACTGGAGGAAATATGCCCTAGAGGCAATAAAAAAGTTGTTATTTATATTTCCTTATATCATGATAAATGTTTATTATTCATGCTAGAATTGTATTAACCGGAAACTTAGTACATGTGTGAATACATAGACAAACAGAGTGTCACTAGTTTGCCTCTACTTGACTAGCTCATTGAATCAATGATGGTTATGTTTCCTAACCATAGACATGAGTTGTCATTTGATTAACGGGATCACATCATTAGAGAATGATGTGATACTTGACCCATCCGTTAGCTTAGCACGATGTGTTGGAAATATGCCCTAGAGGCAATAATAAATTGGTTATTATTATATTTCCTTGTTCATGATAATCGTTTATTATCCATGCTATAATTGTATTGATAGGAAACTCACATACATGTGTGGATACATAGACAACACCATGTCCCTAGTGAGCCTCTAGTTGACTAGTTCGTTGATCAATAGATGGTTACGGTTTCCTGACCATGGACATTAGATGTCGTTGATAACGGGATCACATCATTAGGAGAATGATGTGATGGATAAGATCCAATCCTAAGCCTAACACAAGATCGTATAGTTCGTCTGCTAAAGCTTTTCTAATGTCAAGTATCATTTCCTTAGACGATGAGATTGTGCAACTCCTAGATACCGTAGGAATGCCTTGGGTGTACCAAACGTCACAACATAACTGGGTGGCTATAAAGGTGCACTACAGGTATCTCCGAAAGTGTCTGTTGGGTTGGCATGAATTGAGACTGGGATTTGTCACTCCGTGTAACGGAGAGGTATCTCTGGGCCCACTCGGTAGGACATCATCATAATGTGCACAATGTGACCAATGAGTTGATCACGGGATGATGTGTTACGGAACGAGTAAAGAGACTTGCCAGTAACGAGATTGAACAAGGTATCAGGATACCGACGATCGAATCTCGGGCAAGTATCATACCAGTAGACAAAGGGAATTGCATACGGGATTGATTGAATCCTTGACATCGTGGTTCATCCGATGAGATCATCGTGGAACATGTGGGAGCCAACATGGGTATCTAGATCCCGCTGTTGGTTATTGACCAGAGAGATGTCTCGGTCATGTCTGCATGATTCCCGAACCCGTAGGGTCTACACACTTAAGGTTCAATGACGCTAGGGTTATAGGGAAAGTATGTATGCGGTCACTGAATGTTGTTCAGAGTCCCATATGAGATCCCGGACGTCACGAGGAGTTCCGGAATGGTCCGTAGGTAAAGATTGATATATAGGAAGTGTGGATTTGGCCACCGGAAGTGTTCCGGGCATCACCGGTAATGTACCGGGACCACCGGAAGGGTTCCGGGGGTCCACCAGGAGGTGCCACCAGCCCCGGAGGCTTTCGTGGGCCAAGAGTGGGAAGGGACCAGCCCCTAGGTGGGCTGGGGTGCCTCCCATCAAGGCCCAAGGCGCCCTCAAGAGGAGAGGAGGCAAACCCTAGGGGCAGATGGGCCCTAAGGCCCACCCTAGGTGCGCCCCCCTCTCTCTCCCCCTTGGCCACCACCCAGATGGGATCCGGGGGCTGCCGCCACCCCTAGGGTGGGAACCCTAGGTGGGGGCGCAGCCCCTCCCCTCCCCCTATATATAGTGGAGGTTTTGGGACAGCCCAACACGCGAGTCTCTCTCTCCCAAGGCGCAGCCCTACCTCTCTCCCTCCTCGTCTCTCGTAGTGCTTGGTGAAGCCCTGCAGGAGTACCGCGCTCCTCCACCACCACCACGACGTCGTGCTGCTGCTGGATAGAGTCTTCCCCAACCTCTCCCTCTCTCCTTGCTGGATCAAGGCATGGGAGACGTCACCGGGCTACACGTGTGTTGAACGCGGAGGCGCCGTTGTTCGGCGCTTAGATCGGAATCGACCGTGATCTGAATCGCCACGAGTATGACTACCTCATCCGCGTTCTTGCAACGCTTCTGCTTAGCGATCTACAAGGGTATGTAGATGCACTCCCTTTCCCCTCATTGCTAGATTACTCCATAGATTGATCTTGGTGATGCGTAGAAAATTTTAAATTTCTGCTACGATCCCCAACAGTAGCATCATGAGCTAGGTCTATGCGTAGTTTCTATGCACGAGTGGAACACAAGTTGTTGTGGGCATCGATTTTGTCAATGTACTTGCCGTTACTAGTCTTATCTTGATTCGGCGGCATCGTGGGATGAAGCGGTCTGGACCGACCTTACACGTACTCTTACATGAGACGGGTTCCACCGACCGACATGCACTAGTTGCATAAGGTGGCTAGCGGGTGTCTGTCTCTCCCACTTTAGTCAGATCGGATTCGATGAAAAGGGTCCTTATGAAGGGTAAATAGAAATTGGCATATCATGTTGTGGTTTTGGCGTAGGTAAGAAACGTTCTTGCTAAGAAACCTATAGCAGCCACGTAAAATTTGCAACAACAATTAGAGGACGTCTAACTTGTTTTTGCAGCATATGTCGTGTGATGTGATGTGGCCAAAAGGATGTGATGTATGAGATTGATCATGTTCTTGTAATAGGAATCACGACTTGCATGTCGATGAGTATGACAACCGGCAGGAGCCATAGGAGTTGTCTTAATTTATTTATGACCTGCGTGTCAACATAAATGTCATGTAATTACTTTACTTTATTGCTAACCAGTAGCCGTAGTAGTAGAAGTAATAGTTGGTGAGACAACTTCACGAAGACACAATGATGGAGATCATGATGATGGAGATCATGGTGTCATGCCGGTGACGATGATGATCATGGCGCCCCAAAGATGGAGATCAAAAGGAGCAAAAATGATATTGGCCATATCATGTCACTATTTGATTGCATGTGATGTTTATCATGTTTTACATCTTATTTGCTTAGAACGACGGTAGCTTAAATAAGATGACCCCTCGCAATAATTTCAAGAAAGTGTTCCCCCTAACTGTGCACTGTTGCGAAGGTTCGTTGTTTTGAAGCACCACATGATGATCGGGTGTGATAGATTCTAACGTTCTAATACAACGGGTGTAAGCCAGATTTACACACGCAATACACTTAGGTTGACTTGACGAGCCTAGCATGTACAGACATGGCCTCGGAACATGGAAGACCGAAAGGTCGAACATGAGTCATATAGAAGATACGATCAACATGAGGATGTGCACCGATGATGACTAGTCTGTCTCACGTGATGATCGGACACGGCCTAGTTGACTCGGATCATGTATCACTTAGATGACTAGAGGGATGTCTAGCTGAGTGGGAGTTCATTATATAATTTGATTAGATGAACTTATTTATCATGAACAATAGTCTAAGTTGTCTTTGCAAAAAGGGTTGTAGATCAATAGCTCGCGTTGTAGCTCCCTGTTTCAATACGTTCCTAGAGAAAGAATAAGTTGAAAGATATTGTAAGCAATAATGCGGACTAGGTCCGTTGCCTGAGGACTGTCCTCACTGCTACACAGAAGGCTTATGTCTTTGATGTACCGCTCGGTGTGCCAACCCCTCCAGCATCGTCTGTGGATGTTATGAACATCTGACAGATACGTCCTGATGACTACTTGATAGTTTAGCACACCATACTTTACGGCTTAGAATCGGGATTCCAATGACGTTTTGAACGCCATAGAACATATGAGATGTTCCAAGAGCTGAAATTGGGATTTCAGGCTCATGCCCGTGTTGAGAGGTATGAGACCTCTGACAAGTTCTTTGCCTACAAGATGAAGGAGAATAGCTCAGCTAGTGAGCATGTGCTCAGAATGTCTGGATGCTACAATCACTTGAATCAAGTGGGAGTTAAACTTCAAGATAAGATAGTGATTGATAGAGTTATCTAGTCTCTATCACTGAGCTACTCGATCTTCGTGATGAACTATGACATGCAAGGGATGGAGATGATCCCGGAGCTGTTCGCGGTGCTTAAGACCGCAAAAAGGTAGAAATCAAGAAGGAGCATCAAGTGTTAATGGTTTGACAAGACCACTGGTTTCAAGAAGGGCAAGGGATAGAAGGGAAACTTCATGAATGGCAAACCAGTTGCCGCTCCAGTGAAGGAACCCAAGGTTGAACCCAGACTCGAGGCTAAGTGCTTCTATTGTAAGGGGAACGGTCACTGGTAGCGGAACTACCCCAAATGCATGGTAGATAAGGAGGCTGGCAACTTCAACAAAGTATATACGTGTTATTAATGTGTACCTTACTAGTACTCCTGGTAGCACCTGGGTATTGGATGCCGGTTCAGTTGCTATTATTAGTGACTTGAAGCAAAAGCTACAGACTAAACGGAGACTGGCTAAGGGTGAGGGGACGATGTGTGTTGGAAGTGTTTCCAAAGTTGATGAGATCACCATCGCACGCTCCATCTGCCTTCGGGATTAGTATTGAACCTAGATAAATGTTATCAGGTGTCTACGTTGAGCATGAATATGATTAGATCATGTTCATTGCAATACGGTTGTTCATTTAAGTTAGATAATAATGGTTATTCTATTTACATGAATAATACCTTTCAAGATCATGCACCCTATGTGAATGGTTCATTGAATCTTGGTCGTGGTAATACACATGTTCATGCCAAAAGATGTAGAGTTAATAATGATAGTACCACTTTCTTGTGGCACTGCCGCTTAGGTCATATTGGCGTAAGATGCATGAAGAAACTCCATGTCGATGGATGTTTGGAGTCACTTGATTTTGAATCGCTTGACACATGCGAGCCATGCCTCATGGGGAGGATGACTAAGACCCTGTTTTCAGGTACAATGAAATGGGCAAGTGACTTGTTGGAAATCGTACATGCTGATGTGTGTGATCCAATAAGAATTGAGGCGTGCGGTGGACATCGCTATTTTCTCATCTTCACTGACGATTTGAGTAGATATGGGTATATTTACTTAATGAAGCACAAGTCTGAAACATTTGAAAAGTTCAAGCAATTTCAGAGTGAAGTTAAGAACCATCATAACAAGAAGATCAAATTCCTATGATCTGATCGATGGAGAATTTCTGAGTTATGAGTTTGGCAATCACTTAACACATTGTGAAATTGTTTCACAGTTGACACCACCTGGAACACCACAGCGTAATGGCGTGTCTGGATGTCGTAATCGAACCTTATGAGATATGGTGCGATCTATGATGTCTCTTACCGATCTACCGCTACCATTTTGAGGTTATGCGTTAGAGACAGCTGCATTCACTTTAGATAGGGCACCATCTAACTCCGTTGAGACGACGTCGTATGAACATTGGTTTGGCAAGAAACCAAAGTTGTCGTTTCTTAATATTTGGTGTTGCGATGCTTAAGGCTTCAGCCGAAAAAGCTCGAACGCAAAGCGGACAAATACATCTTCATAGGATAGCCAAAGGTAATAGTTGGATATACCTTCTATCTCAGATCCGAGGGCAAAGTGTTTGTCGCTAAGAATGGGTCCTTTCTCGAGAAGGAGTTTCTCTCGAAAGAATTGAGTGGGAGGAAGATAGAACTTGATGAGGTTGTTGAACCTATACTTCAACCAGAAAGTGGTGCAACACAGAAAGATGTTTCTATGGCGCCTACGTCGGTTGAAGAGGAAGTTAATGATAGTGATCATGAAGCTTCGGATCAAGTTGCTATCGAACCTCGTAGGTCGACAAGGATATGTACTACTCCTAAGTGGTACGGTGATCCTGTCTTAGATATCATGTTGGACAACAATGAACCTACAAGCTATGGAGAAGCGATGGTGGGCCCATATTCCGACAAATGGTTAGAAGCCATGAAATCCGAGATAGGATCCATGTATCAGAACAAAGCATGGACTTTGGTGGACTTGCCCGTTGATCGGCAAGCCATTGAGATAAATGGATCTTTAAGAAGAAGACGGACGTGGACGGTAATGTTACCGTCTATGAAGCTCGACTTGTGGCAAAGAGTTTTTCACAAGTTCAAGGAGTTGACTACGATGAGATTTTCTCACCCATAGCGACGTTTAAGTTCGTCGGAATCATGTTAGCATTAGTTGTATTTTTTGATTATGAAATCTGACAAATGGATGTCAAAACAAGTTTTCTTACCAGTTTTCGTAAGAAAAAGTTGTATGTGATACAATAAAAGGTTTTGTCGATCCTAAGGATGCTAAAAGGTATGCTGGCTCCAGCGATCCTCCTATGGACTAGAGCAAGCATCTCGGAGTCGGAATATATGCTTTGATGGAGTGATCAAAGCTTTTAGGTTTATACAATGTTTGCTAGAAACTTGTATTTACAAGAAAGTGAGTGGGAGCACTACAACATTTCTGATAAGTATATGTGGATTACATATTGTTGATCTGAAATAATGTAGAATTTCTGGAAAGCATAAACAGTTGTTTGAAGAGTGATTTTCAAAGGAAGACCTGGATAAAGCTGCTTACATATTGGGCATCAAGATCTATAGAGATAGATCAAAACGCCTAATGATACTTTCAAAGAACACACACCTTGACATGATTTTGAAGGAGTTCAAAATAGATCAGTCAAAGAAGGGATTCTTACCTGAGTTGTAAGGTGTGAAGTTGAGTAAGACTCAAAGCTTGACCATGGCAGAAGAAAGAGGAAAGACGAAGGTCGTCCCCTATGCTTTTGTCATAGGCTATATACGGTATGCCATGCTGAGTACCGCACCTGATTTGTGCCTTGCCACATGTCTGGCAAGAGGGTACGAAGGTGATCCAGGAGTGGATCACTAGACAGTGGTCAAAATTATCCTTAGAGGAATAAGGAAATATTTCTCGGTTATGGAAGTGATAAAGAGTTCGACGTTAAGAGTTACGTCGATGCAAGCTTTAACACCTATCCAGATGACTATGAGTAGAAAAACCGGATATGTATAATGGAGCAACCATTTGGAATAGCTCCAAGTGGAACGTGGTAGCAGCATCTACGATATGACATAAAGTTTTGCGAAGTACATGCGGATCTGATTCTTGCAGACCCGTTGACTATAACCTCTCTCACAAGCATAACATGATCAAACCCAGAAATCATTGAGTGTTAATCACATAATGATGTGAACTAGATTATTGACTCTAGTAAACTCTTGGGTGTTAGTCACATGGCGATGTGACCTATGAGTGTCAATCACATAGCGATGTGAACTAGATTATTGACTCTAGTGGAAGTGGGAGACTGTTGGAAATATGCCCTAGAGGCAATAATAAATTGGTTATTATTATATTTCCTTGTTCATGATAATCGTTTATTATCCATGCTATAATTGTATTGATAGGAAACTCAGATACATGTGTGGATAAATAGGCAACACCATGTCCCTAGTGAGCCTCTAGTTGACTAGTTCGTTGATCAATAGATGGTTACGGTTTCCTGACCATGGACATTAGATGTCGTTGATAACGGGATCACATCATTAGGAGAATGATGTGATGGACAAGACCCAATCCTAAGCCTAGCACAAGATCGTATAGTTCGTCTGCTAAAGCTTTTCTAATGTCAAGTACCATTTCCTTTGACCATGAGATTGTGCAACTCCCGGATAACGTAGGAATGCTTTGGGTGTACCAAACGTCACAACGTAACTGGGTGGCTATAAAGGTGCACTACAAGTATCTCCGAAAGTGTCTATTGGGTTGGCACGAATCGAGACTGGGATTTGTCACTCCGTGTAACGGAGAGGTATCTCTGGGCCCACTCGGTAGGACATCATCATAATGTGCACAATGTGACCAAGGAGTTGATCACGGGATGATGTGTTACGGAACGAGTAAAGAGACTTGCTGATAACGAGATTGAACAAGGTATCGGGATACCGACGATCGAATCTCGGGTAAGTATCATACCAATAGACAAAGGGAATTGTATACGGGATTGATTGAATCCTTGGCATCGTGGTTCATCCGATGAGATCATAGTGGAACATGTGGGAGCCAACATGGGTATCCAGATCCCGCTGTTGGTTATTGACCAGAGAGATGTCTCGGTCATGTCTGCATGATTCCCGTACCCGTAGGGTCTACACACTTAAGGTTCGATGACGCTAGGGTTATAGGGAAAGTATGTATGCGGTTACTGAATGTTGTTCTAAGTCCCGGATGAGATCCCGGACGTCACGAGGAGTTCCGGAATGGTCCGGAGGTAAAGATTGATATATAGGAAGTGTGGATTTGGCCACCGGAAGTGTTCCGGGCATCACCGGTAATGTACCGGGACCACCGGAAGGGTTCCGGGGGTCCACCGGGAGGTGCCACCAGCCCCGGAGGCTTTCGTGGGCCAAGTGTGGGAAGGTACCAGCCCCTAGGTGGGCTGGGGCGCCTCCCACCAAGGCCCAAGGCGCCCTCAAGAGGAGAGGGGGAAAACCCTAGGGGCAGATGGGCCCTAAGGCCCACCCTAGGTGCGCCCCCCTCTCTCTCCCCCTTGGCCGCCACCCAGATGGGATCTGGGGGCTGCCGCCACCCCTAGGGAGGGAACCCTAGGTGGGGGCGCAGCCCCTCCCCTCCCCCTATATATAGTGGAGGTTTTGGGACTGCCCAACACGCGAGTCTCTCTCTTCCAAGGCGCAGCCCTACCTCTCTCCCTCCTCGTCTCCCGTAGTGCTTGGCGAAGCCCTGCAGGAGTACCGTGCTCCTCCCCCACCACCACGCCGTCGTGCTGCTGCTGGACGGAGTCTTCTCCAACCTCTCCCTCTCTCCTTGCTGGATCAAGGCATGGGAGACGTCACCGGGCTGCACGTGTGTTGAACGCGGAGGCGCCGTTGTTCGGCGCTTAGATCGGAATCGACCGCGATCTGAATCGCCACGAGTACGACTACCTCATCCACGTTCTTGCAACGCTTCCGCTTAGCGATCTACAAGGGTATGTAGATGCACTCCCTTTCCCCTCGTTGCTAGATTACTCCATAGATTGATCTTGGTGATGCGTAGAAAATTTTAAATTCCTGCTACGATCCCCAACACAATGATCGTTTAGTTTGTAGCTATTGCTTTCTTCATGACTTATATGTTCCTATGACTATGAGATTATGCAACTCCCAGGTACCGGAGGAACACTTTGTGTGCTACCAAATGTCACAAAGTAACTGGGTGATTATAAAGGTGCTCTATAGGTGTCTCTGATGGTGCTTGTTGAGTTGGCACAGATCGAGATTAGGATTTGTCACTCCGATTGTCGGAGAGGTATATCTAGGCCCTCACGGTAATGCACATCACTATAATCCTTGCAAGCATTGTGACTAATGAGTTAGTTGCGGGATGATGCATTACGGAACTAGTAAAGAGACTTGCTGGTAACAAGATTGAACTAGGTATGAGGATACCGACGACCGAATCTCGGGCAAGTAACATACCGATGACAAAGGGAACAATGTATGTTGTTATGCGGTTTGACCGATAAAGATCTTGGTAGAATATGTCGGAGCCAATATGAGCATCCAGGTTCTGCTATTGGTTATTGACTGGAGACGAGTCTCGGTCATGTCTACATAGTTCTCGAACCCGTAGGGTCCGCATGCTTAACGTTCGGTGACGATTGGTATTATGAGTTTATGTGTTTTGATGTACTGACGGTAGTTCGGAGTCCCGGATATGATCACGAACATGACTAGGAGTCTCGAAATGGTCGAGACATAAAGATCGATATATTGGATGACAATGTTTGGACTTCGGAAGGGTTCCGGGCAAGTTCAGACAAATACCGGGGTACCGGGGTTTACCGGAGCCCCCCGGGGAGTGTAATGGGCCTATTGGGCCTTAGTGGAGAAGAGGAGGGGCGGCCAGGGCAGGCCGCGCGCCCCCTCTCCCTCTAGTACGAATTGTACAAGGAGGGGGCTGGCGCCCCCCTTTCCTTCCCCCTCTCTCCTCCTTCCCTCTCTCCTACTCCTACTCTTGGAAGGGTTGGAGCCCTACTCCCGATGGGTAGGACTCACCTTGGGGCGCGCCTAGGAGGGCCGGCCTCTCCCCCTCCTCCACTCCTTTATATATAGGGGAGGGGGCACCCCATAGACACACAAGTTGATCAGTTGATCTTTTAGCCATGTGCAGTGCCCCCCTCCACCATAACCCACCTCGGTCATATTGTAGCAGTGCTTAGGCGAAGCCCTGCGTCGGTAGCATCATCATCACCGTCATCACGCCGTCGTGCTGACGGAATTCTCCCTTGAAGCTCTACTGGATCGGAGTTTGTGGGACGTCACCGAGCTGAACGTGTGCTGAACTCGGAGGTGTCGTGCGTTAGGTACTTGGGTCGGTCGGATCGTGAAGACGTATGACTACATCAACTGCGTTCTCATAACGCTTCCGCTTACAGTCTACGAGGGTACGTGGACGACACTCTCCCCTCTTGTTGCTATGCATCACCATGATCTTGCGTGTGTGTAGGAAAATTTTCAAATTACTATGTTCCCCAACAAGAACGGTTCTTGCTAGAAGCCCATAGCAGGCACGTAAAACTTGCAACAACAAAGTAGAGGACGTCTAACTTGTTTTTGCAGGGCTTGCTGTGATGTGATATGGTCAAGACGTGATGATATATAAATTATTGTGTGAGATGATCATGTTTTGTAATAGTTATCGGCAACAGGCAGGAGCCATATGGTTGTCGCTTTATTGTATGAAATGCAATCGCAATGTAATTGTTTTACTTTATCACTAAGCAATAATGATAGTCATAGAAGCAACAATTGGCGAGACGACAATGATGCTACGATGGTGATCATGATGATGCTTTGGAGATGGAGATCAAAGGCACAAGATGATGATGGCCATATCATATCACTTATTTTGATTGCATGTGATGTTTATCCTGTATGCATCTTATTTTGCTTAGTACGGCGGTAGCATTATAAGATGATCCCTCACTAAATTTCAAGGTATAGGTGTTCTCCCTGAGTATGCACCATTGCGACAGTTCTTTGTGCTGAGACACCACGTGATGATCGGGTGTGATAAACCCTACGTTCACATACAATGGGTGCAAGCCAGTTTTGCACATGCAGAATACCCGGGTTAAACTTGACGAGCCTAGCATATGCAGATATGGCCTCGGAACACTGAGACCGAAAGGTTGAGCGTGAATCATATAGTATATATGATCAACATAGTGATGTTCACCATTGAAAACTACTCCATCTCACATGATGATCGGGCATGGTTTAGTAGATATGGATCACGTGATTATTTATATGACTCAAGGGATGTCTATCTAAGTAGGAGTGCTTAAGTAATATGATTAATTGAACTTAAATTTATCATGAACTTAGTCCTGGTAGTATTTGCAAATTATGTTGTAGATCAATAGCTCGCGATGTAGTTCCCCGTTTATTTTTTTATAAGTTCCTACAGAAAAATAAGTTGAAAGATGATAGTAGTAATGATGCGGACTTGGTCCGCGATCTGAGGATTATCCTCATTGCTGCATAGAAGAATTATGTCCTTGATGCACCGCTAGGTGACAGACCTATTGCAGGAGCAGATGCTCATGTTATGAACGTTTGACAAGCTCGGTATGATGACTACTTGATAGTTTAGTGCACCATACTTTACGGCTTAGAATGACTTCAAAAAAAATTTGAACGCCACGGAGCATATAAGATGTTCCAAGAGTTGAAATTGCTATTTCAGACTCATGCCCGAGTCGAGAGGTATGAGACCTCTGACAAGTACTTTGCCTACAAAATGGAGGAGAATAGCTCAACTAGTGAGCATGTACTCAGAATATCTGAGTACTACAATCGCTTGAATCAAGTAGGAGTTAATCTTCCAGATAAGATAGTGATTGATAAAATTCTCTAGTCACTATCACCAAGTTACTGGAACTTCGTGATGAACTATAATATGCAAGGGATGACAAAAACTATTCCCGAGCTCTTCGCGATGCTAAAATCAGCAAAGATAGAAATCAAGAAAGAGCATCAAGTGTTGATGGTTAACAAGACCACTAGTTTCAAGTAAAAGGGCAAAGGGAAGAAGGGGAATTTCAAGACAAATAGCAAGCAAGTTGCTGCTCCCGGAAAGAAGCCCAAGTCTGGACCTAAGTCTGAAACTGAGCGCTTCTACTGCAAAGGAAATGGTCACTGGAAGCGGAACTGCCCCAAACCTTTGGCGGATAAGAAGGATGGCAAAGTGAACAAAGGTATATTTGATATACAGATTATTGATGTGTACTTTACTAGTGTTCATAGTAACCCCTAGGTATTTGATACCGGTTCAGTTGCTAATATTAGTAACTCAAAAGAGGAGTTACAAAATGAACAGAGACTAGTTGAGGGCGAAGTGACGATGTGTGTTGGAAGAGATTCCAAGGTTGATAAGATCACCATCACATACTCCCTCTACCTTCGGGATTAGTGTTGAACCTAAATAAATGTTATTTGGTGTTTGCGTTGAGCATGAATATGAATGGATCATGTTTATTGCGATATGGTTATTCATTTAAGTCAGAGAATAATTGTTGTTCTGTTTACATGAATAAAACCTTCTATGGTCATACACCCAATGTAAATGGTTTATTGAATCTCGATCATAGTGATACACATATTCATAATATTGATGCCAAAAGATGCAAAGTTGATAATGATAGTGGAACATATTTGTGGCACTGCCATTTAGGTCATATTGGCGTAAAGCGCATGAAGAAACTCCATGCGGATGGACTTTTGGAATCACTTGATTATGAATCATTTGATGCTTGCGAACCATGCCTCATGGGCAAGATGACTAAGACTCCGTTCTCCGGAATAATAGAGCAAGCCAATAACTTATTGAAATAATACATACCGATGTATGCGGTCCAATGAGTGTTGAGGCTCGCGGCGGGTATCGTTATTTTCTGACCTTCACAGATGATTTCAGCAAATATGTACTTAATGAAACACAAGTCTGAAACATTTGAAAAGTTCAAAGAATTTCAGAGTGAAGTGGAGAATCATCGTAACAAGAAAATAAAGTTCCTATGATCTGATCGTGGAGGCGAATATTTGAGTTACGAGTTTGGCCTTCACCTAAAACGATGTGGAATAATTTTCACGACTCACGCCACCTGGAACAACACATCGTAATGGTGTGTCTGAACATCGTAACCATACTTTATTAGATATGGTGCGATCCATGATGTCTCTTACCGATTTACCACTATCGTTTTGGTATTATGCATTAGAGACAGTTGCATTCACGTTAAATAGGGCACCATCTAAATCCGTTGAGGCGACACCATATGAACTATGGTTTAGCAAGAAACCTAAGTTGTCGTTTCTTAAAGTTTGGGGCTGTGATGCTTAATTATGTGAAAAAGTTTCAACCTGGTAAGCTCAAACCCAGATCGGAGAAATGCGTCTTCATAGGATACCCAAAGGAAACTGTTGGGTACACCTTCTATCACAGATCCGAAGGCAAGATATTCGTTGCTAAGAATGGATCCTTTCTAGAGAAGAAGTTTCTCTCGAACGAAGTGAGTGGGAGAAATGTAGAACTTGATGAGGTAATTGTACCTTCTCCCGAATTGGAAAGTAGTTCATCACAGAAATCAGTTCTAGTGATTCCTACACCAATTAGTGAGGAAGCTAATGATGATGATCATGAAACTTCAGATCAAGTTACTACCGAACCTCGTAGGTCAACCAGAGTATGGTCCGCACCAGAGTGGTACGGTAATCCTTTCTGGAAGTCATGTTACTAGACCATGACAAACCTATGAACTATGAGGAAGCGATGATGAGCCCAGATTCCGCGAAATGGCTTGAGGTCATGAAATCTGAGATGGGATCCATGTATGAGAACAAAGTATGGACTTTGATTGACTTGCGATGATCGGCGAGCCAATGATAATAAATGGATCTTCAAGAGGAAGACAGACGCTGATAGTAGTGTTACTATCTACAAAGCTCGAATTGTTGTAAAAAGTTTTCGACAAATTCAAGGTGTTGACTACGATAAAATTACTCGTAGTGATGCTTAAGTATGTCCGGATCATGTTAGCAATTGCCACATTTTATGAAATCTGGCAAATGGATGTCAAAACTACATTCCTTAATGGATTTCTTAAAGAAGAGTTGTATATGATGCAACAAGAAGGTTTTGTCAATCCTAAAGGTGCTAACAAAGTGTGCAAACTCCAGTGATCCATCTATGGACTGGTGCAAGCATCTCAGAATTGGAATATACGCGTTGATAAGGTGATCAAAGCATATAGTTTTATACAGACTTGAGGTGAAGCCTATATTTACAAGAAAGTGAGTGGGAGCACTACAGCCTTTCTGATAAGTATATGTGAATCACATATTTGTTGATCGGAAATGATGTAGAATTTTCTGGAAAGCATAAAGGGGTGTTGGAAAGGAGTTTTTCAAAGAAATACCTCGGTGAAGCTGCTTACAATTTAAGCATCAAGATCTATAGATATAGATCAAGACGCTTGATAAGTTTTTTAAATGAGTACATACCTTGACAAGTTTTTTGAAGTAGTTCAAAATGGAACAGTCAAAAAGGAGCTCTTGCATGAGTTGTAAGGTATGAAGTAGAGTAAGACTCAAAATCCGACCACGGCAGAAGATAGAGAGAGAATGAAAGTCATTCACTATGCCTCGGCCATAGGTTCTATAAAGTACGCCATGTTGTGTTTTGTACCTTACCATGAGTTTGGAAAGGGGGTACGATAGTGATCCAGGAGTGGATCACTGGACAGCGGTCAAAGTTATTCTTAGTTACCTAAGAGGACTAAGGAAATATTTCTTAGTTATGGAGGTGATAAAGAGTTCATAGTAAAGAGTTACGTCAATGCAAGCTTTTACACTGGTCCGGATGACTCTAAGTATCAATTTGGATACATATTGAAAGTGGGAGCAATTAGCTAGAGTAGCTCCATGAGCATTATAGACATATAATATTTGCAAAATACATACGGCTCTGAATGTAACAGAAACCTTGACTATACTTCTCTCACAAGCAAAACTTGATCACACCTTATTACTCTTTGGGTGTTAATCACATAGCGATGTGAACTTGATAATTGACTCTAGTAAACCCTTTGGGTGTTGGTCACATGACGATGTGAACTATTGGTGTTAAATCACATGACGATGTGAACTAGATTATTGACTCTAGTGCAAGTGCGAGACTGTAGGAAATATGCCCTAGAGGCAATAATAAAGTTGTTATTTATATTCCCTTATATCATGATAAATGTTTATTATTCATGCTAGAATTGTATTAACCGGAAACTTAGTACATGTGTGAATACATAGACAAACAGAGAGTCCCTAGTGTGCCTCTACTTGACTAGCTCATTAATCAAAGATGGTTAAGTTTCCTAGCCATGGCCATGTGTTGTCATTTGATGAACGGGGTCACATCATTAGAGAATGATGTGATGGACAAGACCCATCCGTTAGCTTAGCACTATGATCGTTTAGTTTATTGCTATTGCTTTCTTTATGACTTATACATGTTCCTATGACTGTGAGATTATGCAACTCCCGTATACCGGAGGAACACTTAGTGTGTTATCAAACGTCACAATGTAACTGGGTGATTATAAAGATGCTCTACAGGTGTCTCTTATGGTGTTTGTTGAGTTGGCATAGATCGAGATTAGGATTTGTCACTCCGTGTATCGGAGAGGTATCTCTGGGCCCTCTCGGTAATGATCTGTAACATCCCAAATTTTCAATTTGGAATGTTATACATTAGATCATCATGCATATCTTTTTTTTCTTGCATTTTGGTCAATCCTAGAAATTTCACGCAACTCAAGGACCTTCGGAGAGAGTTGGAGATTTCATTATTTTCATATTTGAGAGTTTTCTCGAATTTGAAAAAAAGAGGATCATTTGATTTATTTATTTCATCTTTAATTATTTTTCCGATATCAAAATATGAGAGAGGGAATAATATGACTTTCCCAAAACATAGGAAAAATGAAGATTTAATAAATAGATCAAATTTCGTTTTCCGGTGTTTGTTTGTTTTTCTTTGGATAGGGAAAAATGCGCGTTTTCGAAAATTTCATTTTAGGTTCGGAGTAAAGTTCATTTTGTTCGGCTCATTTTTAGGAGTCGGGGAAAATTTACTTTAGAATTTTTGGAGCCCGTTTAGATTTTCTTTTCTGTGTTTTTCGGCGCGCGAAACCGTTTAAAAAAATCAGCAGCGCCAGCTGGGCCAAAGGCCCAAGCCAAGCCGCCGCCCCTGCGCTCCCAGGCGCCAGGCGCCGAGCGCCAACGCTGCCAGGAGGCCGCCGCCGCCTCTCCCTGTTGCTGAATCCTTTTAGGATTCTAGGGCGCCCCCTTGTCTCTTTTTCCTTGTTTCGTTATTCCTAGTCCTACTCCGTTTATTCTTTCCTAATCTTAGTCTATTTCCTATTCCTACTCTATTTCTTGTCCCCTACCCCAAGTCTCCTCTCCCCTCACCAATATAAATACCCCAAGACCCCCTCCCCCCTCTAAACATCAAATCAAAGCCCCTCTCCTCCCAAGCCGCGCCACACCGCGCCGCCTCACCCCGCGCCCCTCACCCACCGCTGCCCTACACCACCACCGCCGTCGCCCAACGCCGCCGCCTTACGCCGCCGTTCGCCGGAGCCCCTCGCCGGAGGTAGCCCCGCGCCTCCCTTTTTCTTCCTCGTGGTTCGGTTCTTTTAAAAGAAACTGTTTCGGTTTTCTTTTCCGGTTTTTCTCTCCGATTCCACGTTTCGGTTTCTTTTCCGAAACCCTAGATCGGTTTTCCGTCTTCTTTTTCGGTTTCTTTTCCGAAAACCCTAGATCAGTTTTCGTTCTTCGTTCGGACCGTTCGTCTCAACGAACGTGATCACCGATTATTCCCGGTTAACGACGCCCGTTCGTTTAACCGTTCGTCTCTTTCTTTTCGTCGGATTTATTCCGCGATCGCGATCTCAGATCCGATCTTCGTTCTAGTTTATCTTCTCGCCCGTTTATCGGAATCAGGTGATTCAAGCGCCTGGAGTTTCGTCTCGAAACCGCCGTTCTGTCTAATCAACTTGAACAAGTTTTGCTATGGTAAAATTTGACCTAGTTTCAACTTGCTAGAACCGAGTTGTTTTCTTCCGCCGTTTGTTTTCCGGCATTTGTTCGGTTCGTTCTTTCTTTGCAACCGGGATTCTTAAGTTGAACTTTCTAGTTCGTTCTCTCGTTCGAGTTTTACTTGTGCCTTAGATGAGTACTTATTGTGTGGTTACTATTGCTTGCTTACGATAGATTAACCGGAGTGTGACGAGTAGATCTATCAAGAGTTTTGAGTGCGAATCATCTTCATCAACATTGCAGGCAAGTTCACACTTTGATCATACCCTTTTCTACAACCCATGTTTTATTGCATTAGATCAATCCTCTCACATTGCATGATTAGGATCTAATTAAATTGTGGGATGGGAAGTAGATGAGGTAGTACCTATTACCTGTATTATTATAAAACCTTTGGGAGTTACTTCTACGTTTGCTTATTATGCCATGCTATGCTAGTAGACGTGGATTGGGTGAGTGATATCCATGACAGATGTGAGTTGATAATTTTTAATGGTTTATCTAAGGTGGCAACTTAAACACACATCTGGGTGGATTGAGGCACCTGATGTCTATCAGGACTTGCCTGTTTTTTTTCGGACCGCCACCCAGGCTCAAAGGGATCATAAGATAATTCATGCTAGAAACTTCCGTGTGCAGCCACATGCTACTATGGGCTCTGGCATAGTTGACTAAGTTGTGCGAACTCTTACGGGGTGGACTAGCAGATGTAGGGGTTGTAGGTGGTACGGTCTACCCCACATGTAAGGTGCTAGCGCTTCTGAAAGACTATGTCTCGGTCATCCGTTTCTCAAACACCATGTAGTGCGAGAAAACAAACGGAGGCGATCGAGTCATGTGGGGAAAAGTGCGCAAACCTCTGCAGAGTGTACAAACTAATCATGATTAGCCGTGTCCCCGGTTATGGACAACTTGAGTATCTAGTACTTGAATATCATGTGAATCTCAACATGTTACTTCTAATTAATGTTGTTGGGTTTAATTGTTCACTTAATTGGGATTGAGGATGCTGTCAACCATTCTCAATGTTTCACAACCACCATGATAGTTAAATAAATTTATTCCTTTGCAGTAGGGAAAAATTGGCTTTACGCAAAAACCTTATAACCATAGAGCTTTTCCACCAGCCAAATATGCATGTAGTGATAGCCATTGTTCATCATTCTTTATGGTGTGAATTTGCCAGTACATTCAATGTACTGACCCTCTGTGGCTGCAACGTCTCATGTTGCAGGATTATCTTACGACGAGTAAGTGATACGTTAGGGTTACGATTTCTACACTCAACTTTGCCGTTGGTGTTGATGGGAATCCACAACCTTGTTGCTTCCGCTATTTGGATTGAGGTAATAGTATTTACGTTACTTTATACATGTGATTTACCTCTGTTATAAATCCTTCGAGTACTGTGTGTGTCAGCATACCGATCCAGGGATGACACGTAAGCACAGAGACTTGACCCCTTTGGGTCGGGTCGCTACAAGATGGTATTAGAGCACATGTTGACTGTAGGACGTGACCCTAGAAACTGGCAAGCCCATAGCAAAGATTTTTCTCTACAACTTTCCCTTTCAAAAAGATCTTTTACCTCTCTTCTCTTCTGAGCTTATTCAAAAATTCCTTTTTTGGTGAGACCATACCCCTTTTCCCTTTTAACCACAAAGATTCGACTGATGAGACCACTCCAAGATGTACAAGATATCGGACAACTGAGACCATTCGGAATGAAGAGGGTTTTACCATACATTATGATAATGGAAACTACAACGGCTGAAGACCGAAGACAAGTAGAATTTGAAGGCTCTGAAGAATCCCCAGATTTGTATGACCTGGGACTGCTACCCTTATGGAACTTGGCAGACTATGGAAGTTATCAATACCCGAGATCAAGGTGTATCAGAGAAAGACCAAGCATGGAGAGTTAAAAACCTCGAAGTTTTGTCAAAGAAACCCTAAGGCAGGAGATATCAACTGGCAAGATAGCTCATGGAAATGACAAGGGCAGAAACACGGTTATCCGTGATGTCATCACCATTGATACTGTGGTCACCGTGCTGAGTTAAGGATGCATTTCATCAGAATGGATTTGATGGAACAAGGCTGATAGAGCACCTATTAGTAAGATGAAGTCTTAACCTTAGCCGGTGTATCACCAAGATCGGGAGTAGTACATCAAGAAGTTTAAAATGGAGCTCCAGGAAGTCGTATTAGACAAGGAAGCATTTCGTGAAGAACTTAAGACCAGAAGTTGAAAGCAGCCAAGCTAGAGAAGTAAAACCTTGAGATACAGGAGATTCGTCAGGAACTGAAGGACAGTAGGACCATGGCTCATGCCAAGGATGTTGAAACCCAGAAGTTTGGAATGCCACTCCAGAAATATTAAAGGACGTCACAAGAAACTTTTTGTCAATAGAGAGGATCTGGCAGAAGAAATTGAGAAGGACAAACACGATCGGAAGAACCCATTGGAGGCATGAACAAGGTTTGAAGAATTTGGAGACGTTGAAGATTTATTGACCTTTAGAAGACCAAACCCCTGTTATATACCTACGTTAGATGCGACGATTGTGAGCTGTCATTTGTTTGATGTTTTTCCGGCAGCCACAATAAAATCTGTCTTTTCAAAACTTTTGTTTGTATTGTGTGCATCCCTCTCTATCTCTCTTATCTTACCCCAAACCCACATGGACCCAATAGCGGATGAATGGAGATGAGCTTGTATTTTCTAGACCGATGAGTCAATTTGAGACAGACCGATGGATTCAGAACATGGAGGATCATATGGAGAACAAGCCTATAGTCGGAAAGGATATGGCCCAGTATGCTCTTCAATGCTTTGAAAGAGGTGATGCTACTTGGTGGAGGATGTACCAAACCATCAATGGATGGCAAGGAGTAACCACTTGGAAAGAATTTAAGTTGACTTTGCTAAAGTCTTAGTTTGTGTCCCAGAAGTTGAAGCCTTATGGAAAGGATATGAAGAAAACTTATGCATGCAAGCTTTGTGGAGAAATAGGACACAACCCTAAAGAACACAAGGATGAATGCCCTAATTGTGAAGGAAGTCACCCAGCTGAAGAATGCCCAACTAGGCAGATCACTTGTTTCTTGTGTGAAGGGACTACCCACTACCCTGCTCAGTGTCACATTTACCCCTTGGTACAAAGAACCATCCAGCAGAAGGAAGAAGCAATGAAAGGAGTCCTTAAGGAAAGTTTAGAAGAACCCGTGCTGAAGAAAGAGGTGGAGGACACACCCAAAGAAGAGCCAATTAAACCCTGCACCAAGTCATGCTATTCATGTGGAGAAGAAGGACACCTCTCCCAAAATTGTATGAATGGGGATCTAGTAGAATTCCCGACGGAGGAAGTAGAATATGACCCACAGGAAATAGAAGCCCTGATTGGAATGGAAAAGTCCAGAAAGAGAAGTAGATTGGATTCCAGGAAGGATCTGAGTCATGTCACCTGTTATGGGTGCAAGGAGTCAGGGCACTACCTCAACAAATGCCCAAAAAGGAAACCTTGATACTTGTCAGAAGTAATATGTTTTCGTTGTGATGAAGCAGGGCACTTTGCTAGAGAATGCCCCAAGGAGAAGGAAACTTGTGCTAGATAGTTGAGTTTGCAACAAAAGAAGTGGAGTAGTAGAAGTGAGAACATTTTCTATTATATTGAGGTGGTGAGTTGAGACTTGTAATGGAAAAGCAAGAGATTGTAATCATTGGAGAATGAATAAAGTAGCAACATTGGTACTGATATGGATTTTATGAGTTGTTACTCTATGAAGAAGAATTTTGACCATTTTGAGGATAAGAGAAATATGGTCTATGGAAGGTTTGTGCATTTTAAGGGTGGTAGTACCCTGTAAGAACCATTGACCCCTGGAAAAGATAAGGATACTCCACTGAGTGGATTTCGGACAAAATGAATACGAATTTTGTCTCGATATGTGTGATGCCCCAAGAGTATGTGGGATGACGTTGGAGACCGTCAGTTGTTTGGACCAAATGTGATCAAGGAGTCGGAAGAGAATGTTAAGTTGATTCGAGATAGACTGAAAGTAGCTCAGTCCAGGCAGAAGGGTTATGTAGACTCAAAAACTCAAGGAGGTAGTCTATGAAATTGGAGACCGAACATATCTTCATGTGTTCCCTCTGCGAGGAGTTAAACGAATTGGAGTTAAGGTAAAGTTAGCCCCGAGATTTGTAGGACCATACCAAGTTTTGGAGCGTATGGGAGAAGTGGCCAACAAGTTAGAGTCACCTGAAGGACCGTCATGAGTTCATGATGTGTTTCACTTTTCCCAATTGAATAAGTGCCATGCAGAGATGGCCAATATTCCCCTGTAAAGGACGCTTGACCCTGGAAAGGATAATGATGTTCCACGAAGTGAATATGGAATTCATTTTATCTCGATATGAGGGATATCCCACGAGGATGAAGAGATGAATTACTATTGGATATAAAGGAGGTAAGATGTTAGAATATGGATCAATGGAAATTCCATGATGAGTCTGAGTAACCATGTCCTAGTTTGGTGCCAATAGAAGGAAGGAAGACAGTACAATTGGATGGATTTAAGAATACTAGGAAGTTGGAACAATGATCAGTTGCCCGATGATAAGTTCAAGGACTACAAGTAATGAGATGGGCTATAACCCACAGGCTCCAGAACCTGCCAAGAAGCAAGCACATTCTCGCTGAAGGAAAAACCCTGGAAGTGGATATACCTTTGTCGACAGACGATCTTATAGGAGTAACGCAAAACCTGAGAGTTGTGAAGGAACGATAGATGGTTGTTTGGCTTGCAGAATCAATGGATTATTCCGAACTTGGTTCGTCGACAAGAGAAATTCTACAATGCTTGTGAGGATGACCAAGTGTTAGTATGCGAGATTCGCTAAACTGTATACATGGTAATGATTTGGGTGCGGGATGGATTGATCACCATACCGACTTACTCTTATTATTCGCCTTGCTATATGGGATGGTAAATCTGAGTGACTTACCTATAGTGGAGAGACGACGATCAAAACCTTGTTTAAACCTTAGAATGGTATAAGAATTTTTCCCTTGTACAAGGCAGCTTTTGCCAACCGTAGGTTATACGGTGAGGATCAACCCAGACCCATTTCCTGCAGGAGAAGCCATAAATTGTTGACCACCATGAGATATCGATAGTTGTTTAGTTTTGGCGCCCGACCCATCAGCTAAGAAGACCCGATCTCGGAATAACCTTACCAGGATGAAAGTACAGAAGAATTGAAGAAAAGGTTATGCCACTACTGGAAGAGCCCGAATAAGGAATTATCGTGAAGATCTAAGAAAACCGACACTGTTAACAATATGGATGAAGTATATGAGTTTCGATGGAACAGTAACCATGCTTCTAAGGGTGGTAGCACTCCAGACCCCTATGATGATCGATGGTTTTTGAGAAGACCCCCAAACCCTAACCTTTTCTTGCTAGCCTCTCCGAATCTCGAGGACGAGATTCCTTTTAAGGGTGGTAGGTTTGTAACATCCCAAATTTTCAATTTGGAATGTTATACATTAGATCATCATGCATATCTTTTTTTTTGCATTTTGGTCGATCCTAGAAATTTCACGCAACTCAAGGACCTTCGGAGAGAGTTGGAGATTTCGTTATTTTCATATTTGAGAGTTTTCTCGAATTTGAAAAAAAAGAGGATCATTTGATTTATTTATTTCATCTTCAATTATTTTTCCGATATCAAAATATGAGAGAGGGAATAATATGACTTTCCCAAAACATAGGAAAAATGAAGATTTAATAAATAGATCAAATTTCGTTTTCCGGTGTTTGTTTGTTTTTCTTTGGATAGGGAAAAATGCGCGTTTTCGAAAATTTTATTTTAGGTTCGGAGTAAAGTTCATTTTGTTCGGCTCATTTTTAGGAGTCGGGGAAAATTTACTTTAGAATTTTTGGAGCCCGTTTAGATTTTATTTTCTGTGTTTTTCGGCGCGCGAAACCGTTTAAAAAAAATCAGCAGCGCCAGCTGGGCCAAAGGCCCAAGCCAAGCCGCCGCCCCTGCGCTCCCAGGCGCCAGGCGCCGAGCGCCAGCGCTGCCAGGAGGCCGCCGCCGCCTCTCCCTGTTGCCGAATCCTTTTAGGATTCTAGGGCGCCCCCTTGTCTCTTTTTCCTTGTTTCGTTATTCCTAGTCCTACTCCGTTTATTCTTTCCTATTCTTAGTCTATTTCCTATTCCTACTCTATTTCTTGTCCCCTACCCCAAGTCTCCTCTCCCCTCACCAATATAAATACCCCAAGACCCCCTCCCCCCTCTAAACATCAAATCAAAGCCCCTCTCCTCCCAAGCCGCGCCACACCGCGCCGCCTCACCCCGCGCCCCTCACCCACCGCCGCCGCCCAATGCTGCCGTCTTACGCCGCCGTTCGCCGGAGCCCCTCGCCGGAGGTAGCCTCGCGCCTCTCTTTTTCTTCCCCATGGTTCGGTTCTTTTAAAAGAAACCGTTTCGGTTTTCTTTTCCGGTTTTTCTCTTCGATTCCTCGTTTCGGTTTCTTTTCCGAAACCCTAGATCGGTTTTCCGTCTTCTTTTTCGGTTTCTTTTCCGAAAACCCTAGATCGGTTTTCGTTCTTCGTTCGGACCGTTCGTCTCAACGAACGTGATCACCGATTATTCCCGGTTAACGATGCCCGTTCGTTTAACCATTCGTCTCTTTCTTTTCGTCGGATTTATTCCGCGATCGCGATCTCAGATCTGATCTTCGTTCTAGTTTATCTTCTCGCCCGTTTATCGGAATCAGGTGATTCAAGCGCCTGGAGTTTCGTCTCGAAACCGCCGTTCCGTCTAATCAACTTGAACAAGTTTTGCTATGGTAAAATTTGACCTAGTTTCAACTTGCTAGAACCGAGTTGTTTTCTTCCGCCGTTTGTTTTCCGTCGTTTGTTCGGTTCGTTCTTTCTTTGCAACCGGGGTTCTTAAGTTGAACTTTCTGGTTCGTTCTCTCGTTCGAGTTTTACTTGTGCCTTAGATGAGTACTTATTGTGTGGTTACTATTGCTTGCTTACGATAGATTGACCGGAGTGTGACGAGTAGATCTATCAAGAGTTTTGAGTGTGAATCATCTTCATCAACATTGCAGGCAAGTTCACACTTTGATCATACCCTTTTCTACAACCCATGTTTTATTGCATTAGATCAATCCTCTCACATTGCATAATTAGGATCTAATTAAATTGTGGGATGGGAAGTAGATGAGGTAGTACCTATTACCTGTATTATTATAAAACCTTTGGGAGTTACTTCTACGTTTGCTTATTATGCCATGTTATGCTAGTAGACGTGGATTGGGTGAGTGATATCCATGACAGATGTGAGTTGATAATTTTTAATGGTTTATCTAAGGTGGCAACTTAAACACACATCTGGGTGGATTGAGGCACCTGATGTCTATCAGGACTTGCCCGTCTGGAATAATCTATTGTCCCGTCTGGATTCGATTATCTTGACACAAGGCCGTGATGTGTTTCGCTGGAACCTTATTACATCGGGGTATTTCACAGTAGACTCTATGTATCGCGCACTCACGCATTTTGAGGTACCGTGAGTAATAACAAAAAAAATTGGAAAGCGAAGGTACAACTTAAAGTCAAAATATTCATGTGGTATCTCCGTAGGGGAGTTGTGCTAACAAAAGACAACCTCGCACGATGCAACTGGTCGGGAAGTAAGAAGTGTTTTTTTATACTCATGACGAGACAATTAAACACCTCTTTTTTCACTATAAGTTTGCGCGTTCTACATGGTCAGCCATCTAAACAGCGTCAAATTTGTATCCGCCCATAAGTGTTGCTAATATTTTTGATCATTGGCTGGACGGTATTTCAAATAGGTACAAAACACTAATAAGGGTGGGAGTGTATGCCTTACTATGATCGCTTTGGCTATGTAGAAATGGTGTTGTTTTTAATGACAAAAATGTTTCCTTTGCAGGTTATTTTTCATTGTACGCACTCGCTTCGTACGTGGTGTACGCTACAACAAGCGGAGTACCAACTGTTGTTCAAGGCGGTGTGTACGCTGTTGGAGCAGGTGGCTACGGAGGTTTTTACCCAACATGGATGGCAGCATAATCTCCGACTCGGTCCACCATCTCTTTCGACATACGCATAGTGTCGGTCTATGGACTCTACTGTTGCCGAATTGTCGGTATTTTATCTTTTTATTTATCAGATTACTGATATTTGACTGTGTGCATCTTAATTATGCAGAGGCCGGATGATACTCTTAATGCTTTGTATCACTTTGATGCTACATTTTGAGATAATAAAAGTGCCTTTTATCGAAAAATAACCTGGAGTTATAGATACTACAGTAGGAACACATCAGGTCATATTTACACATAAGCGCCGTGGACATCCACAAAAGCACAAGAGGTCTGCATTCTTGCCAACAGTGCAAGAATATGCAAAAAGATAGCATGTTCGACCGAGCAACGACATCTCCAGGTACGGCTGACTGGATATATAGATGGGTTTATTCTCTGTCAGTTTTCAGCACATTGAGCTTTCTTCACCTCCTCACGGGCTTCCCTGCAATAGGTTCTCTTTTTGCAATTAATTAGCACACATGCCCGTGCGTTGCAACGGGATAATAAAATTACATGCCTCTAGCTCAATAGAAGAATGAATCAAGACCCCACAAATCTGTATTCCCTAGTTCAACATCACGCCCTTTAATTAAAATCAAACCATTATATTCTCTTTTATTGATGTGTGCCTACAATTTCTTTTAATTATAATTAACCAATATATTTTCTTTTATTGGCACATAGAAGCTACCAACGTTAATAATTTGTGGCATCCATTATTCCGAAGAAGCGGACCTAATTTGATATACCGGATGCGGAGCAGGCCCAGTATGTGAGTGATCGAACTCACGACCTCAAGGAACCAACCACATGTTGCTAGCCACTCAAACAAATGCTCCTGCTAACCAATGGTCAGCGTGAATATTTAAGAATCTAATGCAACGTCAGATTCGAATCTTTTTTTTTGAACTTTAAAGAAATGTATTAAATGCCAAATATAGTTGGCAACGTGAACAATTTTCAAAATTTTGAACAATTTCTGAAAAATCCATACATTTAAAAAATACGGACAAAAAATTTGAACGGAACATTTCTCGTAATGAAAAAAATTCTTAAAAGCATGAACCTTTTATAAAAATACAAATATTTTTTGAATTTGTGAACAATTTTTGGGAATGGAAACATGTTTTGCACATAGAAATTTAGAAAATGTGTTTCTTAATGCAAAAAGTATTTTCAATTTCTGAACATATCACAAAAAGAAGAATATTTTTCAAATTTGTAACATTTTTTAAATCTTGAAAATTTTTGGAAAAACCCTAGCTTTAGAAAAATGGGAATATTCTGTAAAATTTTGAAAAAATTGTAATGGAACATAATTGAAAAGTGCACGCATTGTCGAAATAGGAACAAAATTTTTGAATTCATAACATGAACTACCGAATATACTTGGCAACATGAACAATTTTCTAAATTACAGACAGTTTTTTGAAATTTTCATGCATTTTTGGAAAAAAAAACAAGAACAAAAAATGTGAACGGAACATTTCTGAATTTCACATACATTTCTTGAAAACATGAACCTTTTATAAAAATATGAACATTTTTTAGGTTGTGAACAAATTTTTTTAATGGGAACATGTTTTGACCATTCAGAAGAGTTTTAGAAAATGTGTTTCCTTAATGAAATATTACTTCAATTTTTTATCATATCGCTAACAAGAATATTTTTCAAATTCGAAATCTGGAACAATTGTGAAAAATACAAAAATTATTTTGAAAAAGTAGTTATTAATTTTAATTTTGAACGAATTTTGGAATGACAAAAAAATAAAATTCAAAACATTTTGAAAAATTGGAGCACTTTTTTTAATTCATAACTGTTTGCGAAATTTTAAATTTAAAAAGTAAATTCAGAAATTTGTTTGAAAATTTTGATTGGCAGAAAAAATGGAAAAAATAGTCTTGTAATGGGAAAATAAAAAAGAAACAGGAAATAAAAAGAAAAGGAAGCAGAAAAAGAAAAATTGAATCACAACAGAGACAAAATGGGCGGCCCAGTCTTGGGTGCCATGTGTGTAGTTCGAACTATTTGCCGGATTGTGCGGGAAATAGGATTTTGTTTGCTGCGTGGGCAGGAAAATGATGGGCTGACTTTAGTGGGCCATGCCGCCCGCAGCCCATACATGAAATTCTGCAGAAATCGTTTTTCCTTCGCCAATAGATAGACGTACACAAGTTTAGTACCACCTCGCTTTATTTCAAAAAACAAGAGTACCACTTCGGATAGAAAAAATAAATCTTTTAACGGTGAATGGATGAAAATATCGCAGAAACGCACCTTGCTTCTTGAAAAAATTGGAAAAACCCTAGCTTTAAAAAAATGGGAATATTTTTAAAATTTTGAAAAAATTGGAATGGAACATAATTGAAAAGTGCACGCATTTTCGAAACAGGAACAAAATTTTTGAATTCATAACATGAACTACCGAATATACTTGGCAACATGAACAATTTTCTAATTACAGACAGTTTTTCGAAAATTTCATGCATTTTCGGAAAAAAAAGAACAAAAAATGTGAACGGAACATTTCTGAATTTCACATACATTTCTTGAAAACATGAACCTTTTATAAAAATATGAACATTTTTTAGTTTGTGAACAAATTTTTTAAATGGGAACATGTTTTAACCATTCAGAAGAGTTTTAGAAAATGTGTTTCTTTAATGAAATATTATTTCAATTTTTTATCATATCGCTAAAACAAGAATATTTTTCAAATTTGGAATCTGGAACAATTGTGAAAAATACAAAAAATATTTTGACAAAATAGTTATTATTTTTAATTTTGAACGAATTTTGGAATGACATAGAAATAAAATTCAAAACATTTTGAAAAATTGGAGCACTTTTTTTAATTCATAACTTTTTACGAAAATTTGAATAAAAAGTAAATTCAGAAATTTGTTTGAAAATTTTGATTTGCAGAAAAAATGTAAAAAATATTATTGTAATGGGAAAATAAAAAATAAACAGGAAATAAAAACAAAAGGAAACAGAAAAAGAAAAATTGAATCACAACAGAGATAAAATGGGCGGCCCAGTCTTGGGTGCCATGTGTGTAGTTCGAACTATTTGCCGCATTCTGCGGGAAATAGGATTTTGTTTGCTGCGTGGGCAGGAAAATGATGGGCTGACTTTAGTGGGCCATGGCGCCCGCGACCCATACATGAAATTCTGCAGAAATCATTTTTCCTTCGCCAATAGATAGACGAACACAAGTTTATTACTACCTCGCTTTATTTCAAAAAACAAGAGTACCACTTCGGATAGAAAAAAAAATCTTTTAACGGTGAACGGATGAAAATATCGGAGAAACGCACCTTGCTTTATTAGTAGGTATAGATATAGATATAGATTAAGCATTGGTTGAAATATATAAAGCTTTTTTTTGCTGAAGATAAACTATGAGGCGGGGCATTAGGGAGAACAAATCAAAATAGTCTCCATTTTAGGGAAGATAAACATGGATCAGTTACCTTAAAGCACTTGCAATTTCAACACTTGTCGGATCCAGCTTCAGGCCATCTGCAAAAGCCTCGCACGCTTTCTCATAGTCCTAGATGTGGAAAAGCAGCAGATGACCAGTTCCATGATCACGAATGATTGAAAACTATTACTGTGTTCTTTTAACCTTCAGTAACATAAAACTATTACTGTCGAGAGCACCCCTTTTGCCAAAGAGGCCGCAACTTTCTGCACATTGTAGCATCAGAGAGAGCATATTCTCCGTCTCCCAAGTGCAGCGAGTAGAGACTCCTATTTGCCAATAGGATTGCATGATCATCTGGACAAGGGTCGAGATCCATCGCCTACAGTATTACCAATCACATGTAACTTTTGAGGTATATCTAGAAGAATTCTTACCAGACTAAAAATATATGGATCAGCATAAAGCTGAGATATTTTTATCATGTTTAACATGGAGATCTCCATATATGAGACCAGCCAAGGGTCGTGCACAGGCTGATATATTTTCAGAGCAGAAACTTGTGTATGATACTACAGTGTTACGTCAGCCTTTTGAACACAAACTGCTTAATTAGATTCAACTCGGCCATAGAAAAAAACAGAACAGAAAATAAGCACAAGAAAAACTTCCATCACAAATAGTGCAGTTCTTTTTTACAAATACCCATCTGTTTCTTTTTACTCCGCATATACAATTTGTTTGAAGTTAAACTGCACAAAGTTTGACCAAAAGTGTGAATATTAATATTTTTTCCTATAAAGTTGGTCAAACTTTACGAAGTTTGACTTCAAACAAATTTTATATGCAGACTAAAAACAAACTGAGGGAGTACTTCTATTAGATACTGAGCCATACAAAATTTCTACCATTGTACTATATTTTCATTGGTCGTACAGTTAGCTTTGCTAAAATAAATGCTCCCAAAATATCACTTCTGTAATATATTATGCATCTTATGAGAAAACAGTGGTCATGAAGTAAAAGTTCTCACTTACTCATGTATGAAAAGTAAATCAAACTAGTTATTAGTTAGAATAGACGATAATTTAAAGGGCCAAACTCTACAGACAGTTTGCTTATCTTGGTATAAAATAACCTAAGTATCCAATAATAAAAGTTTTACCAAAAATGATATAGCACTGAGTGCACCACTGCACTGAGATACAGAGATACAGTACACTCTATGCAAGGTGAAAACAGAGATACAGTTTTGACGTAGGTTATTCTTTTACAAATATAAGAGCACCCTTCATTTATTTATGGAATAATAAAGATGCGTAGCGACTTACATCTGAATACAACCATCCTGCAGTCAATAGTCATTTCTCTTAAAAGCATCCATAGCTTGCAATTTTAGCTCAGATTTTTTCTTTTCATACTGATGTTCATCCTGATCACCAAATATTTGATTAGTCCATAATGCAGAACAACATGCAAGATATGTAAAATGCACAGATTTGTTACTTCCAACCTATCCTGCATAATTAATCTCTTCCACAATGAACAGAAATAATGTATATTGCACTGTTGTAGTGTATAACATGATCAATAATACTAAAAGGGTATCCCGGTGCACGTAGCTCCCGCTTGCAGGGTCCGGGGAAGGGTCCGACCACTTTGGGTCTTTCTTACACAGCCTTGCCCTATATTTCTGTATGATCAACAATACTACCCGAAAATAAATACCGAAGGATTGTAAATATTCTTCTTGGCTCTGAACAAATAATCATGCCAAAAACTAGAAATTTGCAAGTATAATGATGCAAGTCACCACCAGCAATTTTTTTGCCTACCATATTTATTTCTGGAAGTCCAATGCAATCATGAAGTAAAAACTATTTCTACTGTCAATGATAGGCAGAGGTACAAAGAGCACCGCTACACGCCCAATAAGATTGGTACGATATTCGTACGACACACAATCGTAGCCATCCAGGTTATCATCTATTTGGGCTTACAACCATCCATCTGACCGCCGTATGTAAATCGGACACAAAACATCAGAAGTGAAGTAATTCCAAATTACAAAAGGATGGAACTTCAGCAGACTAATAATGATGATAATTAATACATGGAACTGCAAGTGGGCACTGGATTGAAACACATACCAACGGCTCCAAACCAAAAGATTTCACATGAGAAATGATACCATCAATACTCCATTCTGGCAACGTTGGAATAGGAGAAGTCAAAGGGAATAACATTTCGACAATTTCCCTTCTGTCTTTAAGGGCAGCAACTTCAATTGGAGTTGCACCAAACTGCAAGAGCAAAAAGAGATGGTTGATTGGCAAATTAATCATCATTCAATCTAAACACCAAGTGTAGTTGCAAGGACTTTTTTTTAGAAATGGAGGAGGATCCGGCCTCTGCATATGGACGATGCATGCAGTCACTTTATTAATTATTCACACAAGACATTACAAAGTAATACAACAGCAAGACTAAAGCCACCGTCTAGGCAACATCTGTCGATATTCCTATCCAAATGATGAAGGGATGCTGCTAGTCTGAACCTAATACCAAACAAACCTCGCAGCCAAACCTAACATCTAAGACCAGAGGTCCCATCCAGGACGCCTGCCGGGTATGGAGAACCCACCGGTCCGGCGCACTCCTCAACCAGGACGCCTGCCGGGTATGAGGCCGCCGCAGCCACCTGCCACCAATCCATCTTCAGAGCTGTATTGTTGCATCTACCTTGCACGGTATATCTGTCATCAACGCCACCATGATGCCAGACAGCTTCCTCCTCCTGCGCGAGTCCATCTCCGCGCATCGTATGCCGAGTCTCCATTGCGCCAATGCATGCCGTCGAGACCGACCGTAGATGATACTGTTGATGCCATACCGCTCCACCTACATGGCATCTCACGTCGACTCCGAACTACCAGCAACTCCACCACCCTGAGCAGTCCTCGGCCGACGCCTTCGGGAAGGAACACGACACCAAAGTGCCATCATCGCCCAAACAGAGGAACGTAGGCTTTCGCCTGCGCTCATGGAAGAGGTGGGGGCGTAGGATCCACACCGAAGCCTTCAGGAAGGGAATCGGCGCCGAGGACGTCGACTTCGGTGCGGCCGCCACGCCGGCCTGGAGTTTCCCCTGGATCCATGCCTACCCGCCAGATCCGTCTAGCCAGCACCGGGTAGGTATTGGAACTAGCACGAACCGGAGCAGATCGAGTCGGAGATGATGCTACCGGGATTCACAGTCGGCCGCCGCCTGCCAGATTCCCACCGCCGCGCATGCCAGAGCCAACTCCGAACGATGCCGGCCTCATGCACACACCTCTGGCCACCCCCAACCACGCCGATGAGTGGGGGCAACCTCGGCGCGCGCCCACCGTCGCTCAGGGCCGCCAGGCCGGCGCCCGAGCCCACATCATCTGGAGGGGAACCGATCTGGGGTGGGAAGCCCAGATCCGCCGCCGCTAGCCGCCATGGCCGTCCCCACGCTGCCCCTGCAGCCGTGCAGGCACAACCGCCGCCGGAATCCGATCGGGCCGCCGCCCCATCACGCCCACTCTGCCTCCACGCCGGGCGACCAGGTTCGCCATGACATTTCGGCCAGAGGATCCCCTCGCAAGGAGAGGAGGAAGGTCCGCCGTCCACCGTCCGCCGGGAAGCTCGCCGGCCTCCTCCGGCGGCAGCGGGGAATAGGCGGGGTGGGAGGGCCTGGAGGCGACGGCGGCTAGGGCGCCCGAGCCGCCCCCCTGGAGGCGACACGAGCGCTAGAAAAGGCTTGCAAGGACTTAATTTATTAATAATTCATATTTAAGATTCATCCAGTATAAATACCAAAAGGCTAGATGGACTTTGCAGATAATCACAACGCAATGACAAATGATGGAACAGAGAGATCCCTATTTCTTAACTAAATCTGTAAGAGGAAGGTTAAGCTAACTGCTGACTGATCATAGGGAGAACAAATCTGCACCGTTTAATGATAACAGACGCTTAACATGTGAGTAGACTATTTATTTAATGTTCTCTGTGGACCAATACCAAGTATGCTTTACTTAAGCAATATCTTTTCTCCTCATGCAAGGATTAATAGTTCCTGGCAGCATGGGATACTTTGTCAAAAGAAGCATGGGTAAGTAGATTATCCTAATATGTCAAAAATTCACAGCATGATCCCATAAGGAAACCAACAATATATGAATGAAAAATGCATATTGACAAACGGCAAAAGAGAAAACAACATGACTCACTCTGCTTGTAACATTGGGGTTAGCACCAGCATCTAATAAGCACTTCATGATGCCAGGTAAGCCATACTCCGCCGCCACCATCACACAAGCAACACCAGCGGAGTCAATGAAATTCACAGCAGCACCAGCCTGTATAAATAAATAATTGTTTGATCATTTGGCTAGCACTTGGAGACCAGCCACAGAAACGTCACAAAGAAAATGAAGCACTACACTCAAGTAAACTACATGTGAAGAAAGGTGTAGATAGATGTTTTGCAATACGATCTATTGATCGGGGTGCTGGTGCACGCATACATAATACAAGGGAAGGCCTCTACCTCAACTATACAAGACTAGGAGGTGGGCCACAACTCCAATACACGTGCAATACAAAATATATACTCAACACCCACCCGCAGTCGCAGCGTCGTTGGAGACACAGAGACTGGACCGAAACTCCTCGAAGACGGGAGTAGGCAATCCCTTAGTCATCACATCAGCAAACTGTTGCGTCGTTGGCACGTGGAGAACCCGAACACGACCAAGGGCAACCTGCTCGCGCACGAAGTGAATATCGAGCTCAATATGCTTCGTCCGTCGATGGTGCACCGGGTTGGCGGAGAGGTAGACCGCGCTGACGTTGTCGCAGTAGACAAGAGTGGCCTTGTGAACATCACAAAGCAACTCCTGAAGCAGCTGATGTATCCAAGAGCACTCAGCCACGGCGCCATACTCTGCCTCGGCGCTGGAGCGGGAGACCGTGGGCTGCCGCTTCGATGACCAAGAGATCAACGAGGGCCCAAGGTGGACGCAGTAGCCTGATGTAGAGCGTCGCGTGTCGGGGCAGCCAGCCCAGTCAGCATCCGAGTAGGCCACGAGGTCGGTGGAGGCGGAGGCCGTCAGGGTGAGTCCCAAGGACATGGTGCCGCGTATGTAACGGAGAATACGCTTCACCAAAGTCCAGTGAGAGTCACGCGGGGCATGCATATGGAGGCACACCTGCTGAACAGCGTACTGCAGGTCGGGGCGAGTCAACGTCAAGTACTATAAAGCACCGACGATAGAGCGATAAAACGCTCCATCAGACGCGAGAGACCCCTCCAGAGCAGAGACCTTCGCCTTCGTGTCGATGGGGGTAGGCGCCGGCTTGCAATTAAGCATACCGGCACACTCAAGGAGCTCGTGGGCGTACTTCTGCTGATGCAGAAAGAAACCGTGAGCCCGGCGGATCACCTCGATGCCGAGAAAGTAGTGCAGGGGCCCCAAGTCCTTGAGGGCGAACTCATCACGAAGACGAGCAGTCAGCCGCTGAAGGAGATCGGGGGTGGACACCGTGAGGATGATGTCGTCGACGTAGAGCAGCAGATATGCAGTGTCAGCTCCCTGATGATACACAAAGAGTGAGGCATCGGAGCGAGTGGACCGAAAGCCCAGAGACTGTAGGAAGGCTGCGATACGCTGGTACCAAGCCCGAGGCGCCTGCTTCAACCCGTAAAGAGAGCGGGAGAGCAAGCACACGAAGTCGGGGTGCTCGGCGTCGACGAAACCAGTAGGCTGCTCATAGAACACCTGCTCGGCGAGATGATCGTGCAAGGAGTTGGAAACGTCCAACTGATGCACAGGCCAGGCGCGTGAGACGGCCAGCTGAAGGACGGCGCGGATCATGCCCGGTTTCACAACCGGGGCGAAGGTGTCGGTGAAGTCCACGCCCGCGCGTTGCCGAAAGCCACGAACCACCCATTGAGCCTTGTAGCGCTCGAGAGAACCATCCGGGCGAGTCTTGTGTCGAAACACACACTTGCCAGAGATGATGTTGGCACGAGGGGGTCGTGGAACAAGCTGCCACGTGCGATTGCGCTGCAGGGCGTCGAACTCCTCCTGCATCACAGCCAGCCAATGGGGATCCCGAAGGGCGCCACGAGCAGAGGTGGGGATGGGTGATAGCGTCGATGTCGAGGCAGCGCACGCATACTCATCGGAGGAATAGCGTGTGCTCGGCCGATGCACTCCTGCACGGGCACAGGTGACCGGGCCGGCGAGGGTGGCGGGTGCCGCGGCAGCAGGGGCCACAGCAGCGACGGGGGCCACGGCCACAATAGGGGCGCCCGCGGCGGCGGGGGCCGCAGCCACAACGGGGGCGCCCGCGGCGGCGGGGGCCGCGATGTCAGAGGCCGCGACGGTGCCAGCCGAGCCAGGCGCGGAGGAGGCGACGGGCGAGGTCGAGGTTGAGCCCGTCGCAGGAGTAGCGGTGCCGGCCGGGGTGGCGGGTGGGGTGCCCGCGGGCTCGACCTCGGGCGAGGGAGCCGGGGACCCGGGGGCCCAGACGGACTCAACCTCGGGTGAGGGAGTCGAGAACCCGGGAGGAGCAGCAGAAGGCGCCGGGCCGGGGGGACGCCAGGGGGTGCCGCCGCGCATCGCACCAGGTAGGGGGCGCGGGGGCCGGAGCCGAAGGAGCCGCGGCCGGAGGAACCTGAAAAAAAGGGAACACTGTCTCGACGAAGTACATGTGCCTCGAGGTGTACACACGATGAGTGACAGGATCATAACACCGGTAACCTTTGGTGTTGGGAGGGTAGCCAAGGAAGATGCATGGGACGGAGCAGGGTGCAAGCTTGTGTGGCGTGGTGGACGCGGTGCTAGGATAACAGAGACACCCAAAGATATGAAGGCCATCATAGGACGGTGGTGTACCAAAAAGAAGGTGGCGAGGGGCGTAGTTCCACCGAGGACGACACGGACGAATGTTGACTAAGAGAGAGGCGGTGACGAGGGCATCGGGCCAAAACCGAGCGGGCACGTTAGCGTGAAAGAGCAACGTGCGAACGCAGTCATTAAGAGTGCGGAGAATGCGCTCGGCACGGCCATTTTGCTGTGAAGTGTAAGGGCAAGTCAGACGGAAGGTGGTGCCGTGAGAGGCGAGAAGTGAGCGAAGAGCGACGTTGTCAAACTCTTTTCCGTTATCAGTTTGGAGTGCGAGTATGGGGCGACCGAATTGGGTGGTGACATAGGAGTAAAAGGCGGTGAGTGTAGCTAAAGCATCAGATTTACGATGAAGGGGAAAAGTCCACACATAATGAGAGTAATCATCTAAAAGCACCAAGTAGTAAAGATAGCCCGTGTTACTTGCAACAGGAGATGTCCAAACATCACTATGAAGTAATTGAAACGGAAAAGTGGAAACTGAAGAAGACGCACTAAAGGGAAGACGAACGTGCTTGCCTAAGCGACAAGCCTCACAGGAGTGCTCGTCGAGCTTATCACATGAGAAAGAGAAACTCCGAAGAATTTGATGTAAGACGGTGTGGTTGGGGTGACCAAAGCGAGCGTGCCAAAGGTCAACGCCGGCGGCAAGGGCGACGGGTGTGGGGGTGGAGGCGCCGGCTTGCACGGGGTAGAGCTCATCGGGACTGTCACATCGGTGAAGGACCATCCGGGTACGGACGTCTTTCACAGAAAAGCCAACACCGTCAAATTCAATAGTAAGGGGGTTCTCACGAGTAAGACGACGAACTGAAACTAGGTTCGTGACTAAATCAGGTGAAATAAGAACATTAGACATAGCGATGAGTGTGGAAGTGGAGGGAAAGCTAGTGCTACCGATATGAGTAATGGGTAAAGAGGAGCCGTTGCCGACAGTGATACGAGTGGGTGTGTGAACGGGAGTGGAGGAGGTTAGGTTACCGGGATGAGCTGCCATGTGCGCAGTAGCACCTGAGTCCATATACCAGTCGCCTCAACCGACAGAGCTACTCAGCGACGGCGCGGAGTGCTGGGCGGCGAGGAGGGTGGGATCGCATGGCACAGGTACCGGCGGCGGCAAAAGGCCCCCGTAGGGCGGCGCCGAGACGGGCAGGCCATAACGACCGAGGGGCGGCGACGCAAGGAGGGCGCCGTAGCCGGGGCCAGTCGGCTGGAAGGGCGCGCCGATGAATGCCTGGTGGCCAGCGGGGAGAGCCTGCTGGTAGTGCGGCGCCTCCCCGGTGTCCTGAGCCCGCTCCTGCTGGCGGCGGCAACCGCCGCCACGCCAGTTGCGTCGGCCCCTCCCCCTTGCGGGTGTTGCGAGGGAGGCGCTGGTGGCGACAACGGGTAACACCCTGCGGGTGCGGGAGGACGCGACTGGATCGGCGCGGCCGGTGGAGCGGTTCCGCCGCAGATGGTGAAGCAGTCCGAAGAGTCCATGAAAGGCGTTAGAAGCGGCGGGAAGAAGAAGAAGGCGGCGGCGGCACGCGGGAACGCGGCAGCGACAGTGCGTCAGGTTAGGGTGGCAGCGCGATGGGGCGGCAGTGACGCGGTAGGTGAGAAGCTGCGGCGGCGGTGGCGCGCGCGGGGAAGCGCTGCGTGGCAGCGGCGGCGGGAAGCTGCGGCGGCGCACGCGAGGAGGCGTGGTGCGGCAGCGGCAGCTGCAGGGAAAGGCGAGCGCACGGAGCGACTTGCGGCGGCACGGAACACGGCTGACTGCGCACGGGTACACAGCAGCCGGAGCTAACCAGACGCACCAGAAACGATCCGACGAGACGTAGTTGACTAGCAAAGCTAGCTAGCCTTGACTTGATGAATTTGCTAGCTATGCAAGACACGCACACGAGAACAGGCGGCTTGGACGTGTCTTGGCCTACCGAGGTAGCAGCGAGCGGGATCAGCAAGCTAGCGAACGGCGCGGGCGTGGGAGGTAGAAGCTAGTGGGCGGGAGGCGGAAGCGAGGAGGTGGGGCGCGGCGGCGGCGGCGCGGGGAGGTGCGGCGGCGGCTACCCTAGGGTTAGATCGAAAAAGATGATACCATGTAGATAGATGATTTGCAATATGATTTATTGATCGGGTGCTGGTGTACGCATATATAATACAAGGGAAGGTCTCTACTTTAACTATACAAAACTAAGAGGTGGGCCACAACTCCAATACACGTGCAATACAAAATATACTAGTATAACGCCCGTGCGTTGCCACGGGCTCTTCAAAATTTATAATCAGTATTTTTCATTTATCATCCCCTCATATTGGGTGATTATGGGGTGCTCTAATTAGAAACACAACAATCAAATATTAGGAAATTTCACCGAACGAACAACAACGAATAATACGATATCTATCAAACGAATAAAATGAGGTCATATTTTTTGTCCGTTATGCACTTCTGTTGAAAAGTGCCTATCCCGTTTAGAATCAACCCACTATTTGCTCGCACGCAAAAAAAATACATCTCTAAAGTGGGGAACCGATCGGTGCCAAAAAGAACTCAAACTCCTATCCAATCTCGACTTCGTGCTCTTCCACTTCCATTGGTAAAGATGGGACGTCAAGGGTTTCATCATGATGACCTCGAGCAGCCGCCGACATCCCTCCCCACATCTACCCCTACCCCCTGCTGCCGCTTGCACTGTCCTTGCTCCTCGAGGGAGCTAGGGACACAATGTTCTCTAGGATGGGCATGACCAGATCCACGAGGAGGCCACATTCTTCCATGGGAACCCAACCAAGCACACCACCCTCCACAACCATCCAATCCCAGCCTAACAAAGTCAAGACCCGCCATCGATCCACAAATCAGGCTCGCCGCATCCAGGTTCACTGCAAGTCTGCGGCGAGTCTGTAGTTGACATCTTGACTTTGGCTATCCCCACGGAAGAATCATCGGATCCTGCTTATTTTTACCATCACTTCGTCTCTTCCCAAGGCAGCGACACCACCCAGCCAATCACCACCACCGCTTGCGGCTTGCCTACATAAAATCATATGAGAAATCCCCACGGCGGTGCTGTAAGATCACCTTGGCGACCTCGACAGTGACCGACTGGTCTAAGATATAAGCTAGCCGCTCTTTGTAGAAACCAATAGAAGTAGGCATGTGACTCAGATTTGTTCTTTGGTGTGCATGCGTTTCTTGCTGCCCACCAGCTCTTGTCTACAACTCGCCTATATCTGTACCAGCTCTTGGTCTATAACTCGCCTATCTCCATGCTCGAGAATCTGGAGTGTAGTAGTTAAAAAAAAGACCAACTTTATACTCATTTGATAATTCAACGTGCATGGGCATGCACCGGATGGAATTCACGCTCTATGTAAAATCTGGAGTGTAATGACCGTGGTTGATGAATGAAAGTCTTATTTCTGTAAAAAAAGAAGTTAAAGGTGAATATATTCCTCATGTGTAGAGTACAAACAGAGCATATAGTGATTGAGGTGAATACATGCCAGTACTAAAATCTTCTAATTTCTTTTGATTGAATCCAAGTTGTCTCTTTTCTTTCGATTCAGCAAAGCTAGTTCGAATAAATAGGATTGTCTATATCTTAACTCCTTTGCCAATTAAGCTTCAAAATTGCAGTCTGATTCAGAAACAATCGAACGATTGTGTCGTTAACTCCAGGAGATTCTCGTTAGATCTTAGGAACGCTGCAAGCCATCATATCATATAAGAATAAGATCGACAATTGATATGGACAGATCTTACTACAATCATATTACTACTACTCGCACACTGATATGGACAGATCATACAAGATCGAAGGTACGTAAGACAAGGTCCTCTAGATTACGAAAAACTGTTTGCTTCGCCTCATGTGAGACGGACCCCGAGCTATTCTTCAATGGCGCACCGCGCGCACATATTTGGCGGCGAAGTAACTCGTTATCCTAAGGACGTCCCCGTCAAGCCCGTCGACAGCGTCACCCTTTTCCATCTCCCCGGCTGGACCTCGCCGAGTTTCCACCGTCGACAGCCTGCCGCCGCCGCATTCTGCTGCACGAAGGAGATCAATGACGGTTTAGACGTGCACGGGTGCAGCAGAGCAGATCGACCGACGGATCGGTTGACAACACGTACCGTCGCAGGCCGCGTGGCCGTGGTGGGGGGCGGCGGCGCTCGAGGTGCCCTGCGCCTCGCATTCGCAGGGCGAGACGGCGCTCGTGGCGCTGGTGCCGATCTCCTCCTCCGGGCGAACGAGGAGCCAGCCGTCCAAGCTGGGCGAGGGAGCCAACGGCGGCCTGCAGCGCTGCCGGCTCGACTCCTCGCAGTAGGTGATCGCGCTCGTGATGGCCTCCTCCCTCGCCTGGGCGGTGCCGTCCTCGCCGGCGGCGACCCTCCCGTCCGGCTTCGTCGCCCGGCCCTTCCGTCTCCCGCGCCCGTTCTTACCGCTCGTCCGCAGCACCGGCGCGCTGCAGATTTCTGGCGAACCTGTGCAGGCACCGCCTTAGCGCGTGGCCCTTCCGTGCGGCCGTGTCACCGCCCTCCCTCACCGGTGAGCGCGCGCTGTTCAACGAGCTGCTTCGGGCGCCGAGCAAGGAGGAGGAGGTGGACGACCTCGACGCCGGGGAGGAGCCCGGGTCGGAGGCCACCTTAGCGTCGCCAGGGCCGAACGCCGGCGACGAGGAGCTGCCCTGCTCAACGCTCGAAGCGCCGTCCGTGGTCGCTGCCGTCGCCACGGCCGGCGCCATCGGCGCCCACACGGCGCACGGGAACATCCACGCCATGACGACCTGGAAGAAATGCATGGTGATCAGGAGCACTGGGGTTTGCTTGCAGGCCCTTGTGCACGTAGTACGTCCTTGTATATATATACACGTCACGATTGCGATCGCGTTCGCCTCCGACTCCGGTGGTGGTTGCAGGGGGGCACGACGGCGTTTGCGGGCGCGTGATTTCCGAAATCCAAGATGCCACAGCGAGATTGCCAAAATTCTGTGGCTAATCTATGGAATACTCCGGCGGTTCCTTCCATATACGGAGGGAGTACTAATTACTGCACGGTTTAATTACTCGATCGCTGATTTATCGGATGAGCTAGTAATGCGGACGGATCGCTGATTTATTACCATATTCGATATTTTCTGAGTTATGGCATTACCATACCTGGATTGATTTATTACTATACGTGGATTAATTATGATTTATTACTATTCGTGGATAGCCTTACCATACCTAGTGGTAATTTAAATTTATTACCATATTCGATATTTCCCGAGTTATGGCCTTACCATACCTGGATTGGTAGCCTTTGGGGTAATTTAAATTTATTACCATATTCGATATTTCCCGATTTTTGGCCTTACCATACCTGGATTGATAGCCTTTGGGGTAATTTAAATTTATTACCATATTCAAAATTTCCTGAGTTATGACCTTACCATACCTGGATTGATTTATTACTATACATGGATTAATTATGATTTATTACTATACGTGGATAGCCTTACCATACCTGGTGGTAATTTAAATTTATTATCATATTCGATATTTCCCGAGTTATGGCCTTACCATATCTGGATTGATAGCCTTTGGGGTAATTTAAATTTATTACCATATAATTGCCATATTCAAAATTTCCTGAGTTATGACCTTACCATACCTGGATTGATAATTAATATACGTGGATTAATTATGATTAATTACCATAAATACGTTGGGTTTTGCCGGTCAGACGAGAAAAGAGAAAAACCGGTGGGAGGGGCTGGTGGGAGGTGGGACGAAGAAAAACCGGTTGAAAATAAACCGGTTGAAAGTGGGGGGGACTATTCAACCAATTCGTCCATTAGGAGTAGAGATACTTAACAAAAGGGAACTGGCCTTAATGAGTAGCTTCACGCATTCCAATGAAACTGAAGGTGTGGGGCGTATGGCCATGCTCAATGGTATATAACCACCAACTTTGCAGAACTTATTAGGCTGTGGAAAATGAAAGAATCAGTCTCTTAAAAGAGCAATTGGAAAATAAAATCAGTCCACAGAGTGTTTCATTTGTTAACTTTCTTAAGGAGACAGAAACAAATATGCTTATAGTATAATATAATTAGAATTCACCTCTGACATCTAGAAAAGGAAGGGGTCTATTTCGAGATCATTAAAGTGGAATGTTCCATTTGAAGAGAGATACTCCCTCCATCACAGTTTAAAGGGCGTACCTCACATCTTTCTGGGACCAAGGTTGCTAGCGATTTGTAGGAATAACCGATGCGTTGGAGCTGCGGTAGTTAAGGATATGCGCCTAATTAATCGCCAAACAAACACATAGTAACCTCTCCGTCCAGTAAAAGAAGGAAACCATCGCATGCATTGGTGAAGTAATTTCAATTCACACCATGCATGCGCACCAGGAAAGCAAACGGAAGGAGCTAATTCCTCCCAAAACGATGCAATTAATAAGCTAATTAATGACATGCGCCCTATTTCCCTCTAATTGTGAAAATTTCTGATTTTGAAGATACGCTCTTTAAACTGTGATAGAGGGAGTAAAGGAAATACTTGTTGCTTCATATATACCAATGTCAACTCTTGCGGTTAGATAAAACACACCAACCATGCATAGGCCACATGATTTCAATTCTTATGCATGACAGCCCTAAATAGGATATATATTCCTTATAATGTTTGAATTTTGCTAGTAGGACTTTGGCCCAAAGCCCAACTAAAATTCTGAAATTCTTTTGGCCCATTCATGCACACATGTGAGTGGAGTGAGTGAGGCTAAAGTTTAGTCCCACCCCGGAAGTTGAGAGAGAGTTGCACCTCTTTATAAGGTGAGCTCTTCTACCACTTGTATGAGCATGAGAAGAGGAGACCTACACGCGCGCTCCTCCTCCGCGCCGCGCCGCGGGTTGCGGGATTGAGCCGAGCCGAGGACAGAGCTATGCACGTTGTCTATATTTTTGCTGCATGGGAAAATTAATGAGTCATTAATTAATAATTAACGGACGCGTTAATTACTGAACCATTTTCGATTCTTTTGGATCGTGACGACTCGGACGTGGTGTTTACTCCCATGACCTACCCGGCCCGCACTATATAGTCAGGCAGACGTCTACCCTAGCCGCGGTCGCTTCGTATGGTTTCTCACCACCGTTCCAGATCATTGCGCTGCCAAGCAAGTCTTCTCCATCCCTCCTTCCGGCGTGCACCGCGAGAAGGGACAGCAGGCCTTCGGAACCCCGCCTCTCATGATCCTGTACGGGAGAGGGGCGATCAGGTTTTTGGGGAGCGCACTCGCGCGACTACTGGCAGCGACGACTTTGCGAAAGACGACTTCTTCCCCGACCTCGGCAACCTCGTCCTCGACGACATGGGCGACAACGTCAACGCCGGCGGTGCTGCACCCGCTGCATCGTATGTGATTCTATCCTTCCTGTTCGAGATCGTGGTAGAATTCATGCTTCTAGTATGTGCCCTAGATATGATATGTTCATCTGCTATGCTAGTTCGCATGATTAGTTTAATCTCTACTGCTGTGGTCATGATTTATCTTCTGTTTATTCGGATTAAATCTCGTAGTAATTTGCTCATATTTCCAACAATCCAAAAACCTGATTATAGGCAATTTACTCCGAGTGGTTTTGCTGCGCATCTGAAGCCGCCTGCCTTTAAGGGGGCGCAATATAAGAGGTGGCGCACGAGAGCAGTCTACTGGTTTCAGACCATGGGCTGCTATGATGCCACCAAGGGCAAGCCTGAGGGCGATCTTAATCCAGCACAGCTGGAAGCTTTTGAGAAGATCAATACCCTCTTTAAAGGCACTCTTTTGAGTGTTCTTGATGACTCCATTGTGGATTCGTATATGTCGTTTGACAACGGCAAGGACATGTGGGCTGCGCTCGAGGCCAAGTTTGGTGCCTCGGACGCCGGCAGCGAGTTGTACGTCATGGAGCAATTCTATGACTACAAGATGACTGATGAGCGCCCTGTTGTACAGCAAGCTCATGAGATACAGTCGCTCGCAAAAGAACTTGAGTACTTCAAGTGTGTGTATTACCGGACAAATTTGTTGCCGGAGGCATCATTGCCAAGCTTCCACCTTCGTGAAACAATTTTGCTATTTCCCTGAAACACAAGAGATAGGAGTTTTCCATTGCGGATCTCATTGGTACTCTTGATGTTGAAGAGAAGGCGAGAGCAAAGGACACACGTGCTCGAGTTGCTGAGGGAGGTTCTAGTGCCCACATGATACAGAAGAAGAACTCCCAGCCCAACAAGTTCAAAAACAATAAGAACAAAACTCAGGGCAAAGGCAAGTTTGATACAAAGAACAAACCATCACATTCTACCAACTTCAAGAAGAATTCTCATAAGAAGGGGAAGGGACTTTGCCATGTCTGCGGTGATCCTAATCACTGGGCTCCGAAGTGTCCTAACCGCTTTGAGGAGCGCGAACATGAGAAGAGCGGCAAGTCCGCTAATGTTGTCATCGGTGATACTGATATGAAGGAATCAGGGTACGGTATTTTTCTTACCATCCTTTCAGTATTTCAATCCCCTGATTGGTTAATTGACACCGGTGCCAATGTACATGTTTGTGCTGACGCCTTCATGTTTTCTTCTTACCAGGCAACAGGGACTTCACCTGTGCTGATGGGGAACGGGTCACATGCCATCGTTCGAGGTGTTGGTACGGTCGATCTGAAGTTTACTTCGGGGAAGACTGTGCGTCTGAAGAACGTTCATCATGTGCCGTCCATCAATAAAAATCTTGTTAGCGGTTCCCGTTTATGTCGAGATGGTTTTAAGTTGGTTTTCGAATTCATTAAAGTTGTAATTTCTAAGTGTGGACAATTTGTTGGAAAAGGTTATGAGTGCGGACGCTTGTTCCGCCTATCTTTGTCAGATATTTGCACTAAAGTTATTAATAATGTTTGCCACAATAATGAGTCTGATATTTGGCATTCACGACTCTGTCATATTAACTTTGGTTGCATGACGCGGTTAGCCAATATGAATTTAATTCCGAAAATCTCTACTGTCAAAGGCTCCAAGTGCCAAGTATGTGTGCAAGCTAAGCAACCTCGCAAGTCCCATAAGACTGCAGAGGCAAGAGACTTGGCTCCACTAGAGCTTATACATTTTGATCTTTGTGAGATGAATGGCGTGTTGACAAAAGGTGGAAAGAGATACTTCATGACGTTGATTGATGACTCCACTAGATATTGTTATGTGTATCTTCTGAAATCAAAAGATGAGGCTTTGACTTTCTTTAAAAACTATAAAGCTGAGGCAGAGAACCAACTTGATCGAAAAATTAAACGGCTTAGGTCCGATCGTGGTGGAGAGTATTTTTTCAATGAATTTGATCTGTTTTGTGTGGAACATGGTATAATCCATGAGAGGACGCCTCCCTACTCACCCCAGTCAAATGGGGTAGCCGAAAGAAAGAACCGAACTCTAACTGATATGGTTAACACCATGTTAGACACTTCGGGTCTATCCAAGGAATGGTGGGGGGAGGCGCTAATGACTGCGTGTCATGTCCTAAACCGAGTTCCCACAAAGCATAAGACCATGACTCCATTTGAGGAATGGGAAAGGAAAATGTTGAAACTCTCTTACCTATGTACTTGGGGTTGTTTGGCGAAAGTCAATATACCAATTCCCAAGAAGCGCAAGCTTGGTCCAAAAACCGTGGATTGTGTTCTTCTGGGCTATGCTTTTCATAACATCGGCTATAGATTTTTGATAATAAAATCTGAGGTATCCGACATGCATGTTGGTACGATTATGGAATCAAATGATGCAACTTTCTTTGAGGACATATTTCCTATGAAGGATATGTCGAGTTCATCAAATCAGGAGATACCTACTCCATCTAGTGAGGAATTCACTGTAATTCCTGAACCCACCATTGCGATGGAACACGTTGAGAATCCTGTTGAGGGTAACAATGGAACTCCTATGAGGAGTAAGAGACAGAGGACTGCAAAGTCTTTTGGTGATGATTTCATTGTGTACCTCGTGGATGACACACCCAGGACTATTTCAGAAGCCTATGCATCTCCTGATGCTGACTACTGGAAGGAAGCTGTACGTAGCGAGATGGATTCCATCTTAGCTAACGGTACCTGGGAGATCACTGACCGTCCTTATGGGTGCAAACCTGTAGGATGTAAGTGGGTGTTCAAGAAGAAGCTTAGACCTGATGGTACGATTGAAAAGTAGAAGGCACGGCTTGTGGCCAAGGGTTATACCCAGAAAGAAGGTGAAGACTTCTTTGATACTTACTCACCCGTGGCTAGACCGACCACAATTCGGGTGCTACTATCACTGGCTGCCTCACATGGTCTTCTCGTTCATCAAATGGACGTTAAGACGGCTTTCCTCAATGGAGAGTTGAAGGAGGAAATTTACATGGATCAGCCAGATGGTTTTGTAGTACCTGGTCAAGAAGGAAAGGTGTGCAAGTTATTAAAGTCTTTATATGGCCTTAAACAAGCTCTTAAGGAGTGGCATGAGAAGTTCGAAAGAACATTAACTGCTGTCGGCTTTGTAGTAAACGATGGTGACAAGTGCGTGTACTATCGCTATGGTGGGGGCGAAGGAGTTATTCTTTGTCTGTATGTCGACGACATATTGATCTTTGGAACCAAACTTGATTTAATCAAGGAGGTTAAGGATTTCTTATCTCGCTGTTTTGAGATGAAGGATCTAGGAGTAGCTGATGTTATCTTAAACATCAAGTTGTTGAGAGATGAGAATGGTGGGATCACACTACTTCAGTCTCATTATGTGGAAAAGGTCTTGAGTCGTTTTGGGTATAGCGACTGCACGCCTTCTCCAACTCCATATGATGCTAGTATGTTGCTTCGAAAAAATCGACGGATTGCTAGAGATCAACTGAGGTATTCTCATATTATTGGCTCGCTTATGTATTTGGCGAGTGCCACGAGGCCTGACATCTCTTTTGCTGTGAGCAAGCTGAGTCGGTTTGTGTCAAAATCGGGAGATGATCATTGGCATGCGCTTGAGAGAGTTATGCGCTATTTGAAAGGCACCGCGAGCTATTGGATTCACTACACCGGGTATTCAAGGGTACTGGAGGGTTATAGTGACTCAAACTGGATATCTGATGCTGATGAGATTAAGGCCACAAGTGGTTATGTTCTTACACTTGATGGTGGCGTTGTTTCCTGGAAGTCTTGCAAGCAGACCATCTTAACGAGGTCAACTATGAAAGCAGAACTCACAGCATTAGACACTGCAACTGTTGAAGCAGAGTGGCTTCGTGAACTCTTGATGGACTTACCTATGGTTGAAAAACCAATACCCCCTATCCTGATGAACTGTGATAATCAAACTGTGATCGTCAAGATAAACAGTTCTAAGGACAATATGAAGTCCTTAAGGCATGTGAAGAGGAGACTAAAATCTGTCAGAAAATTGAGGAACTCCGGAGTTATTACGTTGGATTATATCCAAACGTCGAAAAACTTGGCAGATCCCTTCACAAAGGGTCTATCACGTAATGTGATAGATAATGCATCAATGGAGATGGGTTTGAGACCCACCGCATGAGTTGTCCATAGTGGTAAACCACTCTATGTGATCGGAGATCCCATGAAGTAGAAGTGGGAGACAAGTTGTTGGTCAGCTGGGAGGAGAGTATCCCTATATTAATTATCCCACTCCGTGAAGATGCAATACTCTCCTAATCTGCATGGCAGGTTGATACTTATCTTAATGTTGTCCTGCAGAGATGTTGATCTCCGTGAAGTTCCAAGTGGCTTATTCGGGTAAGCAGAGATGTTGTCCTGCAGAACATCTTCTGAGGAACACACCTATATGAATTTGACTGTTAATGTCGCAGTCTGTGAGAATTGGGTGTTCTCTAATAAATTCATGAAAGGCCCTGGAGTATGACGTATACGCTCCACCCGCGGGGAAGCCTTGCGGCAGCCCAGTATTGGTCAAGAATTTGTGTGAAACTAGTTTCACAGAAAACTTGTAGTTCAAGGCATAGTCCACTATTCAAGTTGTGATCTAGTGTAGCATAAATTTCTAAGTGGAAATTCAACTTCACAGTCTCCATTAAGCATCGATATATAAAACAATGTTTTGGAACTAAATGATGAGATGTGCCAATGGGACTTTGTGGGGGATTGTTGGAATTTTGCTAGTAGGCCTTTGGCCCAAAGCCCAACTAAAAGTCTCTTGGCCCATTCATGCACACATGTGAGTGAAGTGAGTGAGGCTAAAGTTTAGTCCCACCCCGGAAGTTGAGAGAGAGTTGCACCTCTTTATAAGGTGAGCTCTTCTACCACTTGTATGAGCATGAGAAGAGGAGACCTACACGCGCGCTCCTCCTCCTCCTCGCTCGCCTCGCCACGCCACGCCTCGCCTCGTCACGATGCGCCGCGCCGCGGGTTACTGGATTGAGCCGAGCCGAGGACAGAGCTATGCACGTTGTCTATATTTTTGCTGCATGGGAAAATTAATGAGTCATTAATTAATAATTAACGGATGCGTTAATTACTGAACCATTTCCGATTCTTTTGGATCGTGACGACTCGGACGTGGGGTTTACTGCCACGACCTACCCGGCCCGCACTATATAGTCAGGCAGACGTCTACCCTAGTCGCGGCCGCTTCATATGGTTTCTCACCACCGTTGCAGATCATTGCGCCGCCAAGCAAGTCTTCTCCATCCCTCCTTTCGGCGTGCACCGCGAGAAGGGACAGCAGGCCTCCGGAACCCCGCCTCTCGTGATCCTGTACGGGAGAGGGGCGATCAGGTTTTTGGGGAGCGCACTCGCGCGACTGCTGGCAGCGACGACTTCGCGAACGACGACTTCTTCCCCGACCTCGGCAACCTCATCCTCGACGACATGGGCGACAACGTCAACACCGGCGGTGCTGCATCCGCTGCACCGTATGTGATTCTATACTTCCTGTTCGAGATCGTGGTAGAATTCATGCTTCTAGTATGTGCCCTAGATGTGATATGTTCATCTGCTATACTAGTTCGCATGATTAGTTTAATCTCTGCTGCTGTAGTCATGATTTATCTTCTGTTTATTCGGATTAAATCTCGTAGTAATTTGCTCATATTTTCAACATATAACATACTTAATCAAACAAGGTTTTCTTTTGCACAACCCAGGAGATCATTGAAATACGGATGCCTTACGTCAGCATGGTGCTCTAACAAAATCTTCACTACGTCATCTTGCTTGTGAAGAGCAGCCGCGTGCAATGGGGTCCCAAATACACATTCGAAATCCACATCGATTCCTTTTGAGAGCAGCAACTCTACTATTCCACAGTGTCCTGGAAAAGAAGAACTAGAAACATAAGCAACGGAAGCATGTTTAACTGTGAAGGTTCTTCTCGGGCCTTCAAAATCTTCGCCAAATCCTCTATTACTTATATTTATGAGTCTACTGCAATTTATATCAAGTAAGAATGTGGGTTTGTTAATAAAATCTAAGTGACAGCGTGTGCAATTTATAATATGCGCCAACCGAATTGTTTCCATATATATTTGTGTGTCTGTGTGTGTGTGACGCCACCCTATGAAGTCGTCTGTGGTGCCATGAAGAGGCCGTGCGCGAGACCTGTGCTTGGATGACGACCGCAGGCGGCGAAGCCGAAGCTCAACCCTGCGCTAGGGTTTGCGGCGGCGGCAGCGACGGAGGGGTTGGGGGATGTCGACGCAGCCTCCCATCGGTCGAATTTCACCGGCGGTGGCACGGGGCGGGGCGGCCGGAGAGGTTGGCGGCAGTTGGTCGCGGGCGCTCGAATGTCCAGCGCGAGGGAGTGGGCGCATGAAATAAGTGGCGCGTGATTCCGTTTTTTTCCGTGCGCTGAACCCATTATACCGCGCACACGATTTTTGCACGGCTGCTGGAGCGCCCATTTCAGCTCTGCGCGAAAGCTGTTTTTTGCAGCGCACAACTAAGATAGCGCGCCTGTTGAATCCAGGGCCCAGGGGAGGGGGGGGGTGGCAAAACCTGTGGCGTTTGACATTGAGGCGGAGATCCTTGACGAGGTACCTACAAATCTCTGAGTCGCCGGCAAAGCTGAATGGCACGGTGGAGGTCTGGTTTAATCACGAAGGATATCAGATCAAGGTGGAGCTAGAACGGATGCCCAGAAGGTTGGGTGAGGGCGGTGGAGCCTCGGGGGCGGGCCCATCCGCTCCCCCGCCAGACAGCCAGCAGGGAAAGGGCGACCCTAGCAAGCAAGGGCCTTCCGCGGGCAAAGCCCCCAAGGCAGCTGCCATTGGGGCGCCCATACCTGGGACGGGGGCGTCTCAGAAGGAGGCAGCCGGTTCCGGCGCGAAGGTGGGGGGCCAAGATGTGGTGATGGGCGAGATGGCGGACGACCCCGAAGACAGCATCCAAGACACTTCTATCGACACCGAGACATGGGAAAAACTGGGTGTGATCGCGACTCAAGACACGGCTGTCAGCCTTCCCCCTCTCGCCCGCTCTCTGGATCCGTCTTTCGAGGTCCTGGGCTCCAGCCTGACAGCTCCATGTGCGCCTCTCCCTCTGGTGGCAAGGGGGTACGGGGCCATGCCGGGCTCCCCACCCCGAGGGGGGGAGGAGGGCTCGGGGCTGGAATGCGTCCTCATGGACTCGGACCCAACTCCGGCCTCTGACAGGCGCCTGTCGAGTGGCTCTGGCCGACATGCCAAGAAGACTGCGGGGAGGAAGGCGGGGAGCAAGACGGTGGTCTCGGAGGTTGCGGGGTCGGTTTCGGCGCTGGGAGGCGATTTGGGCGCGGCTCTGGGGGCGTCAGGGCCGGCAGTCAAGGCCAAGCGTACTAGGGCAACTCCGGTGTCATCTCGGGCTCCTAGCGCTCGCGCCAAGGCCAAGCTCGGAGACATGACCTCTCTGGAAAGTGCAAAGCTTCGTGCTGGTGACAAGAACATGGATACGACAGATGTGGACACCGCTGGGGAAGGAGCGCGATGCTGAGCGCATGACAGAAGCCATGGAGCATATCAAGTCAATTCAGACGAGGGCAAGACAAAACATGACGAGTTGATGATGCTTTTGGAACCTCCTGCGGTGTTTAGTAGTTTAGGTCATTGCTCTTGCTGATCCGTCATGGTGATTATGTAGCGATGAACCTTGCTTTTGCTGCCCTGAGGGGTGTGTTGCTGAACCTGTTACTGTGTAACCGTTAAACCTGGATGCCTTTCGGGCTTTATTAATTTAAAGCCGGACGCTTCTAGCGTCTTCGTTCAAAAAAGGTACCTACAAATCTCCAGCCCCTGTGCCGTATCTTGGAAGTCGGCACACACCACGCACGCAAAGGGAAAGGGGAAATCGGCAGCCAGGTCAAGCACGAACCGCATTGCCGTTCATTAAAGCTTAAAAGGGCAGGATAGTCGGGCTCACTTTTGAGGAGGCGGAGGCTGCCGTCGCGGGCTGCGCGGAGGAGCGTCTTCTGCTGCTGCTTCCCCATGGCCGGCGGCGATCGTTCGAGCGTGTGAAGCTGCCGTATGGGAGAAGACGAGGAGACCAATGGGGGCCAGGGCAAGATGACTGTGGAAGCGGATGCAGGTCGGCCCGACCATCTTTATGGCCCAGTGATGATGGGCCGGAAGCCCAGAAATGATGGTTTTCTGTGATGGTTTCACTTTTTTCATTTCTTTCTGCAAGCTTCCCTAAAAATGAAAATATTTCTACAAGCTTCGCTCAAAAAAAAAGAAATATTTCTATGAAATTGGGGTTTCTCGACGTCAAACGCCAGAAAATTCAATTTCTTTCTCTTAGACTTATTACTTCTGTAGGAAGTCAGGCTTTGATACTATCAGAGATGCTTGGTCGGTGCTCTAACTCCCTACTCGGATCTAGCGTGCAAGGAGCAGGGGATCTGAAGCAGTTGAAAGACGCACGCTTGATCGGGGTAGGATCTGAAGCAGTTGAAAGACGCACGCTTGATCGCGGTAGGATCTGAATCAGTCTTTCAGTCCTCTAAAGCAACCTAGCAAGATCATTTATATAAGAGAAAAGACGAGCAGGAACAACTGGTTTCTTATTCATGCCTTTTTTCATGAAAGAATCATTTCATTTCGTGAAAGAGCCATTTTTTCCTAGAACGGAGTTGGTCTATGTTGTTGCAAAAACACCCCTGTAAAAATTACTCAGTTGGTGGTTAGGCTGATGTGGCAGCCACATGACCTGTTTTCTCCTATAATTCGGTTTTGGCCCTATTTGATCAAATAAACGAGTTTATGAACTAAATATGTTCACTTTTCAAGTTAGTGGCCTAAAGCGTGCATTCTGTTTGAGTTAACGGACTAAAGGCGCATTTTCACTCCAGATGCTACGTACAGTTGGAGCGCATCAGTCATATTTACACATGAGTGCCACAGACGTCTACAAGAGCACAGGAGGTTTGCACGCTTGCCAGGAGTTACTGAACCCATGATTGCAGAAGCCCTTGCTGTACGGGACGGAGTAATCTTTGCAAATCTCAGAGGGTTCGAGCATGTGGTGGATTGGTGATAGAGACAGACATCCTGGAGGTGGTAAACCTCTGGAACACTCGCCTCAAGAGTCGTTCGGTTGTGGCACCAATTATCTTAGAAATTGAAGAGCTTTCAGCTAGTTTTCATTCTTTTGTAATCCAACATGTAAGTAGATCAGCTAATGGTCCAGCTCACCTATGTGCTAAACGTGCATGCAATATGGCTGTGACCGAAAGCTGGCTTACGGAGACTCCCAGCTTCCTGATCAGCAGCCTTTTAACTGACTGTTCAGAGAACGCTTTTGTTTGAATAAAGCTCTAAATTCCTCGCAAAAAAAACTGTTCAAGACTACTCAAAAATATACTCCTTCCGTCTCAAAATAAATGTCTCAACTTTGCACTAACTTTAGTGTAAAGTTGTACTGAAGTTAAGACACTTATTTTGAGACGAAGGGAGTACCAACATCGGCATCTCCAGACTCCAGGCATGGGTCAGTTGGATCTCAATCTGGAACGGCCCATGCACGCCAAACGTAAGACTAGCCACAATGGGAGTAACTTCAGCAGTAACATCGAGTCCAACTCAGCAAATTTGCTTATATGGCAATAAGTTAGTAAAGAGAGAGGTAGTTGTAGTAATTTAGCTAGTTACTGTAACATCACATGTTCCAATGCAATATGATTCTATAACCTATGAATCTTTGCATGTTACCACACTTAAGTTACTACTTACTATAAAAATAGTAATATAGTCTAGAAATATGTGTATGTTACTACTAGTGTATGTTTACTATTCATTGTGGCTAGTCTAAGAACCTTCTTGTGGAGGATTGAATGAAGATGGCGGTCCGTGCACGCTAAGTGGAAGAGGGTGACGTGCGGAAGGCACTGGCACCGGCGGCTGGGATACGTGGTTCTTGTATTCGTCGGAAGAAGTAGTGGTTGCTGGAGCTCCGCATGCAGCTTGACCACGACGGAGGGGAAGCCTGCGGCAAGGCCAGAAGTGGTGTAGCCATTGGCTCAAGCTCAAGCCATTACCAGCCGCGTGATCAGGACCTTGCTTGCTCCGAGTCCAAATGGTGCCATTTTCTGGGAGATTTCTTCTAGAGTTTTTGTTGCATGGTCCACGGTCCCCTCCATCTCCATGTGCAGTTATGGCCTGGGAAAAGTCTTCCACTCATGCACTCGTGTACGCAGTGCCGGAGCCAGAAAATATGTGTCGGGGGCCAAGTGGGAGGGGAACTTTTGGTCTATGGAACATATACATCCTATATGAGAAAATAATTTAGTAATTCAACAAAAAAATCAAAAAAATCTGAAAATATTTTTGAAATAAACTTGACCTTACATTGTACTTGTGAGAAAACTTTCACAAAAAGAAAATCCCCCTTTGACTTCTTTTCAAAAAAGACAAGATTTTGACCAAAATAGTGTGAATAGTGATCTATAATAGCAAATAAATTTTGTCTTTTTTGCTGTGAAGTCAACATTGATTTTTATTTCGTGGAAATTTATATACTAGTGCAAAAGTGAGTCAAGTTTATTCAAAAAAAAATCTGAACTATTTTGACTTTCTATTTAATTATTAAAAAAATCTTCATATAGGGTGTATATACAACCAGGAACCGAAGTGTATTTCTCGGGCCAAGTGCTACTAAAATAGGTTAAGGAGGGCAAAGTGTTGAAAATAGATATTTCGCAGCAAATTAGTACTAATTTTGCCACTGTTCATAGCAAATTACGTAAAAAATCCTGGTGTTAGGGGGGTTGGGGGGGGGGGGGCAGTGCGTGTACGTTTTAGTAGTATTCTCTCTCAGCCAGTGCGTGTACGTTTGTACGATAATGAATGACGAGCAGGACTGTTGACATACTCTCTCCGGTTATTTTTACTCTGCATATTAGATTTGTGTTAGGTCAGACTTTACAAAGTCTAACCACATTCAATATCTAAAATATCAAACATATGACGAACCCTACATCCACGTAAATTTTTACGTACAGTTATGTGCTTGTATGACATGGCAACATATGATTGGAACAAGGGGGAGGATGAGTCCCCCCCCCCCCCCCCCCCCCGGAAAATCAGGGGGGGAAAGAAAATTTAGAGGGAGGTTACGTAACTATGTTACGTAAGGTTTCGTAGGTGTATAGGATTTCTACAAACATATATACTATGAAACTACAGTTTATAATGAACCTAAAGATATTGATTTGGCATTGTGAATGTTGATACTTTTCCTATAAGTGATTTTCAACAAAATTTACATGCCGACTAAAAAGGACAGGAGGGAGTACACACTAGAGTTGTTTCCATTTGGAAAACTCTTCCTTCCAGACACACCATGCAAAACAAATTTAGAAAAGACACCCAAAGATAGCGAACCAACCTATTGTTGGATGGTTGGAGGGACAGTGGTGTTCAAGTCTTGGTGCTCGCATTGTTTCTGAATTTATTTCAGGATTTCTGGCGATGCGCTTTCAGTGGGAGGAGACGTCCCCGTCGACGCCGAGACGTCTATGATGACTTCGTAAATCTTAAGATGATATGCCGGCTCAGTCTCTCGAAGGTGCTCATAGGATAGGATGTGCATGTGTGCGTTCATAGGAGTGAGTGTATGCACGTATGTATGAGCGATTGCGTTTGTACTGTGTTAAAAAAAGACACTCAAAGATATCTTGATGTTACATCAAGAAAAACAATAAACAATACATTTAAAAGACAATTGTACGCGAAACCACCAATAAAAAATATGTTGAAAATCATATTAGCTTCTTCTTCCTCTGATAGTACTTCACCCATCATAGATTGAAAATTACACTAAATCAACAATAACGGAATGGGATATATGCAAACAACCTTACCAAGCTTTAATGAACGCAATAGCCACCCAAAGCGATCTATAAATCGCCGAAGAATCATCGGTTATAGCATCTTCTCACGCAATATAGGCTTGCAATCATCACCACCAGTATAGAGAGTTGGATAAAATGGACCATTCGACTAACATGATATATGCATAGTTCCAAAAATATATTTTGATGAAACTTCATTCATAAGTACTACATATGTATATGTCTATGTCTATGCACACCTTTTTTCAGATTTTATTATATTGAGGTGCTTTGTATTTTTTTTATGAACTTCTATAATGGATTGTGTTCTTCGAAGAAAAAACTACCTCACTTTTCTAGCGCCAATCCCTAATCATCCTCATGTTTCACCAGGCCATGAGAGCATCTATAACCGGAAACCCTAAACCCCTCTCATATGCCCGGACGGACGGCCCGGTCAGTGATCGGTTAAAAAACCCGATCTAGACAAGCATGTCAAAACGGCCTCAAATGTCCAGCCTGACCGCACCCCTCATATCTAGTTCAAATACGGGGCGGATATGACGAGGCCCAAGCGTAACCGAGCTCATTCGCCACATCGGGCCGATAGCCTGACCCCCACAAAAAGTGAACCACATCCCCTCCAACCTACCTCTTTTCACTTGCTCCTCAGCGCTGGACATCTGCTAACTCCGCCGCCACCCTTGCATCGGATTGCACCTTGTCCTCTATGCGTTCGACACATTGTGATTTAAAAAGAGCCGGGCAGCCATCAATGTTTCGTTTATGATAGTTAAATGCACATAACCACGATTAGCGGAAAACCAGAAGTTTACGATTTGTGACATTTCGCCCCGAACAGAAATTCTGACGGTGGCACCGAACCGAAATGACAACTTGAAATAGTTTATCAGTATGTTGAATCACTGCTGACGATCCACGGTTCCAAACAATTATGAATGAAAAATAGACACCAAGGACAAAACGAAATAAACTACATCATCATGTTGCACGCGATCCAATGCTAGTATGCTACTGTACTAATCGGTCCAAGATCAACGTGTAAGAAGTCTGTAAAAGTCCGTCTGCGTGTAGTATATTATTGACGTGCATGGATGCACGCACCTCGCCCACGTGAAGTTCGAAACCAAAGCCGCCGGCCCACCGCCCGGGTCAACGAACGAACTCTTCGATCAGCCGTCGTCGGCGGCGGCGCTTTTCTTCCATTGCCTGGCGAGATCCGCCAGCGCGGCCCTCGACTCCCCGCCGTCGCCCAGCGCCTCCTCCGTCAGCCGCATGGCCGCGCGCGTCCGCTGCCGGAGCTCCCTCCCGCCGTCCGACTCGATCAGCCACCGCACCTTCGCCGCCACCTCGCTGGACTCGACCATCTTCTTGTCGTACCCTTCCATGGGCACGGCCAGCCGCATCTCCTCGACGAGGAATACTCTGTTCATGCGCTGCTCCGCGTAGAGCGGCCACGCCAGCATCGGCACGCCCGCCGCGACGGCTTCCAGCACCGAGTTCCAGCCGCAGTGCGTCACGAAGCCGCCGATTGCGACGTGCGCCAGAACCTGTCGCTGCGGCGCCCAGGACGTGATCACCAGCCCCCTGTCCTTGGTCCGCTTCAGGAAGCCTTCTGGGAACAGCGCGTCTAAGTCGAGGCCGTCGTCGTCGCCGTCGGCCGGCGGCCGGCGCTCGGCGCCTGGCGGGGGCGGGCGCCGCACGACCCACAGGAACCGCTGCCCGCTCGCCTCCAGCCCCGCCGCCATCTCCTTGACCTGCTCCGCGCTGAACCGGCCCATGCTGCCGAAGCAGAGGAACACCACGCTGGCCTCGGGCTGGCCGTCGAGCCACGCGAGGCACTCGTGGCGCTTCGTCGTCCCGGTCTTCTCGTCGGGCTTTATCAGCGGCCCGATGCAGTACAGCGGCGGCGTTGGAAGCCCGGCCGGAGTGCAGAGGCCGGAGACGATGGCCTTGGCGGCGCGCGGCTCCAAGGAGAGGCAGCTGTTGACGATGACACCCCGTGAGTCGCACATCCGTTGGGACAGCTCCAAGAAGTGTTTGTTGCTCAGGCTCTCGCGATCCATGACGGCCGCGGCGAGGTGATCCGCCGGGATCGGCGGCAGTCCCGGGGAGTGTACGGGGTCGCCGCCCATGTCCCGGAAGCTGAGGGTGGTCCCCTCGTGGATGACCGGCTGGTAGAGACAAAAGGCGACGCTGGCGATGCAGGTGGTGAGGAAGAAGTAGGTGGGGACGGCGAGCTCGGCGCCGACGTCCAGCGCAGCGCTGCAGAAGAAGTCGATGAGGAGGGCGGCCGGGCGGGCGGAGCGGAGGAAGTCGCGCAGGTCCGGGTTGGAGGCGCGCGCGAGCTCGAAGACCCTGGCCTCGAAGCTGCTGCTGCAGGCAGCGGCCACGTCGGGGGCGAGCGCGGCCGGGGGCAGGCAGTGGAAGGACATCTCCAGGTTGGCGGCGGCGACGCCATCGAGGAACGACGTGTCACCCCCGCCGAGGAGGACGGTGACCTGGAGGCCCTGCGCCAGGAGCAGCTTGCCGAGCTCCACCGTGGGGACCAGGTGGCCGGCCATCCCCGGCGGCGCGTAGATGACGACGACCGGCTTCTTTGCGAGGTCGCCGTGGCCATTCTGGGCCGTCATCTTCCGGCCGGCGAGAAGACGATGGACGGAGAGGTATTAAATTATTAATGCGGGCTTGGCGTGCGCGGTGCACTGCAACCTGGCCGAGCCCAGCGCAGGGGGGGATGGGATATTTGTACATGTTGGCGGCAGGCGGCGTCCTTGGGAGGCGCGGCTGGCCGTTTGTGGAGCCACCGAGGCAGCCGTGGCAGGTGTGATGGCCGCACAGATCAGTGGACGGACGTCCATTGCCTCGTCGGCGGGAAACATAAACACAACCACAGGTCTGAGGTGGAGGATGCAGGCCAGTTGAGGTGCAGGCCAGGAGAGGTTAACTCAATGAGGTCATCATGGTTGCGCGAAGCTGGAAGCCGGCCAACACGAGGAAGAACTTGTGTTCTCGACTTTTTCGGAAGTTGAGCCAGATCTGACCCTGATTTAATAAAATTTCAGGATCTGACAATTTTTTGACAATTTTTTCTACCGTGGGGTTGATAGTGAAAAGAAAATTTACCCACGTCAGGGCAGCTAAACGCCGGAGGCCTCGGCGGTAGGCAGTTTATACCCTACCGTCATGGACTGCGGCGGTAGAAAAAGGGTATGGGTCAGATCTGACTCAACTTTCACAAAAAGATCAAAACACTAAATTTAACCGCGACACCAATGACTAGGAAAATAAATCTATGCCGCTACCTCGCGGTGATGCATCCATCGTCCGAAAAAAAAGGTGGATGGCGTGGATGACTACATGCATGCAGTACCCCCCCCCCCCATCCATTTTAGTTATCTTTGAAATCACTTTCATAAAAAAAAGATTGTTTCGCTGGTTCATAAAATTGATTGTGATTGTTTTACTAATTTAAAAAAACACATGGCTAAAAAGAAAAAGTAATTTCACTCATTTCTAAACATTGGTTTCACATATTTTAAAACATGTATTTTATCCATTTAAAAAATCACTAATTTCAAAATATTGATTTCACTCTTTTTTCGCAAAACTAATTTCACTCAATTTTAAACACTGGTTTCACTTATACTAAAACACATATTTCACTCACTTTTTTTAAAAAAATCACTTATTTTGAAACAAATTTTTTGCTTGTTTTAAAAAAAATTCACTCGTTTTTAATTAAAAAGACTCGTTTCACTTATTTTAAAACACATATTTCAGTAAATAAAAAAAGATTTTGCTCATTAAAACAGATTTTGCTAAATTGAAGAGCACAATTCACTCGGTCTTGTTCTAAGCAGTTCACAAACTGAAATAGATTGAGTGAAATAAGTTAATTGAAACGGTGAAATTTAAACACGTTTGGAATGTATCCATGATTGATCTTGTGCTAAAGGTTTCGGCATCAGGAGTTCATATATATATAATAGTCAAAGCTTAATGAAAAAGTGGTAGTTTCCGGCACAAATTTATAAAGTGGTAGTTTGTAGGCACGGTTCCACGAATTGTGATAGTTTTTTTTGTTAAATACTCCCTAATTCTGGAACGACTATGTTCAATCTGTCCCTCACTCGTCGCCATTGATTTTTTTTCTTTTCCTTTTCAAAATTTCTATGCTTATGCGTGACTTCTATCTAACAAAATGTTAGGAGCCAATAGCCGTCGAACGTGCACCGAGAGGATCGCATTTGCGAACTATTTCCATGGCAATTTAAGTTATAGGGGACGGGCGACAATTTGTTTAGACTGTACGGCAATTCCTTTCTAGAGAAGACATTTTAATATAAGGAGTGAGTGACCTGGAGGCCCTCCGCCAGGACCGTGGGAACAAAGGTGGCCCGCCATCCCCGGCGGCGCGTAGATGACAACGACCGGCTTCTTTGCGAGGTCGCCGTGGCCGTTCTGGGCCGTCATCTTCCGGGCGGCGAGAAGACGACGGACGGACGGAGAGATATTAACGCGGGCTTGGCGTGCCGCCGTGCGCTGCTACCTGCCCGAGCCAAGGGGGGAGTGGGATATTTCGTATTTGTACGGTGTACATGAGTACATGCGGGTGGCGTCCTTGGCAGCCGCGGGAGGCCGTCCATGCAAAAAAAAAAAGGCCGCGTGAGGCCGTTTGTGGAGCCACCGAGCCTGCCGTGGCAGGGGTAGTGGTCGCACAAACCAGTGGAGAGTGGACGGACGTCCATCGCCACATGTGACATGCCACAGCTAGCTCCGAGGTGGAGGATGTGGGTCTTGATGCAGTCACTATTGAGGTGGAGGCGAGGGGAGGTTAACTGAATCAAGTCGCCGCCATCAACGACGACTGCAAACCGTGCCTCACTCGTGGCCACCCATTTTGTTTTTTCAAACGCTATTCCTACGCATCACTTCTACTACTACCAAAAGGTATTGTGAGAGAAGCAACGACCAGCTGGAGAAAAAACCTGGGAATAATTGCTAGCAAATTGAGCTATTGCGTAAGATTTTTGTAAAGGGCACAAAATATTTGCGTATAGAAAAGGTAAATTAAGAAAGTGAAGGGAGTATGTACAAGAGTTCATGTCTTAAGTTTGAGACACTTATTTTGAAACAGAGGGAGTACATTATATGCCACCGCCGAAACAAATAAAAAAGACTAAGTAATAATATCATGATGTTGTCTGGCTCCATGCACCCAAAGTAATTTCTTTTCTAATCTTATTACCAACTATCAACAGTTTTTTTGGGCCACCCCCGTCCCCTCAATGGTCACTCAGGGGAGTCCAACTCAATCTCGCGCCTCATCCGACGGCGATGCCAGTCGGCGATGGCTAGGAGGAGGAGTCCGATGGTTGCTTTTGTGTAATGGTTTAGTCGATGTCTTTGTTTGGGTTGACTTTGATGATGATGCTAGACATACAAAGAGTTACGGGGGATTTATAGGCTAGTGAGTTTTGATTGGAGATCAATGGGAGGAGGGGCCCACCCCCGTGAAAATCAGGGGAAGAGATTAGTTAGAAAGAAAGAATCCTAGTCAACGTGAAATTGCGTGTAACTCTTTGTATGTTTAGCATTATTGCTTGGTGATGTGTCTTGGTGTTATGCCGTCGGAATACTGCGAGCAGCCGCCAGTGTTCGTCGTCATCATCATCATCACCATCTTCTTCTTCTTCTTCTTCTTCTTCTTCTTCTTCTTCTTCTCCATAAATAGGAAAAATAATCATGCAAAAATCAGGAAAACAAAAGAAAAAAAACAGATTAGAATGTTTACATAACGGTCTGCAAAACCGGATGGTCGAAGCTTTGTTAACCAAAAACACAACCCCTTACATGGGCCGACCCATTCTTAGGAACTACTCCCTCCGTTCTGAATTACTTGTTTTAGATTTGTCTAGATACGGATGTATCTAGACTCATTTTAGTGCTAGATACATCCATATCTCGATAAATCGAAGACAAGTAATTTGGAACGGAGGGAGTAGCTGGAGAGGTGTGTGCACCATCTACCGATAGGGAAGTCCAGTGCTTCATGCTCTGATTGGCATACTAGCGCTGGGTGAATATCAAGTGATACCATGACTTGTATGCTCCCGTGATAACAATTTTAAAAACCAAACTTAAATATTTCAAAAAAAAATCCAAAAAATATGGATGTTCACAACACATGTGTCTACAATCTCTAAAAAATCAGATCAAAATTCTAAGTACACAAGGAGAAACAGAAAAGACAAATTCGGCATAATAGTGACAATAAAGACAAAAATCATGAATATTCAAAACCAGTACACTATAACTTTTTTCTCTCCCTCTATACTTCGAATTTTCATCTGAACTTTTTAGGCTTGTAGACATATGAGTTGTAAACTTCCCTAATTTTTTCAGATTTTTTGAAAACATTTAATTTGAGTTTTTGAAATTAGTATCATGGGAGCATACAAAAGGTAGTATCACCTGATATTTCCCCTACTAGCGCTCATGTGCGAGCTTGCTCGATCTGATTGCCCGCTTGTTCCTCGATTAGGCTACTGGTTGAGAAAAAACTAGTAGCTATTGGTTTAGAGGGAAAACTCACTCTCTGGTTTTTATGGATTAAAAAAATTATACATTTAAAAGAAGTTAGTAAAATATAAAAAGTTTGATTTTTTTAAAGATGTTCATGAATTTGAGAAAAATGATTAATTTGTGTTCGGCAGAACGTTAGCTCCCGCAGAGCGCAAGGGGGGCGGGGGATAGGGTGCTGCTTAATAGCGGGGGAGATAACGTCGAGCTACAGCCGCCGTGCCATGAGCCGAGAGGGAGGCAAGGTCTGAGAGAGATGGGTGAGAATAAGGTATATATTGGGTGTGTTTGGTTTCTCGTATTGCATCTGGCTTGCACCCGCCATGTAAATACTGGATGTTTGGCACCCTGCATGCTTAACTGGGCCTGGCCCGATGGATGCAAAAACGGCCTCGCAGCCAGGCTGAGCGAAAACGCAGGTTTCTTGCGTTTCTCGCGTGCAGGCTCAGTGGTTGGCTTTTCTTCCACTCCCCTTCGTCTCATGTCCAGACCAAGCGCCGCCGCCGTCTGCCTGTCGGAGTAATGGGCCACGGGTAGGCCAACCCGAGCCCCACGACCTTTCAAGACATCGGGGCAGGCTGCGCCCCTCAAGACCACAGGGCGAAGAGCCGCCTCCTGGGGAGTCTACGGCAAGGCGGCCGACTGCCCGCTCACGGCCGAGTCCCAGGGATGAGTTCCAGAGAAGCCGGCTTTGGGGAGTCGGCCGACGACTCCAACAAACCGTGACCTCATCGAGGGGGACGGGGCAGGGGCGTGGCTACAATGAAGCCCACTCCCCGCCCCTTACCAAGGACATGCATGGCTACAGCGCGCCGTACTTGGGAAGATCTCCCCGCGGCGTGGCACTGTTGCCCAGCCGGCCCTGACATCAGCACCACTGTACCTGGTACTGCGCCCACGACGGCTTGTCTGTACGGCCTGGAGGCAGCAGGGCCCACCAGCCAGCGAGACCTCGGGAGACGGCGGGAGCACCGCCAGTTGGACCCAACGGGAGTCGGCCCGGGGGAGTCGGCCGAGCCCTCCCCCGGGCCCACACGCCATTAATCAAGAAGAGATGGGGAGTGGCCACTGTGATCGCCCGCCAGGCGGCGGGGCTGTTGCCACGACCCCATGACCAAGCTTGCATCATCAGGAGCACGGCTACAGTAATCAGCAGACGGCAAGACCCGTCCGCGGCGGACGCGGCCTGTCGGCTCCGTACCAGACCAGTCGGCGGGGCCCAACAGTCGGCGGGCCCCAGCAGTCAGCGGAGAAGTCGGAGACACTGACGGCTGGGCCCGCGCCCAGCCACATTACCATTGTACCCCTGGGGGGTAGGCCTATATAAACCCCCCAGGGCACCCATGCAAAGGGTTGGATCCCAATAGTTCTATACCTCACCAGATAGAGGGAGAGAGCTAGCCTTGCCCTCTCCTACCATCATACACAGCTCAAGGAGCAACCATGTAAACACTTGACCATAGTGATCATGCGGAGACCCCGCAGAGCAGCAGTAGGGGTATTATCTCCCCGGAGAGCCCCGAAGCTGGGTAAGATTCGCCCGCGTGCATGTCTTCGCCTCATCCCGTTTCCAGGCACCGACGATGTTCTACTTGCCCCCACCATGATAGACCATCCGTTGGCATATGTCGTACCAAACCCCCGACATTTGACGCCCACCATGGGGCATGGTGCGCCGCCATCCGGAGATCTGTTCTGGACGGGAACCCTTTTCCTCCCTGGCGAGCGCAGCCAGCCAGGCACGACAGACGAATTTTGCGTCGACGCGCTGCGCGGCGTGGAGATCGCCTGCGCAGCCAGCTCCTTGGCCGAACTTGTCGGCGAGGTCCGCCTCTCCAACGAACCTACGTCCGACGCAGGCATAGGCGGCCCCGAAAACCTCCTCGCGGGCCTCCTCGATCAACTCCACGTTTCCGGCGAGCCTGCCGTAGACTTGGAGTCCGTAGGCTCCACCGACCCGATGCTGGTCGACTCCGACACTGCGTCGGTCGGCGCTTTCCCCTCCAACATGGTGGTCTACGATGAACCTCTCCCCCACGCGGAGAGCGATGGGAGCACCGTCACTGAGGTGCTGGTCATCAGTCATGACGAGTTCCATGGTGGAAGGGCGCCCGACTCACTCGGCGCGGCGCTGCAAGACCTAGCTGCGCCCATTCCAGAAGATGCTGACGCAGAGACATTAGGAGCGCGCCGCCTTCAGCTTGTTGAAGGCGCGAAGAAGCTAGCCAGCATGAGACGCTTGTCAGAAGCTTACCAGCGGGAGATGGATCGCGCTGTTGGCGGCTCTCCGGCTCCGGCAGGGCCCAGCCGCCTTGGCGCGGTTCAGCAGCGCGGCGTAGCCATCGCCAGCCTGTTCGGGGCTAGCCGCCCCATGTATGCTACGCCAGCGGAGAACATCCGAGCCGCCCAGGCAGCGGCGGATGAGCCGGACAATTTCGAGGGCGAAGAGCGCCACCTCATGATGGAGCGAGTCCAGCGGCTCCTCGACGCGGCCGCCGCGCAGAACGAGGCCGGCTGCCGCACGGAGGCACCGCAGCGGCCAAACGACGACCCGCACCGAGATCAAGGCGTGACGTCTCGGACGCCGACTGGCGATACCCGAGGAAGGAAGGACAAGGAGCCGGCTGTCAGCCACAGTCGGACTCGGATTACCATAGAGCGCGACCAAGACGGCCGCCCAAGAGCAGTGGAACGACGGGACGACTGTCCGCCTCCCCCTCCCCGCAAGGAGAGGCGAGTCTCCCTGCCGCCTGTTGTCCATCCGACTCTCGGTGACCGCCCTTGGCCGCCGAGAGGGAGTTGGGGAGAATGACGCCCGCCACCGGATCGACCGACTTCACCGGTCCCTGGCGCTGGAAGAAGAAGACGAGCTGGGTCCGCCTTGTTTCGGGCCCCGCATTCGGGACGAGCCCTTTCCCAGAGGGTTCATGCTCCCAAGAGACAAGCCCAAGTATACCGGCTCCGTGAAGCCGGAAGACTGACTAGTCGACTACTCCACGGCTATCAGCATAGCAAATGGCAACAAGCGTGTCGCCGTAAAGTACGTTCCGCTCATGCTCCAGGGCACGGTCCAGACATGGCTGAATAGCCTAAAGCCCCCCAGCATCAACAGCTGGGTCGACTTCACCGAAGCATTTGTTCGCAACTTCACCAGCACGTACAAGCGTCCTCCCAAGCCTCGCCAGCTCTCCCTATGCGTGCAAGGTCCTGATGAGTCGACTCGCGACTACCTCACGCGTTGGGCTGAGCTCCGGAACTCCTGTGAGGGCGTGCACGAGGTGCAGGCCATCGAGTACTTCATAGCCAGGTGCCGAGAAGGCACCCTCCTCAAGCACAAGCTCCTCTGCGACGAGCCAGAAACCCTCGACGAGCTGCTGATCATAGCGGACAAGTACGCTGCGGCCGACTCCTCCTTGAAGACGGAAATTCAAATCAGCACGAATGGCAAAGTAGCTCCTCAGGCTCCAAGAACTCCGGCAGCAGACGCCGGCCGGCGACCACAAGCGCAAGGCCCTGCAGCCGGCTTCCAGCAGCCGGCAGTTCGCGACCGTTGAAGCCCAGCAGCCAGAAAAGCAGCCTCCGCCCAAGCGACAGAAAGGCGGCAAGCCGAACTGGTTGCCGGCCTTCTCCTACGAGCAGACCTTGGATGGACCTTGCAAGTTCCACAGCGATGCGAAGCCATCGAATCACACCACCCGGAAGTGCCACTGGCTCACCAGGATCACCAAGGGAGATGGCCTCCTGCCACCCCCGCCTGCTGGGCAGCCGCCTCTGCCTCCGCCCCAGCGGCCGACAGTCAGGCCAGTCGGCACAGTACAAGACGAGTACCCTGAAGAGCACGGAGCCTACATGGTGTTCACCAGTATGGCCGACGATCGACGCAGTAGGCGGCTGCAACGACAAGAGGTGAACGCGGTAGCCTCAGAGACGCCAGAGTTCATGCACTGGTCAGAGAGGCCCATCAGCTGGAGCAGGGCTGGCCACCCAGAAGTGATGCCGAGTCCGGGCTCCTACGCCTTGGTCCTGGACGCCACCTTTGCCACGGACAAATGGGCCGCGTGTTTCTCGCAAGTTCTGATAGATGGGGGCAGCAGCATCAACATCCTGTACAAGGACACCATGGAGAAGTTAGGAATCAAGCAGAGATAGCTTCAGAATAGCCGGACTGTGTTCCACGGCATTGTTCCTGGCTTTCCTGTTCACCAATCAGCAAGATCCTGATTGACGTCCTCTTTGGGGACAAAGATCACTTCCGAAGAGAGTCTGTTTGGTTTGAGGTGGTGGACCTTGAGAGCCCATACCATGCGCTACTTGGCTGGCCCGCCTTGGCCAAGTTCATGGCGGTCCCCCACTACGCCTACCTTAAGATGAAGATGCCCAGTTCCAGGAAATTCTGACTGTGGCCGGCGACTACCGGAAGTCGTCCGCTTGCGCGGCCGAGAGCAGTTGGCTGGCCGAGTCCCTAGTGATTGCGGCCGAGAAGCGACTCCTTGAGCGAGCTGTGGCGATGGCCGGCAAGCAGCCGGAGATATCGCCCGACCCGAAGGAGTCGGAAGCCGAAGGTTCGTTCAAGCCGGCCAAAGAGACAAAGAAGATACCCTTGAATCCGGAACACCTAGAGAGGTACGCCGTCGTAGGTGCAAACCTCGACAGCAAATAGGAACACGAGCTCGTCGATTTCCTCTGTGAGAATCAGGACATCTTCGCATGGTCTCCCAAAGACATGCCAGGTGTGCCGACGGAATTCGCTGAGCACAAGTTACACGTCCGATCTGATGCAAAGCCGGTCAGGCAGCCCCTGCACCGCTTATCAAAAGAGAAGAGAAGAGTTGTCGGAGAAGAGATAGCCCGACTCCTAGCAGCCAGCTTCATTATGGAAGTTTTCTTCCCGGAGTGGCTGGCAAATCCGGTCCTGGTGCTAAAGAAGAACAAGCAATGGAGAATGTGTATTGACTACACGAGCCTGAACAAGGCCTGCCCCAAGGACCCGTTTGCTCTGCCGAGAATTGATCAGGTGATAGACTCCACAGCCGGATGCGAGCTGTTGAGTTTCTTGGATGCGTACTCAGGATATCACCAGATCAAGCTGAACCTGGCTGATAGATTAAAGACCGCGTTCATCACGCCGTTTGGAGCATTCTGCTACCTCACCATGACGTTCGGCTTGAGAAATGTCGGCGCCACCTTTCAGTGTTGCATGCAGAAGTGCCTCCTCAAGCAGCTCGGTAGGAACGCCCATGTTTACGTGGACGACATGGTGGTGAAGACGGAAAAGCGAGGAACATTGCTGGAAGACCTCAAGGAGACCTTTGAGAACCTGCGCCGGTTCCAGATCAAGCTCAACCCCAAGAAGTGTGTCTTCGGAGTACCAGCCGGCCAACTGCTAGGTTTCCTGGTCTCTGAACGCGGCACAGAATGCAACCCAGTAAAAATCAAGGCCATCGAGAGAATGGAGGTACCTAGCCGACTGCTGGATGTGTAGAAGTTCACTGGCTGCTTGGCGTCCATCAGCCGATTCATCAGTCGGCTGGGTGAGAAAGCTCTCCCCTTATACCAACTCATGAAGAAGACCACTTTTTTCGAGTGGAACCATAAGGCGGACGAAGCTTTCCACCAGTTGAAGAAGATGTTGACTACTGCACCCGTCCTGGCGGCTCCGACTCCCAAGGAACCTATGCTCCTATACATCGCCGCCACCAGCCGAGTAGTCAGCACAGTCATTATAGTAGAGCGCAAGGAGGAAGGCAAGGCGCTACCTATCCAGAGAGCAGTATATTACCTGAGCGAGGTACTGTCGACCTCCAAGCAGAACTACCCCTACTACCAGAAGATGTGCTATGGCGTGCACTTTGCTGCCAAGAAATTGAAGCCTTACTTTCAAGAACATCCAATCACGGTGGTCTGCACGGCTCCACTTGCCGAGATCATCGGCAGCCATGATGCTTCTGGTCGAGTGGCCAAGTGGGCCATAGAGCTGGCTCCTTACACCATCTACTACCAGCCCCGCACCGCTATCAAATCACAAGCACTGGCCGACTTCCTCGTCGACTGGGCCGAGACCCAGTACCTGCCTCCAGCACCTGACTCCACCCATTGGCGGATGCACTTTGACGGCTCCAAGATGCGCACCAGCTTGGGAGCCGGCATCGTCCTCACCTCTCCCAAAGGCGACAAGCTCAAATATGTGTTGGGGAACGTTGCAGAAAACAAAAATTTTCCTACGGTTTCACCAAGATCCACCTATGAGTTCATCTAGCAACGAGTGATCGGATTGCATCTACATACCTTTGTAGATCACGCGCGGAAGCGTTCAAAGAACGGGGATGAGGAAGTCGTACTCGACGTGATCCAAATCACTGGAGATCCTAGCACCGAACGGACGGCACCTCCGCGTTCAACACACGTACGATCAGCGTGACGTCTCCTCCTTCTTGATCCAGCAAGGGGGAAGGAGAGGTTGAGGAAGATGGCTCCAGCAGCAGCACGACGGCGTAGTGGTGGTGGAGCAGCAGTACTCCGGCAGGGCTTCGCCAAGCTCATGACGGAGGAGGAGATGTGTTGGGGGGGAAGGGCTGCGCCTTGGATGTCCTGTGCAGCCCTCCCCTCACCCCTCTATTTATAGGGGAAGGAGGAAGGGGGCCGGCCCCCTCTAGATGAGATCTAGAGGGGGGGTGGCGGCCAAGGGGAGGGGGGCTTGCCCCCCAAGCAAGGGGGCGCCCCCCCTTAGGGTTTCCCCCAACCCTAGGCGCATGGGCCCTAGGGGGAGTGGCGCCCCAGCCCACTTTGGGTTGGATCCCTTCCTCATACAACCCATAAGGCCCTCCGGGAGAGGTGGCCCCTCCCGGTGGACCCCCGAAACCCCTCCGGTGGCCCCGGTACAATACCGATATGCACCCGAACCTTTCCGGTGACCGTATGACAACTTCCCATATATAATTCTTTACCTCCGGATTATCCCAAAACTCCTCGTGACGTCCAGGATCTCATCCGGGACTCCGAACAACTTTCGGATTACCGCATACTCATATCTATACAACCCTAGCGTCACCGAACCTTAAGTGTGTAGACCCTACGGGTTCGGGAGACAAGCAGACATGACCGAGACGACTCTCTGGTCAATAACCAACAACGGGATCTGGATACCCATGTTGGCTCCCACATGCTCCTCGATGATCTCATCGGATGAACCACGATGTCGAGGACCTAATCAATCCCATACTCAATTCCCTTTGTCAATCGGTACGTTACTTGCCCGAGACTCGATCGTCGGTATCCCAATACCTTGTTCAGTCTCGTTACCGGCAAGTCACTTTACTCATACCGTAATGCATGATCCTGTGATCAACCACTTGATCACATTGAGCTCATTATGATGATACATTACCGAGTGGACCCAGAGATACCTCTCCGTCATACGGAGTGACAAAAACTTGATTTTTCTGTCACGTTGATTCTCAACCTCACTCTGAAATTCCTTGAACTTATCAAAGGTTTCAGACTTGTGTTTCATTAAGTAGATATACCCATATCTACTCAAGTCATCAGTGAGGGTGAGAACATAACGATAGCCACCACGAGCCTCAACACTCATTGGACCGCACACATCAGTATGTATGGTTTCCAATAGGTTGGTTGCTCGCTCCATTGTTCCTGAGAACGGAGTCTTGGTCATCTTACCCATGAGGCATGGTTCGCACATGTCAAATGATTCGTAATCAAGAGACTCTAAAAGTCCATCTGTATGGAGCTTCTTCATGCGTTTGACACCTATATGACCAAGGCGGCAGTGCCACAAGTATGTGGGATTATCATTAAAAACCTTACATCTTTTGGCATTCACACTATGAATATGTGTAGCATTACGCTCGAGATTCATTAAGAATAAACCATTCACCATAGGAGCATGACCATAAAACATATCTCTCATATAAATAGAACAACCATTATTCTCGGATTTAAATGAGTAGCCATCTTGTATTAAACGAGATCCTGATACAATGTTCATGCTCAAACTTGGCACTAAATAACAATTATTGAGGTTTAAAACTAATCCCGTAGGTAAATGTAGAGGTATCGTGCCGACGGCGATCACATCGACCTTGGAACCATTCCCGACGCGCATCGTCACCTTGTCCTTCGCCAATCTCCGCTTATTCGCAGCTCCTGCTTTGAGTTACAAATGTGAGCAACTGCACCGGTATCAAATACCCAGGAGCTACTATGAGTATTGGTAAGGTACACATCAATTACATGTATATCACATATACCTATCGTTTTGCTGGCCTTCTTGTCCGCTAAGTATTTGGGGCAGTTCCGCTTCCAGTGACCACTTCCCTTGCAATAAAAACACTCAGTCTCGGGCTTGGGTCCATTCTTTGGCTTCTTCCCAGCAGCTTGCTTACCGGGCGCGGCAACTCCCTTGCCGTCCTTCTTGAAGTTCTTATTACCCTTGCCTTTCTTGAACTTAGTGGTTTTATTCACCATCAACACTTGATGGTCCTTTTTGACTTCTACCTCTGCTGATTTCAGCATTGCAAATACTTCAGGAATGGTCTTTTCCATCCCCTGCATATTGAAGTTCATCACAAAGCTCTTGTAGCTTGGTGGAAGCGACTGGAGGATTCTGTCAATGACCGCGTCATCCGGGAGATTAACTCCCAGCTGAGTCAAGCGGTTATGCAACCCAGACATTTTGAGTATGTGCTCACTGACAGAACTATTTTCCTCCATCTTACAGCTGAAGAACTTGTCGGAGACTTCATATCTCTCGACCCGGGCATGAGCTTGGAAAACCATTTTTAGCTCTTCGAACATCTCATATGCTCCGTGTCGCTCAAAACACTTTTGGAGCCCCAGTTCTAAGCTGTAAAGCATGCCGCACTGAACGAGGGAGTAATCATCAACACGTGTCTGCCAAGCGTTCATAACATCTTGGTTCTGTGGGACGGGTGCGTCACCTAGCGGTGCTTCTAGGACATAATCTTTCTTGGCAGCTATGAGGATGATCCTCAGGTTCCGGACCCAGTCCGTATAGTTGCTGCCATCGTCTTTCAGCTTGGTTTTCTCTAGGAACGCGTTGAAGTTGAGGACAACGTTGGCCATTTGATCTACAAGACATATTGTAAAGATTTTAGACTAAGCTCATGATAATTAAGTTCATCTAATCAAATTATTCAATGAACTCCCACTTAGATAGACATCCCTCCAGTCATCTAAGTATAACATGATCCGAGTTGACTAGGCCGTGTCCGATCATCACGTGAGACGGACTAGTCAACATCGGTGAACATCTTCATGTTGATCGTATCTTCTATACGACTCATGCTCGACCTTTCGGTCTTCTGTGTTCCGAGGCCATGTCTGTACATGCTAGGCTCGTCAAGTCAACCTAAGTGTATTGCGTGTGTAAATCTGTCTTACACCCGTTGTATGTGAACGTTGGAATCTATCACACCTGATCATCACGTGGTGCTTCGAAACAATGAACTGTCGCGACGGCGCACAGTTAGGGGGAACACTTTCTTGAAATTATTATGAGGGATCATCTTATTTACTACCGTCATTCTAAGTAAACAAGATGCAAAAACATGATAAACATCACATGCAATCAAATAATAATAGTGACATGATATGGCCAATATCACATAGCTCCTTTGATCTCCATCTTGGGGCTCCATGATCATCTTGTCACCGGCATGACACCATGATCTCCATCATCGTGTCTCCATGAAGTTGCTCGCCAACTATTACTTCTACTACTATGGCTAACGTGTTTAGCAATTAAGTAAAGTAATTTACATGGCGTTTCTCAATGACACGCAGGTCATACAAAAAATAAAGACAACTCCTATGGCTCCTGCTGGTTGTCATAATCATCGACATGCAAGTCGTGATTCCTATTACAAGAACATGATCTCATACATCACATATATATCATTCATCATTCATCACAACTTTGGCCATATCACATCACAAATCACTTGCTGCAAAAACAAGTTAGACGTCCTCTAATTGTTGTTGCAAGTTTTACGTGGCTGCAAAAGGGTTCTAGCAAGAACGTTTTCTTACCTACGTAATAGCCAGAACGTGATTTGTCAACTTCTATTTACCCTTCATAAGGACCCTTTTCATCGAATCCGCTCCAACTAAAGTGGGAGAGACAGACACCCGCTAGCCACCTTATGCAACTAGTGCATGTCAGTCGGTGGAACCAGTCTCACGTAAGCATACGTGTAAGGTCGGTCCGGGCCGCTTTATCCCACAATACTGCTGAAGCAATATAAGACTAGTAGCGGCAAGAAAGTTGACAACATCTACGCCCACAACAAATTGTGTTCTACTCGTGCAAGGAGAACTACGCATAGACTTAGCTCATGATGCCACTGTTGGGGAACGTTGCAGAAAACAAAAATTTTCCTACGGTTTCACCAAGATCCATCTATGAGTTCATCTAGCAACAAGTGATCGGATTGCATCTACATACCTTTGTAGATCACGCGCGGAAGCGTTCAAAGAACGGGGATGAGGAAGTCGTACTCGACGTGATCCAAATCACCGGAGATCCTAGCACCGAACGGACGGCACCTCCGCGTTCAACACACGTACGGTTAGCATGACGTCTCCTCCTTCTTGATCCAGCAAGGGGGAAGGAGAGGTTGAGGAAGATGGCTCCAGAAGCAGCACGACGGCGTGGTGGTGGTAGAGCAGCAGTACTCCGGCAGGGCTTTGCCAAGCTCGTGACGGAGGAGGAGATGTGTTGGGGGGGGGGGGCGGGGGGAAGGGCTGCGCCTTGGATGTCCTTTGCAGCCCTCCCCTCACCCCTCTATTTATAGGGGAAGAAGGAAGGGGGCCAGCCCCCTCTAGATGAGATCTAGAGGGGGGCGGTGGCCAAGGGGAGGGGGGCTTGCCCCCCAAGCAAGGGCCCCCCTTAGGGTTTCCCCCAACCCTAGGCGCATGGGCCCTAGGGGGAGTGGCGCCCCAGTCCACTTTGGGCTGGATCCCTTCCTCATACAGCCCATAAGGCCCTCCGGGAGAGGTGGCCCCTCTCGGTGGACCCCCGGAACCCCTCCGGTGGCCCCGGTACAATACCGATATGCACCCAAACCTTTCCGGTGATCGTATGACAACTTCCCATATATAATTCTTTACCTCCGGATTATCCCGGAACTCCTCGTGATGTCCAGGATCTCATCCGGGACTCCGAACAACTTTCGGATTACCGCATACTCATATCTATACAACCCTAGCGTCACCGAACCTTAAGTGTGTAGACCCTACAGGTTCGGGAGACAAGCAGACATGACCGAGACGACTCTCTGGTCAATAACCAACAGCGGGATCTGGATACCCATGTTGGCTCCCACATGCTCCTCGATGATCTCATCGGATGAACCACGATGTCGAGGACCTAATCAATCCCGTACTCAATTCCCTTTTTCAATCGGTACGTTACTTGCCCGAGACTCGATCGTCGGTATCCCAATACCTTGTTCAGTCTCGTTACTGGCAAGTCACTTTACTCGTACCGTAATGCATGATCCCGTGATCAACCACTTGATCACATTGAGCTCATTATGATGATGCATTACCGAGTGGGCCCAGAGATACCTCTCCGTCATACGGAGTGACAAATCCCAGTCTCGATTCGTGCCAACCCAACAGACACTTTCGGAGATACCTGTAATGTACCTTTATAGTCACCCAGTTACGTTGTGACGTTTGGCACACCCAAGGCACTCCTACGGTATCCGGGAGTTGCACAATCTCATGGTCTAAGGAAATGATACTTGACATCCAGAAAAGCTACAGCAAACGAACTACACGATCTTTGTGCTATGCTTAGGTTTGGGTCTTGTCCATCACATCATTCTCCTAATGATGTGATCCCGTTATCAATGACATCCCCATGTCCATAGCCAGGAAACCATGACTATCTGTTGATCAACGAGCTAGTCAACTAGAGGCTCACTAGGGACACATTATGGTCTATGTATTCACACATGTATTACGATTTCCGGACAATACAATTATAGCATGAATAATAGACAATTATCATGAACAAGGAAATATAATAATCATTTTATTATTGCCTCTAGGGCATATTTCCAACAGTCTCCCACTTGCACTAGAGTCAATCATCTAGTTACATTGTGATGAATCGAACACCCATGGAATTCTGGTGTTGATCATGTTTTGCTCTAGGGAGAGGTTTAGTCAACGGATCTGCTACATTCAGGTCCGTATGTACTTTACAAATCTCTATGTCTCCATTTTGAACACTTTCACGAATGGAGTTGAAGCGACGCTTGATATGCCTGGTCTTCCTGTGAAACCTGGGCTCCTTGGCAAGGGCAATAGCTCCAGTGTTGTCACAGAAGAGAGTCATCGGGCCCGACGCATTGGGTATGACTCCTAGGTCGGTAATGAACTCCTTCACCCAGACTGCTTCGTGTGCTGCCTCCGAGGCTGCCATGTACTCCGCTTCACATGTAGATCCCGCCACAACGCTTTGCTTGCAACTGCACCAGCTTACTGCCCCACCATTCAAAATATACACGTATCCGGTTTGTGACTTAGAGTCATCCAGATCTGTGTCGAAGCTAGCATCGACGTAACCCTTTACGACAAGCTCTTCGTCACCTCCATAAACGAGAAACATTTCCTTAGTCCTTTTCAGGTACTTCAGGATATTTTTGACCGCTGTCCAGTGTTCCATGCCGGGATTACTTTGGTACCTTCCTACCAAACTCACGGCAAGGTTTACATCAGGTCTGGTACACAGCATAGCATACATGATAGACCCTATGGCCGAGGCATAGGGGACGACACTCATCTTTTCTCTATCTTCTGCCGTGGTCGGGCATTGAGCCAAGCTCAATCTCGTACCTTGCAATACAGGCAAGAACCCCTTCTTTGACTGATCCATTTTGAACTTCTTCAATATCTTGTCAAGGTACGTACTCTGTGAAAGACCAATGAGGCGTCTCGATCTATCTCTATAGATCTTGATGCCTAATATATAAGCAGCTTCTCCAAGGTCCTTCATTGAAAAACACTTGTTCAAATAGGCCTTTATGCTTTCCAAGAATTCTATATCATTTCCCATCAACAGTATGTCATCCACATACAATATGAGAAATGCTACAGAGCTCCCACTCACTTTCTTGTAAATGCAGGCTTCTCCATAAGTCTGCATAAACCCAAACGCTTTGATCATCTCATCAAAGCGAATGTTCCAACTCCGAGATGCTTGCACCAGCCCATAAATCGAGCGTTGGAGCTTGCACACCTTGTCAGCATTCTTAGGATCGACAAAACCTTCCGGTTGCATCATATACAATTCTTCCTTAAGGAAACCATTAAGGAATGCCGTTTTGACGTCCATTTGCCATATTTCATAATCATAGAATGCGGCAATTGCTAACATGATTCGGACAGACTTCAGCTTCGCTACGGGTGAGAAAGTCTCATCGTAGTCAACCCCTTGAACTTGTCGATAACCCTTAGCGACAAGCCGTGCTTTATAGATGGTCACATTACCATCCGCGTCTGTCTTCTTCTTAAAGATCCATTTATTTTCTATGGCTCGCCGATCAACGGGCAAGTCAGTCAAAGTCCATACTTCGTTTTCATACATGGATCCTATCTCGGATTTCATGGCTTCCAGCCATTTGTCGGAATCCGGGCCCGCCATCGCTTCTTCATAGTTCGAAGGTTCACCATTGTCTAACAACATGATTTCCAAGACAGGGTTGCCGAACCACTCTGGTGCGGAACGTGTCCTTGTGGACCTTCGAAGTTCAGTAGGAGCTTGATCAGAAGTATCTTGATCATCATCATTAACTTCCTCTCTAATTGGTGCAGGCACCACAGGAACATTTTCCTGAGTTGCGCCACTTTCCGGTTCAAGAGGCAATACTTCATCAAGTTCTACTTTCCTCCCACTTACTTCTTTCGAGAGAAACTCCTTCTCTAGAAAGGATCCATTCTTGGCAACAAAGATCTTGCCTTCGGATCTGAGGTAGAAGGTATACCCAATAGTTTCTTTAGGGTATCCTATGAAGACGCATTTTTCCGACTTGGGTTCGAGCTTTTCAGGTTGAAGTTTCTTGACATAAGCATCGCATCCCCAAACTTTTAGAAACGACAGCTTAGGCTTCTTCCCAAACCATAATTCATACGGTGTCGTCTCAACGGATTTCGACGGAGCCCTATTTAAAGTGAATGCGGCAGTCTCTAAAGCATAGCCCCAAAATGACAGCGGTAAATCGGTAAGAGACATCATAGATCGCACCATATCTAATAGAGTGCGATTACGACGTTCGGACACACCATTACGCTGAGGTGTTCCAGGCGGCGTGAGTTGTGAAACTATTCCACATTTTCTTAAGTGTGTACCAAATTCGTGACTCAAGTATTCTCCTCCACGATCTGATCGCAAAAACTTGATTTTTCTGTCACGTTGATTCTCAACCTCACTCTGAAATTCCTTGAACTTTTCAAAGGTTTCAGACTTGTGTTTCATTAAGTAGATATACCCATATCTACTCAAGTCATCAGTGAGGGTGAGAACATAACGATAGCCACCACGAGCCTCAACACTCATTGGACCGCACACATCAGTATGTATGATTTCCAATAGGTTGGTTGCTCGCTCCATTGTTCCTGAGAACGGAGTCTTGGTCATCTTACCCATGAGGCATGGTTCGCACGTGTCAAATGATTCGTAATCAAGAGACTCTAAAAGTCCATCTGTATGGAGCTTCTTCATGCGTTTGACACCTATGTGACCAAGGCGGCAGTGCCACAAGTATGTGGGACTATCATTATCAACCTTACATCTTTTGGCATTCACACTATGAATATGTGTAGCATTACGCTCGAGATTCATTAAGAATAAACCATTCACCATAGGAGCATGACCATAAAACATATCTCTCATATAAATAGAACAACCATTATTCTCGGATTTAAATGAGTAGCCATCTCGTATTAAACGAGATCCTGATACAATGTTCATGCTCAAACTTGGCACTAAATAACAATTATTGAGGTTCAAAACTAATCCCGTAGGTAAATGTAGAGGTAGCGTGCCGACGGCGATCACATCGACCTTGGAACCATTCCCGACGCGCATCGTCACCTCGTCCTTCGCCAATCTCCGCTTATTCCGCAGCTCCTGCTTTGAGTTACAAATGTGAGCAACTGCACCGGTATCAAATACCCAGGAGCTACTACGAGTATTGGTAAGGTACACATCAATTACATGTATATCACATATACCTTTCGTTTTGCCGGCCTTCTTGTCCGCTAAGTATTTGGGGCAGTTCCGCTTCCAGTGACCACTTCCCTTGCAATAAAAACACTCAGTCTCGGGCTTGGGTCCATTCTTTGGCTTCTTCCCGGCAGCTTGCTTACCGGGCGCGGCAACTCCCTTGCCGTCCTTCTTGAAGTTCTTCTTACCCTTGCCTTTCTTGAACTTAGTGGTTTTATTCACCATCAACACTTGATGGTCCTTTTTGACTTCTACCTCTGCTGATTTCAGCATTGCAAATACTTCAGGAATGGTCTTTTCCATCCCCTGCATATTGAAGTTCATCACAAAGCTCTTGTAGCTTGGTGGAAGCGACTGGAGGATTCTGTCAATGACCGCGTCATCCGGGAGATTAACTCCCAGCTGAGTCAAGCGGTTATGCAACCCAGACATTTGAGTATGTGCTCACTGACAGAACTATTTTCCTCCATCTTACAGCTGAAGAACTTGTCGGAGACTTCATATCTCTCGACCCGGGCATGAGCTTGGAAAACCATTTTCAGCTCTTCGAACATCTCATATGCTCCGTGTCGCTCAAAACGCTTTTGGAGCCCCGGTTCTAAGCTGTAAAGCATGCCGCACTGAACGAGGGAGTAATCATCAGCACGTGTCTGCCAAGCGTTCATAACGTCTTGGTTCTGTGGGACGGGTGCGTCACCTAGCAGTGCTTCTAGGACATAATCTTTCTTGGCAGCTATGAGGATGATCCTCAGGTTCCGGACCCAGTCCGTATAGTTGCTGCCATCGTCTTTCAGCTTGGTTTTCTCTAGGAACGCGTTGAAGTTGAGGACAACGTTGGCCATTTGATCTACAAGACATATTGTAAAGATTTTAGACTAAGCTCATGATAATTAAGTTCATCTAATCAAATTATTCAATGAACTCCCACTTAGATAGACATCCCTCCAGTCATCTAAGTATAACATGATCCGAGTTGACTAGGCCGTGTCCGATCATCACGTGAGATGGACTAGTCAACATCAGTGAACATCTTCATGTTGATCGTATCTTCTATACGACTCATGCTCGACCTTTTGGTCTTCTGTGTTTCGAGGCCATGTCTGTACATGCTAGGCTCGTCAAGTCAACCTAAGTGTATTGCGTGTGTAAATCTGTCTTAAACCCGTTGTATGTGAACGTTGGAATCTATCACACCTGATCATCATGTGGTGCTTCGAAACAACGAACTGTCGCAACAGCGCACAGTTAGGGGAACACTTTCTTGAAATTATTATGAGGGATCATCTTATTTACTACCGTCGTTCTAAGTAAACAAGATGCAAAAACATGATAAACATCACATGCAATCAAATAATAATAGTGACATGATATGGCCAATATCACATAGCTCCTTTGATCTCCATCTTGGGGCTCCATGATCATCTTGTCACCGGCATGACACCATGATCTCCATCATCATGATCTCCGTCATCGTGTCTCCATGAAGTTGCTCGCCAACTATTACTTCTACTACTATGGCTAATGCGTTTAGCAATTAAGTAAAGTAATTTACATGGCGTTTCTCAATGACACGCAGGTCATACAAAAAATAAAGACAACTCCTATGGCTCCTGCCGGTTGTCATACTCATCGACATGCAAGTCGTGATTCCTATTACAAGAACATGATCTCATACATCACATATATATCATTCATCATTCATCACAACTTTGGCCATATCACATCACAAATCACTTGCTGCAAAAACAAGTTAGACGTCCTCTAATTGTTGTTGCAAGTTTTACGTGGCTGCAAAAGGGTTCTAGCAAGAACATTTTCTTACCTACGTAATAGCCAGAACGTGATTTGTCAACTTCTATTTACCCTTCATAAGGACCCTTTTCATCGAATCCGCTCCAACTAAAGTGGGAGAGACAGACACCCGCTAGCCACCTTATGCAACTAGTGCATGTCAGTCGGTGGAACCAGTCTCACGTAAGCGTACGTGTAAGGTCGGTCCGGGCCGCTTCATCCCACAATACCGCTGAAGCAATATAAGACTAGTAGCGGCAAGAAAGTTGACAACATCTACGCCCACAACAAATTGTGTTCTACTCGTGCAAGGAGAACTACGCATAGACTTAGCTCATGATGCCACTGTTGGGGAACGTTGCAGAAAACAAAAAATTTCCTACGGTTTCACCAAGATCCATCTATGAGTTCATCTAGCAACGAGTGATCGGATTGCATCTACATACCTTTGTAGATCACGCGCGGAAGCGTTCAAAGAACGGGGATGAGGAAGTCGTACTCGACGTGATCCAAATCACCGGAGATCCTAGCACCGAACGGACGGCACCTCCGCGTTCAACACACGTACGGTTAGCATGACGTCTCCTCCTTCTTGATCCAGCAAGGGGGAAGGAGGGGTTGAGGAAGATGGCTCCAGAAGCAGCACGACGGCGTGGTGGTGGTAGAGCAGCAGTACTCCGGCAGGGCTTTGCCAAGCTCGTGACGGAGGAGGAGATGTGTTGGGGGGGGGGGGAAGGGCTGCGCCTTGGATGTCCTTTGCAGCCCTCCCCTCACCCCTCTATTTATAGGGGAAGAAGGAAGGGGGCCAGCCCCCTCTAGATGAGATCTAGAGGGGGGGCGGTGGCCAAGGGGAGGGGGGCTTGCCCCCCAAGCAAGGGCCCCCCTTAGGGTTTCCCCCAACCCTAGGCGCATGGGCCCTAGGGGGAGTGGCGCCCCAGTCCACTTTGGGCTGGATCCCTTCCTCATACAGCCCATAAGGCCCTCCGGGAGAGGTGGCCCCTCTCGGTGGACCCCCGGAACCCCTCCGGTGGCCCCGGTACAATACCGATATGCACTCGAACCTTTCCGGTGATCGTATGACAACTTCCCATATATAATTCTTTACCTCCGGATTATCCCGGAACTCCTCGTGATGTCCAGGATCTCATCCGGGACTCCGAACAACTTTCGGATTACCGCATACTCATATCTATACAACCCTAGCGTCACCGAACCTTAAGTGTGTAGACCCTACAGGTTCGGGAGACAAGCAGACATGACCGAGACGACTCTCTGGTCAATAACCAACAGTGGGATCTGGATACCCATGTTGGCTCCCACATGCTCCTCGATGATCTCATCGGATGAACCACGATGTCGAGGACCTAATCAATCCCGTACTCAATTCCCTTTGTCAATCGGTACGTTACTTGCCTGAGACTCGATCGTCGGTATCCCAATACCTTGTTCAGTCTCGTTACCGGCAAGTCACTTTACTCTTACCGTAATGCATGATCCCGTGATCAACCACTTGATCACATTGAGCTCATTATGATGATGCATTACCGAGTGGGCCCAGAGATACCTCTCCGTCATACGGAGTGACAAATCCCAGTCTTGATTCGTGCCAACCCAACAGACACTTTCGGAGATACCTATAATGTACCTTTGTAGTCACCCAGTTACGTTGTGAAGTTTGGCACACCCAAGGCACTCCTACGGTATCCGGGAGTTGCACAATCTCATGGTCTAAGGAAATGATACTTGACATCCAGAAAAGCTACAGCAAACGAACTACACGATCTTTGTGCTATGCTTAGGTTTGGGTCTTGTCCATCACATCATTCTCCTAATGATGTGATCCCGTTATCAATGACATCCCCATGTCCATAGCCAGGAAACCATGACTATCTGTTGATCAACGAGCTAGTCAACTAGAGGCTCACTAGGGACACATTATGGTCTATGTATTCACACATGTATTACGATTTCCAGACAATACAATTATAGCATGAATAATAGACAATTATCATGAACAAGGAAATATAATAATCAGTTTATTATTGCCTCTAGGGCATATTTCCAACAATATGCACTGCAAATCCATTTTGCCGCCTCCAACAACATGGCCGAGTACGAGGCGCTCATTCACGGGCTCCGGCTTGCCAAAGAACTTGGCATCCGCCGGATCTTGTGTTATGGCGACTCGGACTTAGTGGTCCAGCAGTCGTCTGGCGACTGGGACGCCAAAGACGCAAACATGGTGAGTTATCATTTCCTCGTGCAGCAACTCAGCGGGTATTTCTAAGGGTGCGAGTTCCTCCATGTGCCAAGAAACGACAACGACCAAGCAGACGCCTTGGCACGAATCGGCTCTACCCGCCAAGCAATACCATCTGGCGTCGCCCTTCAACGCCTCCTCAAGCCGTCTGTCAAGCCTTCACCAGAATCAGACTCCATCTTTGTGCCGGCTCCTCTCGAAGACGGCGGACCTGACTCCAGAGTTCCGGCAGTCGGAACGGGGACTTTGGCGGGCGACTCCAAAGCTGCCATAGTCGAGCCCGGCCCGGGGACTGCGGTGACGGACTTGAAGATTCCAGAACTCGGCCCAAGGACCGAGCCAATCGGCCCGGGGACTTCATCAGCCCAACAAGCGGTTGTTGACTCCAGCCCGCCGCTTCCCAGCCCAGCCGCCCTCGTCCAAGTCGCAGTTCTGATAGTCGACGAAATAGCAGCACCCTTATGGGCCTAGCCCATCCTCAAATTTCTGGTGAACAAAGAACTACCAACCGATGAGACCTCAGCTCGGCAAGTACAACGCCGGGCAGCAGCCTATACCATAATCCACAGAGAGCTGGTCAGGCGCAGCGTCACTGGTGTCTACCAGCGCTGCGTAGAGCCAGAGCAAGGCCAGGCGATCCTCAAAGACATCCATCATGGCGAATGTGGCCACCACGCGGCTTCAAGAGCACTCGTTGCCAAAGCTTTTCGGCACGGTTTCTTTTGGCCGACTGCCTTGGAAGAGGCCAAGGAGTTGGTCCAAAAATGCAAAGGGTGCCAGAAGTTCAGCTCCAAGCCGCACCAGCCGGCTTCCGCGCTCAAGACCATCCCCATTTCTTGGCCTTTCGCTGTCTGGGGCCTAGACATGGTGGGACCATTCAAAACAGCACGAGGTGGTATGACTCACCTACTTGTTGAAGTGGACAAGTTCACCAAGTGGGTGGAAGTAAAGCCAATTAAGAAACTGAACGGTCCGACTGCCGTGACCTTCATCACCGATATCACAATTCGGTACGGCATACCACACAGCATCATCACCGACAACGGCACAAATTTTGCCAAAGGCGCCTTGGCCCGTTTCTATGCAACACAGGGCATCCGACTGGACCTAGCGTCCGTCGCCCACACACAGTCAAACGGCCAAGTGGGGCAAGCAAACGGCCTCATCCTGTCTGGCATCAAGCCTCGGTTGATCGAGCCTCTGGAGCGCTCGGCTGGCTGCTGGCTCGACGAGCTGCCAGCCGTCCTCTAGAGTCTGCGCACGACTCCAAACAAGTCAACCGGCTTCATGCCCTTCTTCCTCATCTACGGTGCCGAAGCCGTCATCCCAACGGACATAGAGTTCGACTCCCCACGAGTCACCATGTACACCAAGGAGGAAGCAGAAGAAGCACGACAAGATGGCGTCGATCTGCTAGAAGAGGGCCGGCTGTTGGCACTCAGCCAGTCCAGCATCTACCAGCAGAGCATGCGCCGATACCACAACAGGAAGGTCAGGCCAAGATCTTTCCAAGAAGGCGACCTTGTACTCCGGCTGACCCAGCGAACAGTCGGCCAGCACAAGCTGTCGCCGCCTTGGGAAGGCCCTTTCATCATCAGCAAAGTACTACGCAACGACTCCTACTACCTGATCGACGCTCAGAAGCCCCGAGCACGCAAGAGGGACGACTCCGGCAAGGAGACAGAGCGGCCATGGAATGCAAATCTTCTCCGAAGATTTTACAGTTGATGCAGTATGTACCACGCTACCCTTTGTATTAAAGTACCAAGACTTCGGGCCCCCCGAGACGAGCTCGGGGACTGCCCTCTTTTTGAAGGAAATATGCCCTAGAGGCAATAATAAAGTTATTATTTATTTCCTTATATCATGATAAATGTTTATTATTCATGCTAGAATTGTATTAATCGGAAACATAATACACGTGTGAATACATAGACAAACAGAGTGTCACTAGTATGCCTCTACTTGACTAGCTCGTTAATCAAAGATGGTTATGTTTCCTAACCATGGACAAAAGAGTTGTTATTTGATTAACAAGATCACATCATTAGTTGAATGATCTGATTGACATGACCCATTCCATTAGCTTAGCACCTGATCGTTTAGTATGTTGCTATTGCTTTCTTCATGACTTATACATGTTCCTATGGCTATGAGATTATACAACTCCCGTTTGCCGGAGGAACACTTTGGGTGCTACCAAACGTCACAACGTAACTGGGTGATTATAAAGGAGCATTATAGGTGTCTCCAAAGGGAGATGTTGGGTTGGCGTATTTTGAGATTAGGATTTGTCACTCCGATTGTCGGAGAGGTATCTCTGGGCCCTCTCGGTAATGCACATCACATAAGCCTTGCAAGCATTACAACTAATATGTTAGTTTGTGAGATGATGTATTACGGAACGAGTAAAGAGACTTGCCGGTAACGAGATTGAACTAGGTATTGGATACCGACGATCGAATCTCGGGCAAGTAACATATCGATGACAAAGGGAACAACGTATGTTGTTATGCGGTCTGACCAATAAAGATCTTCGTAGAATATCTAGGAGCCAATATGGGCATCCAGGTCCCGCTATTGGTTATTGACCAGAGACGTGTCTCGGTCATGTCTACATTGTTCTCGAACCCGTAGGGTCCGCACGCTTAAGGTTACGATGACAGTTATATTATGAGTTTACATGTTTTGATGTACCGAAGGAGTTTGGAGTCCCGGATGAGATCGGGGACATGACAAGGAGTCTCGAAATGGTCGAGACGTAAAGATTTATATATTGGATGATATGGTTAGGCCAAGGGGTTAAGCCCATGAGGCTTTAGGTCGGTGCAAAAGGAGTTTTGCGGAGGCCAGGGGGCCAAACGCCGGAGACCCTGGCGTCTGGCCCTGGGCCAGATGCCGAGGCCCATGGCGTCTGGGCCAGACGCCAAGGATTGTGGCGTTTGTTCCTGGAGTCCGAGTGGGACTCTTGCCTTTCGGGCAAAACCGACTTTGAGGAGGCTTTTGCTCCAAGTTTCGACCCCGGGGCTCAACATATAAATAGAGGGGCAGGGCTAGCACCAAAGAAACAACAAGTTGATCCACGTGATCTATTCCTTAGCCATGTGCGGTGCCCCCAGCCACCATAATCCTCAATAATACTGTAGCGGAGTTTAGGCGAAGCCCTGCTGCTGTAGTACATCAAGATCGTCACCACGCCGTCGTGCTGACGGAACTCTTCCCCGACACTTTGCTAGATCGGAGTCCGGGGATCGTCATCGAGCTGAACGTGTGCTCGAACTCGGAGGTGCCGTAGTTTCGGTGCTTGATCGGTCAAATCGGGAAGACGTACGACTACTTCCTCTATGTTGCGTCAACGCTTCCGCAGTCGGTCTGTGTGGGTATGTAGACAACACTCTCCCCTCTCGTTGCTATGCATCACATGATCTTGCGTGTGCGTAGGAAATTTTTTGAAATTACTACGAAACCCAACCGTGGTATCAGGCTAGGTTATTTATGTTGATGTTATATGCACGAGTAGAACACAAGTGAGTTGTGGGCGATATAAGTCATACTGCCTACCAGCATGTCATACTTTGGTTCGGTGGCATTGTTGGATGAGACGACCCGGACCAACATTACGCGTACGCTTACGCGAGACCGGTTCCCCCGACGTGCTTTGCACATAGGTGGCTTGCGGGCGACTGTCTCTCCAACTTTAGTTGAACCAAGTATGGCTACGGCCGGTCCTTGCGAAGGTTAAAACGGAGTCTATTTGACAAACTATCGTTGTGGTTTTGATGCGTAGGTGAGATTGGTTCTTGCTTAAGCCCGTAGCAGCCACGTAAAACTTGCAACAACAAAGTAGAGGACGTCTAACTTGTTTTTGCAGGGCATGTTGTGAAGTGATATGGTCAAGGCATGATGATAAATTTTATTGTATGAGATGATCATGTTTTGTAACCAAGTTATCGGCAACTGGCAGGAGCCTTATGGTTGTCATTTTAATGTATGCAATGCAATCGCGATGTAATGCTTTACTTTATTACTAAATGGTAGTGATAGTCGTGGAAGCATAAGATTGGCGAGATGACAATGATGCTACGATGGAGATCAAGGTGTCGTGCCGGTGACGATGGTGATCACGACGGTGCTTCGGAGATGGAGATCACAAGCACAAGATGATAATGGCCATATCATATCACTTATATTGATTGCATGAGATGTTTATCCTTTTATGCATCTTATCTTGCTTTGTTGACGGTAGCATTATAAGATGATCTCTCACTAAATTATCAAGAAGTGTTCTCCCTGAGTATGCACCGTTGCCAAAGTTCGTCGTGCCCAGACACCACGTGATGATCGGGTGTGATAAGCTCTACGTCCATCTACAACGGGTGCAAGCCAGTTTTGCGCACGCAGAATACTCAGGTTAAACTTGACGAGCCTAGCATATGCAGATATGGCCTCAGAACACAGAGACCGAAAGGTCGAGCGTGAATCATATAGTACATATGATCAACATAACGATGTTTACCGTTGAAAACTACTCCATCTCACGTGATGATCGGTTATGGTTTAGTTGATTTGGATCACGTAATCACTTAGAGGATTAGAGGGATGTCTATCTAAGTGGGAGTTCTTAAGTAATATGATTAATTGAACTTAAATTTATCATGAACTTAGTCCTGGTAGTATTTTGCAAATTATGTTGTAGATCAATAGCTCGCGTTATTGCTTTCATGTGTTTATTTTGATATGTTCCTAGAGAAAATTGTGTTGAAAGATGTTAGTAGCAATGATGCGGATTGGATCCGTGATCTGAGGTTTATCCTCATTGCTGCACAGAAAAATTATGTCCTTGATGCACCGCTAGGTGACGGACCTATTGCAGGAGTAGATGCAGACGTTATGAACGTTTGGCTAGCTCAATATGATGACTACTTGATAGTTTAGTTCACCATGCTTAATGGCTTAGAATCGGGACTTCAGAGATGTTTTGAACGTCATGGAGCATATAAGATGTTCCAGGAGTTGAAGTTAATATTTCAAGCAAATACCCGAGTTGAGAGATATGTAGTCTCCAACAAGTTCTATAGCTAAAAGATGGAGGAGAATCGCTCAACTAGTGAGCATGTGCCCAGATTGTCTGAGTACAACAATCGCTTGAATCAAGTGGGAGTTAATCTTCCAGATAAGATAGTGATTGACAGAATTCTCTAGTCACCATCACCGAGTTAGTAGAACTTCGTGATGAACTATGATATGCAAGAGATAACGGAAATGATTCCCAAAGCTCTTCGTAATGCAGAAATTGACGAAGGTAGAAATCGAGAAAAACATCAAGTGTTGATGGTAGACAAGACCACTAGTTTCAAGAAAAGGGCAGAGGGAAGAAGGGGAACTTCAAGAAGAATAGCAAGCAAGTTGCTGCTCAAGTGAAGAAGCCCAAGTCTGGTCCTAAGCCTGAGACTAAGTGTTTCTACTACAAAGGGACTGGTCACTGGAAGCGGAACTACCCCAAGTGATTGGCAGATAAGAAGGATGGCAAAGTAAACATAAGTATATTTGATATACATGTTATTGATGTGTACTTTACTAGTGTTTATAGCAACCCCTCAGTATTTGATACTGGATCAGTTGCTAAGATTAGTAACTCGAAACAGGAGTTGCAGAATAAATAGAGACTAGTTAAGGGTGAAGTGATGATGTGTGTTGGAAGTGGTTCCAAGATTGATATGATCATCATCGCACACTCCCTATACTTTCGGGATTAGTGTTGAACCTGAATAAGTGTTATTTGGTGTTTGCGTTAAGCATGAATATGATTTGATCATGTTTATTGTAATACGGTTATTCATTTAAGTAAGAGAATAAATTGTTGTTCTGTTTACATGAATAAAACCTTATATGGTTACACACCCAATGAAAATAGTTCATTGGATCTCGATCATAGTGATACACATAATCATAATATTGAAACCAAAAGATGCAAAGTTAATAACGATAGTGCAACTTGTTTGTAGCACTGCCGTTTAGGTCATATTGGTGTAATGCGCATGAAGAAACTCCATGCTGATGGGATTTTGGAATCACTTGATTATGAATCACTTGATGCTTGCGAACCATGCCTCATGGGCAAGATGACTAAGACTCCGTTCTCCGGAGCGAGCAACTGACTTATTGGAAATAATACATATTGATGTATACGGTCCGATGAGTGTTAAGGCTCACGGCAAGTATCATTATTTTCTGAACTTCACAGATGATTTGAGCAGATATGGGTATATCTACTTGATGAAACATAAGTCTGAAACATTTGAAAAGTTCAAAGAATTTCAGAGTGAAGTGGAAAATCATCATGACAAGAAAATAAAGTTTCTACGATCTAATCGCGGAGACAAATATTTGAGTTACGAGTTTGGTCTTCAGTTAAAAACAATGTGAAATAGTTTCACTACTCACACCACCTAGAACACCACAATGTAATGGTGTGTCCGAACGTCATAACCGTACTTTATTAGATATGGTGCGACCTATGATGTTTCTTACCGATTTACCACTATTGTTTTGGGGTTATGTATTAAAGACAGCTGCATTCACGTTTAAAAGGGCACCATCTAAGTCCGTTGAGATGACACAATCTGAACTGTGGTTTGGCAAGAAACCAAAGTTGTCGTTTCTTAAAGTTTGGGATTGTGATGCTTATATGAAAAGGTTTTATCCTGATAAGCTCAAAACCAAATCGGAGAAATATGTCTTCATAGGATACCCAAAGGAAACTGTTGGGTACACCTTCTATCACAGATCCGAAGGCAAATTCGTTGCCAAGAATGGATCCTTTCCAGAGAAGGAGTTTCTCTCGAAAGAAGTGAGTGGGAGGAAAGTAGAATACTTGATAAGGTAATTGTACCTTCTCCCTTATTGGAAAGTAGTTCATCACAGAAATCTGTTCCTGTGACTACTACACCAATTAGTGAGGAAGTTAATGATAATGATCATGTAACTTCAGATCAAGTTACTACCAAATCTCGTAGGTAAACCAGAGTGAGATCCGCACCAGAGTGGTACGGTAATCCTGTTCTGGAAGTCATGTTACTAGGCCATGACGAACTTGCGAACTATGAGGAAGCGATGATGAGCCCAGATTCCGCGAAATGGTTTGAGGCCATGAAATCTGAGATATGATCCATGTATGAGAACAAAGTATGATTGATGAATTTGCCCAATGATCGGTAAGCCATAGAAAATAAATGGATCTTCAAGAGGAAGACGGACGCTGATAGTAGTGTTACTATCTACAAAGATAGAATTGTCGCAAAAGGTTTTCGACAAGTTCAAGGTGTTGACTACGATGAGATTTTCTCACTCGTATCTACGCTTAAATCTGTTCGAATCATGTTAGCAATTGCCGCATTTTATAAAATCTGGCAAATGGATAAACAAAACTGCATTCCTTAATAGATTTATTAAAGAAGAGTTGTATATGATACAACCAGAAGGTTTTGTCAATCCTAAAGGTGCTAACAAAATATGCAAGCTCCAGCGATCCATCTATGGACTGGTGCAAGCATCTCGGAGTTGGAATATACGCTTTGATAAGTTGATCAAAGCATATAAGTTTTATACAGACTTGCGGTGAAGCCTCTATTTACAAGAAAGTGAGTGGGAGCACTACAACATTTCTGATAAGTATATGTGATTGACATATTGTTGATCGGAAATAATTATTCTGCAAAGCATAAAGGAGTGTTTGAAAGGAGTTTTTCCAAGAAAGACCTCGATGAAGCTGCTTACATATTGAGCTTCAAGATCTATAGAGATAGATCAAGACGCTTGATAAGTTTTTTCAATGAGTACATACCTTGACAAGATTTTGAAGTAGTTCAAGAATGGAGCAATCAAAGAAAAAGTTCTTGCATGTATTACAAGGTGTGAAGTTGAGTAAGACTCAAAGCCCGACCACGGCAGAAGATAGAAAGAGAATGAAAGTCATTCCCTATGCCTCAGTCATAGGTTCTATAAAGTATGCCATGCTGTGTACCAGGTCTATTGTATACCCTGCATTGATTTGGCAAGGGAGTACAATAGTGATCTAGGAGTAGATCACTGGACAGCGGTCAAGATTATCCTTACTAGAATAAAGAAATATTTCTTGATTATGGAGGTGACAAAAGGTTCGTCGTAAAAAGTTACGTCGATGCAAGTTTTGACACGGATCTGGATGACTCTAAGTCTCGATCTAGATACATATTGAAAGTGGGAGCAATTAGCTAGAGTAGCTCCGTGCAGAGCATTGTAGACATAGAAAATTGCAAAATACATAACGGATCTGAATGTGAAAGACCGTTGACTAAGATTCTCTCACAAGCAAAACATGATCACACCTTAGTACTCTTTGGGTGTTAATCACATAGCGATGTGAACTAGATTACCGAATCTAGTAAACCTTTTGGGTGTTGGTCACATGACGATGTGAACTATAGGTGTTAATCACATGATGATGTGAACTATCGATGTTAATCACATGGTGATGTGATCTAGATTATTGACTCTAGTGCAAGTGGGAGACTGAAGGAAATATGCCCTAGAGGCAATAATAAAGTTATTATTTATTTCCTTATATCATGATAAATGTTTATTATTCATGCTAGAATTGTATTAATCGGAAACATAATACATGTGTGAATACATAGACAAACAGAGTGTCACTAGTATGCCTCTACTTGACTAGCTCGTTAATCAAAGATGGTTATGTTTCCTAACCATGGACAAAAGAGTTGTTATTTGATTAACGAGATCACATCATTAGTTGAATGATCTGATTGACATGACCCATTCCATTAGCTTAGCACCTGATCGTTTAGTATGTTGCTATTGCTTTCTTCATGACTTATACATGTTCCTATGACTATGAGATTATGCAACTCCCGTTTGCCGGAGGAACACTTTGGGTGCTACCAAACGTCACAACGTAACTGGGTGATTATAAAGGAGCATTACAGGTGTCTCCAAAGGGAGATGTTGGGTTGGCGTATTTCGAGATTAGGATTTGTCACTCCGATTGTCGGAGAGGTATCTCTGGGCCCTCTCGGTAATGCACATCACATAAGCCTTGCAAGCATTACAACTAATATGTTAGTTTGTGAGATGATGTATTACGGAACGAGTAAAGAGACTTGCCGGTAACGAGATTGAACTAGGTATTGGATACCGACGATCGAATCTCGGGCAAGTAACATACCGATGACAAAGGAAACAACGTATGTTGTTATGCGGTCTGACCGATAAAGATCTTCGTAGAATATGTAGGAGCCAATATGGGCATCCAGGTCCCGCTATTGGTTATTGACCAGAGATGTGTCTCGGTCATGTCTGCATTGTTCTCGAACCCGTAGGGTCCGCACGCTTAAGGTTACGACGATAGTTATATTATGAGTTTACATGTTTTGATGTACCGAAGGAGTTGGGAGTCCCGGATGAGATCGGGGACATGACGAGGAGTCTCGAAATAGTCGAGACGTAAAGATTCATATATTGGATGATATGGTTAGGCCAAGGGGTCAAGCCCATGAGGCTTTAGGTCGGTGCAAAAGGAGTTTTGCGGAGGCCAGGGGGCCAAACGGCGGAGACCCTGGCGTCTGGCCCTGGGCCAGACGCCGAGGCCCATGGCGTCTGGGCCAGACGCCAAGGATTGTGGCGTTTGGTCCTGGAGTCCGAGTGGGACTCTTGCCTTTCGGGCAAAACCGACTTTAAGGAGTCTTTTGCTCCAAGTTTCGACCCCGGGGCTCAACATATAAATAGAGGGGCAGGGCTAGCACTAAAGAAACAACAAGTTGATCCATGTGATCTATTCCTTAGCCGTGTGCGGTGCCCCCAGCCACCATAATCCTCGATAATACTGTAGCGGAGTTTAGGCGAAGCCCTGCTGCTGTAGTACATCAAGATCGTCACCACGCCGTCATGCTGACGGAACTCTTCCCCGACACTTTGCTGGATCGGAGTCCGGGGATCGTCATCAAGCTGAACGTGTGCTCGAATTCGGAGGTGCCGTAGTTTCGGTGCTGATCGGTCGGATCGGGAAGACGTACGACTACTTCCTCTATGTTGCGTCAACGCTTCCGCAGTCGGTTTGCGTGGGTACGTAGAAAACACTCTCCCCTCTCGTTGCTATGCATCACATGATCTTGCGTGTGCGTAGGAATTTTTTTGAAATTACTACGAAACCCAACACTCTTGTCTATATGATAAAAATTATGCCTACAAGTATGTTACTCTTTGTCATGTCGTTTGGCACCGGGCTCGACAAGTCGGCCCGGGGACTTGCCGCCTTGCACTATGAAATGCTTACTACAGCCTGACAAGTAGTGTGTAACATCTAAGCCGTCTTCTGTCAGAAGCCGCAGCTCGCAGAGCGACTGTACGATGGGCAGAGGTAAGGTAGAATGGGTGGTCGCACGAAAAATGGCTAGGGACTCAAAGCGTAAAACATAGCTCAAGACGGCTTCCAAGCCCTTCTCGCAAACTGACTCTCGGACAGTCGGATTGTCGTTTTCTATCCAACTTGCTCAAACAATCTTAAAATTGGCTAAGTACTTGCTTTCCCGAAGTAGCCTAGCACTTGATCCAGCAACAATCTGCAGAGCGGCTGTCCGATTAGCAAGGCAGGCAACTAGGAGAAAGCGGTAAAGGAAAACAACCAAAAGAACAATGAGCAAGAAAAGATAGACATATATATATATAACACAGGCCCTTGGCCAAATTGTCAAGCAGAGGTTCAGAATACACCCCGTGGGTGGAATTGTGCGAATTAACAAGTTCTTCAAAAGACTACTGAAGCAGATAAAACAAAAGACACAACGGTAGCTTAGGAGGCGGCAGACGGAGTCGGGGGGTCGGAGGAGGTGCTAGTGTCAGTCGTCGGGGCGGTCGGCCGGCTAGTCTCGGCTTGATCGCCTCTGGCAGCAGTCGGATCGGTCGCATGCGGCTCATTGCTGGAGGCGCGGTCGGGCTGAGGCTGGCCGTCTGCTCTATCTTCTGGTGCCTCCGCCTCGCCCTCATCCTCCGCCTCGTCCTCCTTGATGCTGGAGCCGATCACCTCCGCCGAGTCTTTGCCGTAGTCTGAGTTCATCCCAAACCACTCCAGAGGGACCTCCTCGCTGTCTTCAGACCGCTTGGGGACGAAGATGCTCGTGTCGGTGTACTCGACGATCGCCACAGCACGCTTGACGAGGGCGTCTTCCGCAGCCACCAGCTCCGGCTGGGCCTCCGACCGAAGCATGGCCAACCAGTCTAGATCCAGCCCCGGGTACCACGCCTTGACGAACTCCAAGGCCCGACGCGGACGCACTGAAGCCGGCGCAGCATCCGGTGAGCCGGCCGAAGGAAAGCCTCGATACTCAAGATGTGCTCATCAAGAGTTCTGGGGGCATCGGCGGCGATCTCTGCGCCCTCCGCCCTCCGACTTGCATGATCGGCCTCGATGGCTTGGATAGCGGCCTGAGACTGCCCAGGGAAGAAGTCTGCAAAAGACACGAAGAAACCAAAAAGCGAGTCAAAAACCAGGAGTCGGCACGACCTAGGTCGGCGGCTCAAAGAAAGAAAACAAAGAGACTCACCATCAACGATGTCTTCGATCTCGTGGAAGCCGGAGGACAGCATCGCCTCCTTGTTAGACTAGGAAGAGCGCTCGCTCGCGAACTCGGCCAGGAGGGCGGCCTCCGTCTCCTCCGCCCCCCTCTGCGACTTCGCGAGCAGCCCCTTCTGCTCTGCCAACTGAGTGGTCAGCAGATCGCGCTCCGCGGCGAGCTTGCCGCACTCCTCCCCTTTGGCGAGCAGGGCAGAGTTGACTTTGCTTAGCTGCTGTTGAAGAGCAACGTTGGCCCCTGAAGGAAAGAAAGAAAGACAACAGTCGTCAATAAAGTAGGTCGTCGGGGAGATCCGGCCCGACTACTCAGCAGTTGGCCCGAATCTCGGGGACTACAGCCCGCGGGTGTGCTAGCGCGCCCCCGCGGAGAAGAGAAAAAGGAGAAGGACTTACTTCGGCTCTCCGCCAAGTCGGCGGTCCGCTTGCCCAACTCTTCAACATTACGGTTGAAGGCGGTGACGCGGAGGTTGTGGTAGTCCTGCAACAAGCATTTCAGACAAAGTTAGTAACCAGAAGTGAAGGAAATATGCCCTAGAGGCAATAATAAAGTTATTATTTATTTCCTTATATCATGATAAATGTTTATTATTCATGCTAGAATTGTATTAATCGGAAACATAATACATGTGTGAATACATAGACAAACAGAGTGTCACTAGTATGCCTCTACTTGACTAGCTCGTTAATCAAAGATGGTTATGTTTCCTAACCATGGACAAAAGAGTTGTTATTTGATTAACGAGATCACATCATTAGTTGAATGATCTGATTGACATGATCCATTCCATTAGTTTAGCACCCGATCGTTTAGTATGTTGCTATTGCTTTCTTCATGACATATACATGTTCCTATGACTATGAGATTATGCAACTCCCGTTTGCTGGAGGAACACTTTGGGTGCTACCAAACGTCACAACGTAACTGGGTGATTATAAAGGAGCATTACAGGTGTCTCCAAAGGTACATGTTGGGTTGGCGTATTTCGAGATTAGGATTTGTCACTCCGATTGTCGGAGAGGTATCTCTGGGCCCTCTCGGTAATGCACATCACTTAAGCCTTGCAAGCATTGCAACTAAATGAGTTAGTTGCGGGATGATGTATTACAGAACGAGTAAAGAGACTTGCCGGTAACGAGATTGAACTAGGTATAGGAATACCGACGATCGAATCTCGGGCAAGTAACATACCGATGACAAAGGGAACAACGTATGTTGTTATGCGGTCTGACCGATAAAGATCTTCGTAGAATATGTAGGAGCCAATATGGGCATCCAGGTCCCGCTATTGGTTATTGACCGGAGACGTGTCTCGGTCATGTCTGCATTGTTCTCGAACCCGTAGGGTCCGCACGCTTAAGGTTACGATGACAGTTATATTATGAGTTTACATGTTTTGATGTACCGAAGGAGTTCGGAGTGCCGGATGAGATCGGGGACATGATGAGGAGTCTCGAAATGGTCGAGACGTAAAGATTCATATATTGGATGATATGGTTAGGCCAAGGGGTCAAGCCCATGAGGCTTTAGGTCGGTGCAAAAAGGAGTTTTTGCGGAGGCCAGGGGCCAAACGCCGGAGACCCTGGCGTCTGGCCCTGGGCCAGACGCCGAAGCCCATGGCGTCTGGGCCAGACGCCAAGGATTGTGGCGTTTGGTCCTGGAGCCCGAGTGGGACTCTTGCCTTTCGGGCAAAACCGACTTTGAGGAGGCTTTTGCTCCAAGTTTCGACCCCGGGGCTCAACATATAAATAGAGGGGCAGGGCTAGCACCAAAGACACAACAAGTTGATCCACGTGATCTATTCCTTAGCCGTGTGCGGTGCCCCCAACCACCATACTCGATAATACTGTAGCGGAGTTTAGGCGAAGCCCTGCTGCTGTAGTACATCAAGATCGTCACCACGCCGTCGTGCTGACGGAACTCTTCCCCGACACTTTGCTGGATCGGAGTCCGGGGATCGTCATCGAGCTGAACGTGTGCTCGAACTCGAAGGTGCCGTAGTTTCGGTGCTTGATCAGTCGGATCGGGAAGACGTATGACTACTTCCTCTATGTTGCATCAACGCTTCCGCAGTCGGTCTACGTGGGTACGTAGACAGCACTCTCCCCTCTCATTGCTATGCATCATATGATCTTGCGTGAGCGTAGGAAATTTTTTGAAATTACTACAAAACCCAACAGTGGTATCAGAGCCTAGGTTATTTATGTTGATGTTCAATGCACGAGTAGAACACAAGTGAGTTGTGGGCGATATAAGTCATACTGCCTACCAGCATGTCATACTTTGGTTCGGCGGCATTGTTGGACGAGACGACCCGGACCAACATTACGCGTACGCTTACGCGAGACCGGTTCCCCCGACGTGCTTTGCACATAGGTGGCTTGCGGGCGACAGTCTCTCCAACTTTAGTTGAACCATGTGTGGCTACGCCCAGTCCTTGCGAAGGTTAAAACGGAGTCTATTTGACAAACTATCGTTGTGGTTTTGATGCGTAGGTGAGATTGGTTCTTGCTCAAGCCCGTAGCAGCCACGTAAAATTTGCAACAACAAAGTAGAGGACGTCTAACTTGTTTTTGCAGGGCATGTTGTGATGTGATATGGTCAAGACATGATGCTGAATTTTATTGTATTAGATGATCATGTTTTGTAACCGAGTTATCGGCAACTGGCAGGAGCCATATGGTTGTCGCTTTATTGTATGCAATGCAATCGCGATGTAATGCTTTACTTTATTACTAAGCGGTAGTGATAGTCGTGGAAGCATAAGATTGGCGAGACGACAACGATGCTACGATGGAGATCAAGGTGTCGCGCCGGTGACGATGGTGATCATAACGGTGCTTCGGAGATGGAGATCACAGGCACAAGATGATGATGGCCATATCATATCACTTATATTGATTGCATGTGATGTTTATCTTTTATGCATCTTATCTTGCTTTGATTGACGGTAGCATTATAAGATGATCTCTCACTAAATTATCAAGAAGTGTTCTCCCTGAGTATGCACCATTGCGAAAGTTCTTCGTGCTGAGACACCACGTGATGATCGGGTGTGATAGGTTCTACGTTCAAATACAACGGGTCCAAAACAGTTGCACACGCAGAATACTCAGGTTATACTTGACGAGCCAAGCATATACAGATATGGCCTCGGAACACGGAGACCGAAAGGTCGAGCGTGAATCATATAGTAGATATGATCAACATAACGATGTTCACCATTGAAACTACTCCATCTCACGTGATGATCGGACATGGTTTAGTTGATTTGGATCACGTGATCACTTAGAGGATTAGATGGATGTCTATCTAAGTGGGAGTTCTTAAGTAATATGATTAATTGAACTTTAATTTATCATGAACTTAGTCCTGGTAGTATTAGCATATCTATGTTGTAGATCAAAAGCTCGCATTGTTGCTTTCATATGTTTATTTTGATATGTTCCTAGAGAAAATTGTGTTGAAAGATGTTAGTAGCAATGATGCGGATTGGATCCGTGATTTGAGGTTTATCCTCATTGCTGCATAGAAGAATTATGTCCTTGATGCACCGCTAGGTGATAGACGTATTGCAGGAGCAGATACAGACGTTATGAACGTTTGGCTAGCTCAATATGATGACTACTTGATAGTTTAAGTGCACCATGCTTAACGGCTTAGAATCGGGACTTCAAAGACGTTTTGAACGTCATGGACCATATGAGATGTTCCAGAAGTTGAAGTTAATATTTCAAGAAAATACCCGAGTTGAGAAATATTAAGTCTCCAACAAGTTCTATAGCTAAAAGATGGAGGAGAATCGCTCAACTAGTGAGCATGTGCTCAGATTGTCTGGGTACTACAATCGCTTGAATCAAGTGGGAGTTAATCTTCCAGATAAGATAGTGATTGACAGAATTCTCTAGTCACCATCACCAAGTTAGTAGAACTTCGTGATGAACTATAATATGCAAGGGATAACGGAAACAACTCCCAAGCTCTTCGTGATGCTGAAATCAATGAAGGTAGAAATCAAGAAAAACATCAAGTGTTGATGGTTGACAAGATCACTAGTTTCAAGAAAAGGGCAGAGGGAAGAAGGGGAACTTCAAGAAGAACAACAAGCAAGTTGCTGCTCAGGTGAAGAAGCCCAAGTCTGGTCCTAAGCCTGAGACTAAGTGCTTCTACTGCAAAGGGACTAGTCACTGGAAGTGGAACTACCCCAAGTGATTGGTGGATAAGAAGGATGGCAAAGTGAACATAAGTATATTTGATATACATGTTACTGATGTGTACTTTACTAGTGTTTATAGCAAACCCTCAGTATTTGATACTAGTTCAGTTGCTAAGATTAGTAACTCGAAACGGGAGTTGCAGAATAAACAGAGACTAGTTAAGGGTGAAGTGACGATGTGTGTTGGAAGTGGTTCCAAGATTGATATGATCATCATCGCACACCCCCTATAATTTCGAGATTAGTGTTGAACCTAAATAAGTGTTATTTGGTGTTTGCATTGAGCATGAATATGATTTGATCATGTTTATTGTAATACGATTATTCATTTAAGTAAGAGAATAAATTGTTGTTCTATTTATACGAATAAAACCTTATATGGTTACACACCCAATGAAAATAGTTCGTTGGATCTCGATCGTAGTGATACACATAATCATAATATTGAAACCAAAAGATGCAAAGTTAATAATGATGGTGCAACTTATTTGTGGCACTGCCGTTTAGGTCATATTGGTGTAAAGCGCATGAAGAAACTCCATGCTGATGGGCTTTTGGAATCACTTGATTATGAATCAGTTGATGCTTGCGAACCATGCCTGATGGTCAAGATGACTAAGACTCTGTTCTTCGGAACAATGGAGCGAGCAACAGATTTGTTGGAAATCATACATACTGATGTATGTGGTCCGATGAATATTGAGGCTCACGACAAGTATCATTATTTTCTGATCTTCACAGATGATTTGAGCAGATATGAGTATATCTACTTGATGAAACATAAGTCTGAAACATTTGAAAAGTTCAAAGAATTTCAGAGTGAAGTGAAAAATCATCGTAACAAGAAAATAAAGTTTCTACGATATGATCGTAGAGAAGAGTATTTGAGTTATGAGTTTGGCCTTCAGTTAAAAACAATGTGAAATAGTTTCACTACTCATGCCACCTGGAACACCACAATGTAATGGTGTGTCCGAACATCATAACCGTACTTTATTGGATATAGTGCAATCCATGATGTATCTTACCGATCTACCACTATCGTTTTGGGATTATGCATTAGAGACAGCTGCATTCACGTTAAATAGGGCACCATCAAAATCCGTTGAGACAACGCCTTATGAACTGTGGTTTGGCAAGAAACCAAAGTTGTCGTTTCTTAAAGTTTGAGGTTGCAATGCTTATGTGAAAAAGTTTCAACCTGATAAGCTCAAACCCAAATCGGAGAAGTGCGTCTTCATAGGATACCCAAAAGAAAAATGTTGGGTACACCTTCTATCACAGATCCGAAGGCAAATTCGTTGCTGAGAATGGATCCTTTCCAGAGAAGGAGTTTCTCTCGAAAGAAGTGAGTGGGAGGAAAGTAGAAAACTTGATAAGGTAATTGTACCTTCTCCCTTATTGAAAAGTAGTTCATCACAGAAATCTGTTCTTCTGACTACTACACCAATTAGTGAGGAAGCTAATGATGATGATCATGTAACTTCAGATCAAGTTACTACTGAATCTCATAGGTAAACCAGAGTGAGATCCGCACCAGAGTGGTACGGTAATCCTATTTTGGAAGTCATGTTACTAGACCATGACGAACTTGCGAACTATGAGGAAGCGATGATGAGCCCAGATTCCGCGAAATGGTTTGAGGCCATGAAATCTGAGATATGATCCATGTATGAGAACAAAGTTTGGACTTTGGTTGACTTGCCCGTTGATCGGCAAGCAATTGAAAATAAATGGATCTTCAAGAGGAAGACGGACGCTGATAGTAGTGTTACTGTCTATAAAGCTAGAATTGTCGCAAAAGGTTTTCGACAAGTTCAAGGTGTTGACTATGATGAGAGTTTCTCACTCGTATCTATGCTTGAGTCTGTCCGAATCATGTTAGTAATTGCCACATTTTATGAAATCTGGCAAATGGATAAACAAAACTGCATTCCTTAATGGATTTATTAAAGAAGAGTTGTATATGATGCAACCAGAAGGTTTTGTCAATCCTAAAGGTGCTAACAAAATATGCAAGCTCCAGCGAGCCATCTATGGACTGGTGAAAGCATCTCGGAGATGGAATATACGCTTTGATAAGTTGATCAAAGCATATAGTTTTATACAGACTTGCGATGAAGACTGTATTTACAAGAAAGTGAGTGGGAGCACTACAGCATTTCTGATAAGTATATGTGAATGACATATTGTTGATCGGAAATAATGTAGAATTATTCTGTAAAGCATAAAGGAGTGTTTGAAAGGAGTTTTTCAAAAGAAAGACTTCGGTGAAGCTGCTTACATATTGAGCTTCAAGATCTATAGAGATAGATCAAGACGCTTGATAAGTTTTTTCAATGAGTACATACCTTGACAAGATTTTGAAGTAGTTTAAGAATGGAGCAGTCAAAGAAAAAGTTCTTGCCTGTATTACAAGGTGTGAAGTTGAGTAAGACTCAAAGCCCGACCACGGCAGAAGATAGAAAGAGAATGAAAGTCATTCCCTATGCCTCAGTCATAGGTTCTATAAAGTATGCCATGTTGTGTACCAGATCTATTGTATACCCTGCACTGATTTGGCAAGGGAGTACAATAGTGATCTAGGAGTAGATCACTGGACAGCGGTCAAGATTATCCTTAGTAGAATAAGGAAATATTTCTCGATTATGGAGGTGACAAAAGGTTCGTCGTAAAAGGTTACGTCGATGCAAGTTTTGACACGGATCTGGATGACTCTAAGTCTCGATCTAGATACATATTGAAAGTGGGAGCAATTAGCTAGAGTAGCTCCGTGCAGAGCATTGTAGACATAGAAAATTGCAAAATACATAACGGATCTGAATGTGAAAGACCGTTGACTAAGATTCTCTCACAAGCAAAACATGATCACACCTTAGTACTCTTTGGGTGTTAATCACATAGCGATGTGAACTAGATTACCGAATCTAGTAAACCCTTTGGGTGTTGGTCACATGACGATGTGAACTATAGGTGTTGATCACATGATGATGTGAACTATCGATGTTAATCACATGGTGATGTGATCTAGATTATTGACTCTAGTGCAAGTGGGAGACTGAAGGAAATATGCCCTAGAGGCAATAATAAAGTTATTATTTATTTCCTTATATCATGATAAATGTTTATTATTCATGCTAGAATTGTATTAATCGGAAACATAATACATGTGTGAATACATAGACAAACAGAGTGTCACTAGTATGCCTCTACTTGACTAGCTCGTTAATCAAAGATGGTTATGTTTCCTAACCATGGACAAAAGAGTTGTTATTTGATTAACGAGATCACATCATTAGTTGAATGATCTGATTGACATGACCCATTCCATTAGTTTAGCACCCGATCGTTTAGTATGTTGCTATTGCTTTCTTCATGACATATACATGTTCCTATGACTATGAGATTATGCAACTCCCGTTTGCCGGAGGAACACTTTGGGTGCTACCAAACGTCACAACGTAACTGGGTGATTATAAAGGAGCATTACAGGTGTCTCCAAAGGTACATGTTGGGTTGGCGTATTTCGAGATTAGGATTTGTCACTCCGATTGTCGGAGAGGTATCTCTAGGCCCTCTCGGTAATGCACATCACTTAAGCATTGCAACTAAATGAGTTAGTTGCGGGATGATGTATTACAGAACGAGTAAAGAGACTTGCCGGTAACGAGATTGAACTAGGTATAGGAATACCGACGATCGAATCTCGGGCAAGTAACATACCGATGACAAAGGGAACAACGTATGTTGTTATGCTGTCTGACCGATAAAGATCTTCGTAATAGGCATCCAGGTCCCGCTATTGGTTATTGACCGGAGACGTGTCTCGGTCATGTCTACATTGTTCTCGAACCCGTAGGGTCCGCACGCTTAAGGTTACGATGACAGTTATATTATGAGTTTACATGTTTTGATGTACCGAACGAGTTCGGAGTCCCGGATGAGATCGGGGACATGACGAGGAGTCTCGAAATGGCCGAGACGTAAAGATTCATATATTGGATGATATGGTTAGGCCAAGGGGTCAAGCCCATGAGGATTTAGGTCGGTGCAAAAAGGAGTTTTTGCGGAGGCCAGGGGGCCAAACGCCGGAGACCCTGGCGTCTGGCCCTGGGCTAGACGCCGAGGCCCATGGCGTCTGGGCCAGACGCCAAGGATTGTGGCGTTTGGTCCTGGAGTCCGAGTGGGACTCTTGCCTTTCGGGCAAAACCGACTTTGAGGAGGCTTTTGCTCCAAGTTTCGACCCCGGGGCTCAACATATAAATAGAGGGGCAGGGCTAGCACCAAAGACACAACAAGTTGATCCACGTGATCTATTCCTTAGCCGTGTGCGGTGCCCCCAGCCACCATAATCCTCGATAATACTGTAGCGGAGTTTAGGCAAAGCCCTGCTGCTGTAGTACATCAAGATCTCCACCACGCCGTCGTGCTGAGGAACTCTTCCCCGACACTTTGCTGGATCGGAATCCGGGGATCGTCATCAAGCTGAACGTGTGCTCGAACTCGGAGGTGCCCTAGTTTCGGTGCTTGATCGGTCGGATCGGGAAGATGTATGACTACTTCCTCTACGTTGCGTCAAGGCTTCCGCAGTCGGTCTGCGTGGGTACATAGACAACACTCTCCCCTCTTGTTGCTATGCATCACATGATCTTGCATGAGCGTAGGAAATTTTTTGAAATTACTACGAAACCCAACAAGAAGTTCATCAAATTGGAGTTCCGGACCGCCTGCTCAGCAGCCGACCCGAAACTCGGGGACTACACCTAGTGGGTGCACTGGCGCGCCCCCACAGAGAGGAACAAGAAAAATAAAGGCCCAAAGAAAAGACATACCCGGATGGCCACCTGCGACGCCAGGAATGCCTTGGTGCAGCTCTGGAGGGCGTCCCCCTCAGCACGGAGCTTCGCCTGGATGTCCAGGAGCTCCCAGTTCAGCGGCCCTGTGCCGCCTCCCCGCACCCACCCAACAGGTGCGACGCTCGTCGCCTCGGCGTCTGGAGCCGTGGAGCTGGCGGTGCCGGCCTCCAGGGGCGGGGTGCTGAAGTCACCTTCTCCAGACGACGGCGCGCTGGCGAGCCGACCTGGAGGAGTAGCCTCGCCACGGCCTCTTCTTCGGCCGGCGGCACTGGAGGGTCCGCTGGCTGCTCGCCTCGCACGCCTTCAGACGGCGGCGGAGGTGGCGGCGGAACGTTCGCGCCCGGAGTAGAGGGCTCGCCGCCTTCCCTTCCCCGCCGGCTCCTCCAGTCTGCCCCGTGAACTCCGGCGGCGGCGGCGCAGAGTTCAGCGGGGTAACAAGCAAGGCCGCCTGGCGGCATGCGGCTTCCTCAGCCTGCTGCTTCACCGCGGCGGCGGCTTCGGCCTCCACTAGTTTTTTCTTGGCGGAGGCCTCCGCCCTGTCGGCCTCCACCTTCTCCAGGCGGAGGGCTTCTTCTTCATTGCGCTTCTCCTGCGTATTCCGCTCCGTCGCCTCCAAGAGGTTGGCAGCGGAGTTTATCCGCCGAGTGGTGGCGGGCGTCCCCGCTGACCCCATGACGGAGGCGGCGGCGACCCTCTCAAGAGAGAGGGGAGCCCTGAAGAAAGAAGGGCGAGCAGAGACTCAAACAAAACACGAAGAAAGAATAAACTTTGAAGTCAGAATACTTACGCAGAGACCAACGGCGGCTTCTTCACTTCCTTACGGAAGCGGATGGCCTTTGTGGTGCCTCGTCCCGCCGGGTCGCCGGAGCCGAGCCCTTGGGCTTCTTCGTCCGGCTGCCAAACAAAGTCGGCGCAACCCGGCGCTTCTTCCCGCCGCCTGGAACGCCCGACGTGGCAGAAGAGCCCGCGCCCGGCTGGCTGGCTCCTGGCCGATGGTGAGGGGCGACTCCTCCCTCGGCGTCGTCTTCAGGCCAGTCGGCAAAGGTAGCCGAGGGCCTGAAGTCACCTGTCGTCCCTCCTCCTCCCTCAGCATCGTCTTCTAGAGCCGCCGCCCCCAGATCAAGGTCGTCGACGTCGCTCTCCGCCCGATGGACGGCGAACTCATGGGCCGGCCCCGAGGTGCCGGCTGGTGGGTGAAGAAGGGGATTCTAACCAAAAAGCAGACTGATTAGAACAAGACTCGGCAAGAAGAAGACAATCTAAAGAAAAAGAAAGGCGACTCACCACGGGCGGGGGGTTGGCGCGGGAGTATGGCTCCTTGCTGAATCGCCAGTCCTCCGGGAACCTGCTGTCCGAGATGTAGTTCACCATCAGGGCCACCTCTTCGTGAGGCATGTCCTTGGTGCACATCCGACTCGGGTCGCGGCCCCCGCTCATCTGGCATATCAGGTGAGGGCGGCCTTGGAGTGGGAGAACTCGGCGTGAGACGAAGGCGTCTAGCAGGTCCGGGCCAGTCAGACCCTCCGACTGCGTCAGCACTCGGAGTCGCGTGATGGCGCCGGCTCCCGCAGGCGTCAGCGACCTGGCCCGATACGACCAGTTGGGCAGTTTGTCAGCTGGCGGGCCGGCTTCGAAAGCCGGCAGATTAACCCAGTCGCCCCTCATGGCGACGTTCCTGACGTAGAAGTAGGACCGCTGCCACATCTTCACCGACTTCAGCAGCGAGATGGAGGGGAAGTGGTTGTCGGCTCCTGTCCTTCGCACGACGATGATGGCGCCGCACTGAGCCGGCACGCCCGCAGCCTAGGTGCTGAGCTTGGAGAAGAAGAACTTCCCCCAGAGCTCGAGGGCGGGGAGGACTCCAAGGAAGCCCTCGCACAGAGCCACGAAGGCGGACAGCAGCACCACTGTGTTGGGGTGAGGTGGTGCGGCTGGAGTCCGTAAAACTCCATGAACGACCGGAAGAAGCTGCTCGCTGGCAGCCCCAACCCGCGTAGGCAGTGCGAGCGGAAGATGACCCGCTCGCCCTCTCGCGGGGCGGGGGAAATCTCCCCCTCCGGCGCGAGACGCACCTGCACGCGATCCTCGCCTGGAAGCCGACGGGTCCGCCAGAGGAACTCGATATGGTCTTCGTGGACCTCGGAGCCGTCCCAGGTGCCGGAGCGCACTGGGGGAGGCGCGGCAGCGGAGGAAGATCTCATCGCGAAGCTGTCGCCGCGGTGTTCGCCGGAGCTTGGGCGTGCGGCAAGGCGAAGAAGAGAAGAGGAAGCAGGAGAGCGAGGAGCTGCGAGGAGGAAGAAGCGAGGGGTAGTGGGAAGGAGGGGCGCGTGTGCCCCCCTCTTCCCCCTACTTATAGTCCTATGGGCTGCGAAGCTGAGGGGGGGACGTGGGGATTTACTGCGCCCGCAGCCCCACGACCCCCACGATCCACGTAAAGTTACTGCGCGCAGTAACTTCACGGGAATCCCAACCGCCCGCCAGGGCCGCAGCGGATCCGCTCGGGCGCCGAGGCGCGGTAGTGGCGGGCCCTGCCTATGGGCCTGTCCCGTCGCGCGCGTGGGATGGCAGAACGGCCTGGCCACGTGCCCTTGTGTGACAGGCCAGGAACGGGCGGCGGCCTGGAAGCTTAGCTAGCACGCCACTTGAAATCCCGCCGCGACGTTCGAACTACTGAGCAAGTCAGAATTGAGTGAGTCCGAGTTGGGCGAGTCCGACTCCTTCTAGTCAGCCCGGCGGAAGTCAATCAAGACCATGTGTTGCGCCCGGAAAGAGAAACTGCTGAGGCTTCTCGGCCGATCGTCCGCGGTGCCTCACCAGCTTCGGGGACTACTGTCGGAGTAATGGGCCACGGGTAGGCCAACCCGAGCCCCACGACCTTTCAAGACATCGGGGCAGGCTGCGCCCCTCAAGACCATAGGGCGAAGAGCCGCCTCCTGGGGAGTCTACAGCAAGGCGGCCGACTGCCCGCTCACGGCCGAGTCCAGGGACGACTTCCAGAGAAGCCGGCTTTGGGGAGTCGGCCGGCGACTCCAACAAACCGTGACCTCATCGAGGGGGACGGGGCAGGGGTATGGCTACAATGAAGCCCACTCCCCGCCCCTTACCAAGGACAGGCATGGCTACAGCGCGCCGTACTTGGGAAGATCTCCCCGCGGCGTGGCACTGTTGCCCAGCCGGCCCTGACATCAGCACCACTGTACCTGGTCTTGCGCCCACGACGGCTTATCTGTACGGCCTGGAGGCAGCAGGGCCCACCAGCCAGCGAGACCTTGAGAGACGGCAGGAGCACCGCCAGTCGGACCCAACGGGAGTCGGCCCGGGGGAGTCGGCCGAGCCCTCCCCCGGGCCCACGCGCCATTAATCAAGAAGAGATGGGGAGTGGCCACAGTGATCGTCCGCCAGGCGGCGGGGCTGTTGCCACGACCCCATGACCAAGCTTGCATCATCAGGAGCACGGCTACAGTAATCAGTAGCCGGCAAGACCCGCCCGCGGCGAACGCGGCCTGTCAGCTCCGTACCAGACCAGTCGGCGGGCCCCAGCAGTCGGCGGAGAAGTCGGAGGTCGCAGACACTGACGGCTGGGCCCGTGCACAGCCACATTACCATTGTACCCCTGGGGGGGGGGTAGGCCTATATAAACCCCCCAGGGCACCCATGCAAAGGGTTGGATCCCAGTAGTTCTATACCTCACCAGATAGAGGGAGAGAGCTAGCCTTGCCCTCTCCTACCACCATACACAGCTCAAGGAGCAACCGTGTAAACACTTGACCATAGTGATCATGCGGAGACCCCGCAGAGCAGCAGTAGGGGTATTATCTCCCCGGAGAGCCCCGAAGCTGGGTAAGATTCGCCGGTGTGCATGTCTTTGCCTCATCCCATTTCCAGGCACCAGCGACGTTCTACTCGCCCCCATCATGATAAGCCATCCGTTGGCATACGTCGTACCAAACCCCAGACACTGCCAGAGCATCTCGTCAAGCGCCGGCCCGGCCCCCATCAAGCACCGTGTGGTGAGGTGAGCTCCGCTTCCACATCGCCCGCCGTCGTCGTCAAGCGCCGCTGCCTTGTTTGCCTCCATCAATCGTCATCGCCGCCACCGTCCTGGTCAAGCACCGCCGCCACCGTCCTCGTTCGTCGTCCACGCCGGATCCAGTCATCTTGCGCCGCCCCACACCAGGTCCTGCCGTCGCACGCAGGGTCAGGCTACCTCGCGCCGCCGCAAGCGAGATCCCACCGTCTGGAGCCGTCGATTGATCCCCGTTTCTCTCTGATTTTAGTGACATTCAGAAGAATCTGCACCTCGTACAGCTATATGGTACAGGTTCACCAAACACCAATCTTGGTTCATTCTTGCATCGGCTCAACCAGGCCACACTCAGCCCGCATCCCCCATGCAATGCAATCTGAACGTACCCAGGGAACCAAACACGGCCGTTGTTTCTTGAACCGCTGCTTAAGCCCCTCGCATAGGCCCACTCAACTGAACAATGCCCATATCTAAAAAAAAGTTGGAAGGTGCTCATGCATTTCGTTCGCTGGCAGGGCCGCTCGCATCGAACGTTTTCGTTCGCTCGAGTGGCTTCCTCCTAGCAAACGTTTCTTTCGCACTGAGGTACCTGGGGATCGAACGTCGGACCATTATTGGGTCATTTTTTATCGGAAATCCTATCTGGCAATCGTTTGCTGGGAGAGGGGTGACAAATGAACCCTTTTGATGGCAGTTTTAGTTCTAATACAAGATCAAGCGGTGGCAGTTTTAAACGAAAAAATTGCCTTCTCTGACAGAATCTATCATGTCGCACAGAAGAAACTTTCACACTCTCGCAACTAAAAATGTCAATCAAAATCGTGTAAGATATGTTTGCATGTTGAGGTGGATATTTTCATGTGCATGAATGCATGTTGTGGTAGGCCTTTTGCCATGCATGTTGCTTGATGATGTGGCATGCTTGCATGTTGAGAGAAATATATTAGTGGGGGCTAGCTATTTAGATATAGAAGATGCCACCCACTATTGACGAACGTTCGCCAGGTAAGGGGTCCTTTTTATTGAGTTGAGCAATTGCTCGGTTCCCTAAAAAAAGCAATTGCTCAACATCATGCAGCACGCGATGCAGTCGTACTACTCGATCCAAGGTCACACGTGCACACATGCAGCACCTCGCGTACGTGACGTCCGAAATCCCGACGGTGAGCTCAGCTATGGGCGGCGCTCTTCCACTGTCTCGCGAGATCCACCAGCGCGGCCCTCGACTCGCCGCTGTCGCCCACCGCCTCCTCCGCCAGCCGCATGGCCGCCCGCGTCCGCTGCCGGAACTCCCTCCCGCCGTCGGACTCGATCAGCCACCGCACCTTGGCCGCCACCTCGTCGGACTCGACCATCTTCTTGTCATACCCTTCCATGGGCACGGCCAGCCGCATCTCCTCGACGAGGAATACTCTGTTCATGCGCTGCTCCGCGTACAGCGGCCACGCCAGCATCGGCACGCCCGCCATGATAGCTTCCAGCACCGAGTTCCAGCCGCAGTGCGTTACGAAGCCGCCGACCGCTCCGTGCGCCAGCACCTGCCGCTGAGGCGCCCAGGATGTTAGACTATGTATAGCTTCTATACTTATGTACGTATTGTAACACATCCATTATATATAATGAGATAAGCCACCCCTAGAGGGTTGTGCTGGTTCCCCCAAAACTTATTGTCTTACATGGTATCACGCTAGGTTACGATCGCTTCCGCTTCCAAACCCTAATACCCGCACCGCCGCCGCAGCCGCCGCCGCCTTCACCGCCGCCATGTCGAGCGCCGCCGCCACCGGTTCCACTGCTGCGGGGTTCCTCCCGGCCTCTCTTGCGGCTCTGCTCAACCTCCCGCTCGATGACGTCGCCGTTCCGGCTCCGATCGGGACCAGGAGCATCGGCTCCGTCTACTCCACGCCGCCGGCGCCCTCGCTTGGGCGCGACCACGTGGTCCACACCGCGGCGCCGCCGTCCGCTGCGGACTCCGGGGGCGTCGTCCCGCCGCTCCTGCCGCAAGCGGATCACACCGCCCCGCTGGCGGGGTTGGCGGCGTCCACCCCGGCCGCGGGCCTTGCGGCGTCCGACCCGGCCGCGAGCTTTGCAGCGTCCGCCCTGGCTGCGGTCCCGCCTCCTCCCGCATCGGCTTCGGTGCCTCCGGCTGCCTCCATGGTGTTTGCACCCCAGGCAGCCCCCTCGATGGGATCGTCTTCGCCGCCGCCGTTTCACTTCGGTCATCTCATCACCATCAAGCTCTCCGCCGACAACTACATCTTCTGGCGTGCGCAGGTTCTCCCGCTCTTGGGGAGTCACTACCTGCTAGGCTACGTCGACGGATCGCTTCCCTGCCCACCCGCACTGGTAGACAGCGTGCACGGTCCGGTCTACAATCCGGCCCATCGCGTCTGGACGGGGTAGGACCAGGCGAACCTCTCCTCCATCCAGGGGTCGCTCTCGCCGGCAGTTGCCGGACTTGTTGTCTTCGCGAAGACGTCTCATGAGGCCTGGACCATCCTTGAGAGAACCTTTGCAGCGCAGTCCCAGGCTCGTGTCTCTGCACTCCGTCGTCAGCTTGGAGAGTGTCAGAAGCTTGACTCCACTGCCACTGAGTTCTACAACAAGGTCAAGGGCCTCGCCGACACATTGGCCTCCATTGGACAGCCCCTCACCGACTCCGAGTTCAACTTGTTTATTGTCAATGGTCTTGATGAGGAGTATGATGCCTTAGTCGAGATCATCAACGAGCGGGGCAACTCGACACCCATCCTGGCACACGAGGTTTTTGTTGGAAATATGCCCTAGAGGCAATAATAAATTGATTATTATTATATTTCCTTGTTCATGATAATCATTTATTATCCATGCTAGAATTGTATTGATAGGAAACTCAGATACATGTGTGGATACATAGACAACACCATGTCCCTAGTAAGCCTCTAGTTGACTAGCTCGTTAATCAATAGATGGTTACGGTTTCCTGACCATGGACATTGGATGTCGTTGATAACGGGATCACATCATTAGGAGAATGATGTGATGGACAAGACCCAATCCTAAGCCTAGCACAAGATCATGTAGTTCGTATGCTAAAGTTTTTCTAATGTCAAGTATCATTTCCTTAGACCATGAGATTGTGCAACTCCCGGATACCGTAGGAGTGCTTTGGGTGTGCCAAACATCACAACGTAACTGGGTGGCTATAAAGGTACACTACGGGTATCTCTGAAAGTGTCTGTTGGGTTGGCACGAATCGAGATTGGGATTTTGTCACTCCGTGTAAACGGAGAGGTATCTCTGGGCCCACTCGGTAGGACATCATCATAATGTGCACAATGTGACCAAGGGGTTGATCACGGGATGATGTGTTACGGAACGAGTAAAGAGACTTGCCGGTAACGAGATTGAACAAGGTATCGGTATACCGACGATCGAATCTCGGGCAAGTACCATACCGCTAGACAAAGGGAATTGTATACGGGATTGATTGAGTCCTTGACATCGTGGTTCATCCGATGAGATCATCGTGGAACATGTGGGAGCCAACATGGGTATCCAGATCCCGCTGTTGGTTATTGACCGGAGAACGTCTCGGTCATGTCTGCATGTCTCCTGAACCCATAGGGTCTACACACTTAAGGTTCGATGACGCTAGGGTTATAAAGGAAGCTTGTATGTGGTTACCGAATGTTGTTCGGAGTCCCGGATGAGATCCCGGACATCACGAGGAGTTCCGGAATGGTCCGGAGGTAAAGATTTATATATAGGAAGTCCTGTTTCGGCCATCGGGACAAGTTTCGGGGTCATCGGTATTGTACCAGGACCACCGGAAGGGTCCCGGGGGCCCACCGGGTGGGGCCACCTGCCCCGGGGGCCACATGGGCTGTAGGGGGGTGCGCCTTGGCCTACATGGGCCAAGGGCACCAGCCCCAAGAGGCCCATGCGCCTAGGGAACCCTAGAGGGAAGAGTCCTCAAGGGGGAAGGCACCTCCGAGGTGCCTTGGGGAGGATGGACTCCTCCCCCCCTCTTAGCCGCACCCCTTCCTTGGAGGAGGGGGCAAGGCTGCGCCTCCCCCCTCTCCCCTGCCCCTATATATAGTGGAGGGGAGGGAGGGCATCCATACCTGAGCCCTTGGCGCCTCCCTCCCTCCCATGACACCTCCTCCTCTCCTGTAGGTGCTTGGCGAAGCCCTGCAGGATTGCCACGCTCCTCCATCACCACCACGCCGTTGTGCTGCTGCTGGATGGAGTCTTCCTTAACCTCTCCCTCTCTCCTTGCTGGATCAAGGCGTGGGAGACATCGTCGAGCTGTACGTGTGTTGAACGCGGAGGTGCTGTCCGTTCGGCACTAGATCATCGGTGATTTGAATCACGACGAGTACGACTCCATCAACCCCGTTCACTTGAACGCTTCCGCTTAGCGATCTACAAGGGTATGTAGATGCACTCTCCTTCCCCTCGTTGCTAGTCTCTCCATAGATAGATCTTGGTGACACGTAGGAAAATTTTGAATTTCTGCTACGTTCCCCAACAGTGGTATCAGAGCTAGGTCTATTGCGTAGATTCTTTGCACGAGTAGAACACAAAGTAGTTGTGGGCGTCGATATTGTTCAATATGCTTGCCGTTACTAGTCTTATCTTGATTCGGCGGCATCGTGGGATGAAGCGGCCCGGACCAACCTTACACGTACGCTTACGTGAGACCGGTTCCACCGACAAACATGCACTAGTTGCATAAGGTGGCTGGCGGGTGTCTGTCTCTCCCACTTTAGTCGGATTGGATTCGATGAAAAGGGTCCTTATGAAGGGTAAATAGCAATTGGCATATCACGTTGTGGTTCATGCGTAGGTAAGAAACGTTCTTGCTAGAAACCCATAGCAGCCACGTAAAACATGCAAACAACAATTAGAGGACGTCTAACTTGTTTTTGCAGGGTATGCTATGATATGTGATATGGCCCAAAAGGATGTGATGAATGATATATGTGATGTATGAGATTGATCATGTTCTTGTAATAGGAATCACGACTTGCATGTCGATGAGTATGACAACCGGCAGGAGCCATAGGAGTTGTCTTTATTTATTTGTGACCTGCGTGTCAACTTAAACGTCATGTAATTACTTTACTTTATTGCTAACCGTTAGCCATAGTAGTAGAAGTAATAGTTGGCGAGGCAACTTCATGAAGACACGATGATGGAGATCATGGTGTCATGCCGGTGACGATGATGATCATGGAGCCCCGAAGATGGAGATCAAAAGGAGCAAAGTGATGATGGCCATATCATGTCACTATTTGATTGCATGTGATGTTTATCATGTTTATACATCTTATTTGCTTAGAACGATGGTAGTAAATAAGATGATCCCTTACAACAATTTCAAGAAGTGTTCTCCCCTAACTGTGCACCGTTGCGACAGTTCGTGTTTCGAAGCACCACGTGATGATCGGGTGTTAGATTCTAACGTTCACATACAACGGGTGTAAGACAGATTTACACACGCGAAACACTTAGGGTTAACTTGACGAGCCTAGCATGTACAGACATGGCCTCGGAACACGGAGACCGAAAGGTCGAGCATGAGTCGTATAGAAGATACGATCAACATGAAGATGTTCACCGATGATGACTAGTCCGTCTCACGTGATGATCGGACACGGCCTAGTTTGACTCGGATCATGTAATCACTTAGATGACTAGAGGGATGTCTATCTGAGTGGGAGTTCATAAGATGAACTTAATTATCCTGAACATAGTCAAAAGGTTTTTGCAAATTATGTCGTAGCTCACGCTATAGTTCTACTGTTTAGATATGTTCCTCGAGAAAGTTTAGTTGAAAGTTGATAGTAGCAATTATGCGGACAGTAGAAAGCTTATGTCCTTAATGCACTTCTCAGTGTGCTGAACCCCAAACGTCGTTTGTGGATGTTTCGAACATCGAACATACACGTTTTGATAACTACGTGATAGTTCAGTTAAATGGTTTATAATTGAGGCACCAAAGACGTTTTTGAAACATCGCGAAACATATGAGATGTTTTGAGGGCTGAAATTGGGATTTCAGGCTCGTGCCCATGTCAAGAGGTATAAGACCTCCGATGACTTTCTTAACCTGCAAACTAAGGAGAAAAGCTCAATTGTTGTGCTTGTGCTCAGATTGTCTGAGTACAACAATCGCTTGAATCGAGTGGGAGTTGATCTTCCAGATAAGACAGTGATGGTTCTCCGAAGTCATTACCACCAAGCTGCTAGAGCTTCGTGATGAACTATAATATATCAGGGACATATATGATGATCCTTGAGATACTCGCGATGTTTGACACCGCGAAAGTAGAAATCAAGAAGGAGCATCAATTGTTGATGGTTGGTGAAACCACTAGTTTCAAGAAGGGCAAGGGCAAGAAGGGATACTTCATGAAACGGCAAATCAGCTGCTGCTCTAGTGAAGAAACCCAAGGTAAAACCCAAACCCGAGACTAAGTGCTTCTGTAATAAGGGGAACAACCACTAGAGCAGAATTACCCTAGATACTTGGTAGATGAGAAGGCTGGCAAGGTCGATAGAAGTATATTGGATATACATTGTGTTAATGTGTACTTTACTAGTACTCCTAGTAGCACCAGGGTATTAGATACCGGTTCGGTTGCTAAGTGTTAGTAACTCGAAACAAAAGGCTACGGAATAAACGGAGACTAGCTAAAGGTGAGCTGACGATATGTGTTGGAAGTTTTTCCAAGCTTGATATGATCAAGCATCGCACGCTCCCTCTACCAAAGAGATTGGTGTTAAACCTAAATAATTGTTATTTGGTGTTTGCGTTGAGCATAGACATGATTGGATTACGTCTATCGCAATACGGTTATTCATTTAAGGAGAATAATGGTTACTCTGTTTATTTGAATAATACCTTCAATGGTCTTACACCTAAAATGAATGGTTTATTAAATCTCGATCGTAGTGATACACATGTTCATGCCAAAAGATAGTAATGATAGTACCACCTACTTGTGGCACTGCCACGTAAGTCATATCGGTATAAAACGCATGAAGAAGCTCCATATTGATGGATCTTTGGGCTCACTCGTTTTTGAAAAGTTTGAGACATGCGAACCATGTCTATTGGTGTATATGCATGAAGAAACTCCATGCAAATGGACCGTTTTGACTCACTTGATTTTGAATCACTTGGGACATGCAAATCATACCACATGGGCAAGATGACTGAAAAGCCTCGTTTTCAGTAAGATGGAACAAGATAGCAACTTGTTGGAAGTAATACATTTTGATGTGTATAGTCCAATGAGTGCTGAGGCATGTAGTGGATATTGTTATGTTCTTACTTCACAGATAATTTGAGTGGATGTTGAGTACATTTACTTGATGAATCATGAGTCTGAATTATTGAAAGGTTCAAGTAATTTCAGGGTGAAGTTGAAAGATCGTCGTGACAAGAGGATAAAATATCTATGAGATGATCATAGAGATGAATATCTGAATTACGAGTTTGGCACAGAATTAAGACATTGTGGAAATTGTTTCACAACTAATACAGCCCGGAACACCATAGTGTGATGGTGTGTCCGAACATCATAACTGCACCCTATTGGATATGATGCATACCATGATGTCTCTTATCGAATTACCACGATAGTTTATGGGTTAGGCGTTAAAGACAACCGCATTCACTTTAAATAGGGCACCACGTAATTCCGATGAGATGACACCGTATGAACTATGGTTTAGAGAAACCTAAGCTGTCATTTCGTAGAAGTTTGGGGCTGCGACGCTTATGTGAAAAAGTTTCAGGCTGATAAGCTCGAACCCAAAGCGGATAAATACATCTTCATAGGACAACCCAAAAACAATTGGGTATGCCTTCTATCTCAGATCCGAAAGCAATAAAGGATTGTTTCTAGAATCGGGTCCTTTCTCAAGGAAAAGTTTCTCTCGAAAGAATTGAGTAGGAGGATGGTGGAAACTTGATGAGGTTATTGAACCGTCTCTTCAACTAGTGTGTGGCAGGGCACAGGAAGTTGTTCCTGTGGCACCTACACCAATTGAAGTGGAAGCTTATGATATTGATCATGAAACTTCGGATCAAGTCACTACCAAACCTCGTGGGATGACAAGGATGCATACTACTTCAGAGTGGTACGTGATCCTGTCTTGGAAGTCATGTTGCTAGACAACAATGAACCTACGAGCTATGGAGAAGCGATGGTGGGCCCAAATTCCGACAAATGGTTAGAAGCCATAAAATCTGAGATAGGATCCATGTATGAAAACAAAGTGTAGACTTTGGCAGAACAACTCGATGGTCGTAAGGCTGTTGAGTGTAGATGGATTTTGAAAGGAAGACAGACAATGATGGTAAGTGTCACCATTGAGAAAGCTCGACTTGTCGTTAAGATGTTTTTCGACAAGTTCAAGGAGTTGACTACGATGAGACTTTCTCACTCGTAGCGATGCTAAGAGTCTGTTGGAATTATATTAGCAATTACTGCATTATTTATGAAATCTTGCAGATAGGATGTCAAAACATTGTTTCGTCGATGATTCTTGAGGAAAGGTTGTATGTGATACAACCGGAAGGTTTTGTCTATCCTGAAATATGCTAATAAGTATGCAAAGCTCCAGCAATCCTTCTGAGGACTGGAGTGAGCATCTCGGAGTTGGAATGTATGCTTTGATGATGATCAAAGATTTTGGGTGTATACAAAGTTTATGAGAAACTTGTATTTCCAAAGAAGTGAGTGGGAGCACTATAGAATTTCTGATGAGTATATGTTGTTGACATATTAATGATCAGAAATGACGTAGAATTTCTGGAAAGCATATAGGGTTATTTGGAAAGTGTTTTCAATGGAAAACCTGGATTAAGCTGCTTGAACATTGAGCATCAAGATCTATAAGGATAGATCAAAACGCTTAATAGTACTTTCAAATGAGCACATGCCTTGACGTGATCTTGAAGGTGTTCAAGATGGATCAGTCAAAGAAGGAGTTCTTGCCTAAGTTGTAAGGTATGAAGTTAAGACTTAAAGCTCGACCATGGCAGAATAGAGAGAAAGGAACGAAGGTCGTCCCCTATGCTTAAGACATAGGCTCTACAGTATGCTATGCTGTGTACCGCACCTGAAGTGTGCTTTACCATGAGTCAGTCAAGGGGTACAAGAGTGATCCAAGAATGGATCACAGGACAGCGGTCAAAGTTATCCTTAGTAACTAGTGGACTAAGGAATTTTCTCAATTATGGAGGTGGTAAAAGAGTTCATCATAAAGGGTTACGTCGATGCAAGCTTAACACCTATCCGGATAGCTCTGAGTAGAGATACCGGATACGTATAATGGAGCAACAATTTAGAATAGCTCCAAGTAGAACAGTTATTTGGAATAGCTCCAAATAGAACGTGGTAGCTGCATCTAGGAGATGACATAGAGATTTGTAAAGCACACATGGATCTGAAAGGTTCAGACCCGTTGACTATAACCTCTCTCACAAGCATAACATGATCAAACCCAGAACTCATCGAGTGTTAATCACATGGTAAATGTGAACTAGATTATTGACTCTAGTAAACTCTTTGGGTGTTAGTCACATGGGGATGTGACCTTGAGTGTTAATCACATATCGATGTGAACTAGATTATTGACTCTAGTGCAAGTGGGAGACTGTTGGAAATATGCCCTAGAGGCAATAATAAATTGATTATTATTATATTTCCTTGTTCATGATAATCGTTTATTATCCATGCTAGAATTGTATTGATAGGAAACTCAGATACATGTGTGGATACATAGACAACACCATGTCCCTAGTAAGCCTCTAGTTGACTAGCTCGTTAATCAATAGATGGTTACGGTTTCCTGACCATGGACATTGGATGTCGTTGATAACGGGATCACATCATTAGGAGAATGATGTGATGGACAAGACCCAATCCTAAGCCTAGCACAAGATCATGTAGTTCGTATGCTAAAGCTTTTCTAATGTCAAGTATCATTTCCTTAGACCATGAGATTGTGCAACTCCCGGATACCGTAGGAGTGCTTTGGGTGTGCCAAACGTCACAACGTAACTGGGTGGCTATAAAGGTACACTACGGGTATCTCTGAAAGTGTCTGTTGGGTTGGCACGAATCGAGATTGGGATTTTGTCACTCCGTGTAAACGGAGAGGTATCTCTGGGCCCACTCGGTAGGACATCATCATAATGTGCACAATGTGACCAAGGGGTTGATCACGGGATGATGTGTTACGGAACGAGTAAAGAGACTTGCCGGTAACGAGATTGAACAAGGTATCGGTATACCGACGATCGAATCTCGGGCAAGTACCATACCGCTAGACAAAGGGAATTGTATACGGGATTGATTGAGTCCTTGACATCGTGGTTCATCCGATGAGATCATCGTGGAACATGTGGGAGCCAACATGGGTATCCAGATCCCGCTGTTGGTTATTGACCGGAGAACGTCTCGGTCATGTCTGCATGTCTCCCGAACCCGTAGGGTCTACACACTTAAGGTTCGATGACGCTAGGGTTATAAAGGAAGCTTGTATGTGGTTACCGAATGTTGTTCGGAGTCCCGGATGAGATCCCGGACGTCACGAGGAGTTCCGGAATGGTCCGGAGGTAAAGATTTATATATAGGAAGTCCTGTTTCGGCCATCGGGACAAGTTTCGGGGTCATCGGTATTGTACCGGGACCACCGGAAGGGTCCCGGGGGCCCACCGGGTGGGGCCACCTGCCCCGGGGGCCACATGGGCTGTAGGGGGTGCGCCTTGGCCTACATGGGCCAAGGGCACCAGCCCCAAGAGGCCCATGCGCCTAGGGAACCCTAGAGGGAAGAGTCCTCAAGGGGGAAGGCACCTCCGAGGTGCCTTGGGGAGGATGGACTCCTCCCCCCCTCTTAGCCGCACCCCTTCCTTGGAGGAGGGGCAAGGCTGCGCCTCCCCCCTCTCCCCTGCCCCTATATATAGTGGAGGGGAGGGAGGGCATCCATACCTGAGCCCTTGGCGCCTCCCTCCCTCCCGTGACACCTCCTCCTCTCCCGTAGGTGCTTGGCGAAGCCCTGCAGGATTGCCACGCTCCTCCATCACCACCACGCCGTTGTGCTGCTGCTGGATGGAGTCTTCCTCAACCTCTCCCTCTCTCCTTGCTGGATCAAGGCGTGGGAGACATCGTCGAGCTGTACGTGTGTTGAACGCGGAGGTGCCGTCCGTTCGGCACTAGATCATCGGTGATTTGAATCACGACGAGTACGACTCCATCAACCCCGTTCACTTGAACGCTTCCGCTTAGCGATCTACAAGGGTATGTAGATGCACTCTCCTTCCCCTCGTTGCTAGTCTCTCCATAGATAGATCTTGGTGACACGTAGGAAAATTTTGAATTTCTGCTACGTTCCCCAACAGTGGCATCATGAGCTAGGTCTATTGCGTAGATTCTTTGCACGAGTAGAACACAAAGTAGTTGTGGGCGTCGATATTGTTCAATATGCTTGCCGTTACTAGTCTTATCTTGATTCGGCGGCATCGTGGGATGAAGCGGCCCGGACCAACCTTACACGTACGCTTACGTGAGACCGGTTCCACCGACAAACATGCACTAGTTGCATAAGGTGGCTGGCGGGTGTCTGTCTCTCCCACTTTAGTCGGATCGGATTCGATGAAAAGGGTCCTTATGAAGGGTAAATAGCAATTGGCATATCACGTTGTGGTTCATGCGTAGGTAAGAAACGTTCTTGCTAGAAACCCATAGCAGCCACGTAAAACATGCAAACAACAATTAGAGGACGTCTAACTTGTTTTTGCAGGGTATGCTATGTGATGTGATATGGCCAAAAGGATGTGATGAATGATATATGTGATGTATGAGATTGATCATGTTCTTGTAATAGGAATCACGACTTGCATGTCGATGAGTATGACAACCGGCAGGAGCCATAGGAGTTGTCTTTATTTATTTGTGACCTGCGTGTCAACTTAAACGTCATGTAATTACTTTACTTTATTGCTAACCGTTAGCCATAGTAGTAGAAGTAATAGTTGGCGAGGCAACTTCATGAAGACACGATGATGGAGATCATGATGATGGAGATCATGGTGTCATGCCGGTGACGATGATGATCATGGAGCCCCGAAGATGGAGATCAAAAGGAGCAAAGTGATGATGGCCATATCATGTCACTATTTGATTGCATGTGATGTTTATCATGTTTATACATCTTATTTGCTTAGAACGACGGTAGTAAATAAGATGATCCCTTACAACAATTTCAAGAAGTGTTCTCCCCTAACTATGCACCGTTGCGACAGTTCGTGTTTCGAAGCACCACGTGATGATCGGGTGTTAGATTCTAACGTTCACATACAACGGGTGTAAGACAGATTTACACACGCGAAACACTTAGGGTTAACTTGACGAGCCTAGCATGTACAGACATGGCCTCGGAACACGGAGACCGAAAGGTCGAGCATGAGTTGTATAGAAGATACGATCAACATGAAGATGTTCACCGATGATGACTAGTCCATCTCACATGATGATCGGACGCGGCCTAGTTTGACTCGGATCATGTAATCACTTAGATGACTAGAGGGATGTCTATCTGAGTGGGAGTTCATAAGATGAACTTAATTATCCTGAACATAGTCAAAAGGTTTTTGCAAATTATGTCGTAGCTCACGCTATAGTTCTACTGTTTAGATATGTTCCTCGAGAAAGTTTAGTTGAAAGTTGATAGTAGCAATTATGCGGACAGTAGAAAGCTTATGTCCTTAATGCACTTCTCAGTGTGCTGAACCCCAAACGTCGTTTGTGGATGTTTCGAACATCGAACATACACGTTTTGATAACTACGTGATAGTTCAGTTAAATGGTTTATAATTGAGGCACCAAAGACATTTTTGAAACATCGCGAAACATATGAGATGTTTTGAGGGCTGAAATTGGGATTTCAGGCTCGTGCCCATGTCAAGAGGTATAAGACCTCCGATGACTTTCTTAACCTGCAAACTAAGGAGAAAAGCTCAATTGTTGTGCTTGTGCTCAGATTGTCTGAGTACAACAATCGCTTGAATCGAGTGGGAGTTGATCTTCCAGATAAGACAGTGATGGTTCTCCGAAGTCATTACCACCAAGCTGCTAGAGCTTCGTGATGAACTATAATATATCAGGGACATATATGATGATCCTTGAGATACTCGCGATGTTTGACACCGCGAAAGTAGAAATCAAGAAGGAGCATCAATTGTTGATGGTTGGTGAAACCACTAGTTTCAAGAAGGGCAAGGGCAAGAAGGGATACTTCATGAAACGGCAAATCAGCTGCTGCTCTAGTGAAGAAACCCAAGGTAAAACCCAAACCCGAGACTAAGTGCTTCTGTAATAAGGGGAACAACCACTAGAGCAGAATTACCCTAGATACTTGGTAGATGAGAAGGCTGGCAAGGTCGATAGAAGTATATTGGATATACATTGTGTTAATGTGTACTTTACTAGTACTCCTAGTAGCACCAGGGTATTAGATACCGGTTCGGTTGCTAAGTGTTAGTAACTCGAAACAAAAGGCTACGGAATAAACGGAGACTAGCTAAAGGTGAGCTGGCGATATGTGTTGGAAGTTTTTCCAAGCTTGATATGATCAAGCATCGCACGCTCCCTCTACCAAAGAGATTGGTGTTAAACCTAAATAATTGTTATTTGGTGTTTGCGTTGAGCATAGACATGATTGGATTACGTCTATCGCAATACGGTTATTCATTTAAGGAGAATAATGGTTACTCTGTTTATTTGAATAATACCTTCAATGGTCTTACACCTAAAATGAATGGTTTATTAAATCTCGATCGTAGTGATACACATGTTCATGCCAAAAGATAGTAATGATAGTACCACCTACTTGTGGCACTGCCACGTAAGTCATATCGGTATAAAACGCATGAAGAAGCTCCATATTGATGGATCTTTGGGCTCACTCGTTTTTGAAAAGTTTGAGACATGCGAACCATGTCTATTGGTGTATATGCATGAAGAAACTCCATGCAAATGGACCGTTTTGACTCACTTGATTTTGAATCACTTGGGACATGCAAATCATACCACATGGGCAAGATGACTGAAAAGCCTCGTTTTCAGTAAGATGGAACAAGATAGCAACTTGTTGGAAGTAATACATTTTGATGTGTACAGTCCAATGAGTGCTGAGGCATGTAGTGGATATTGTTATGTTCTTACTTCACAGATAATTTGAGTGGATGTTGAGTACATTTACTTGATGAATCATGAGTCTGAATTATTGAAAGGTTCAAGTAATTTCAGGGTGAAGTTGAAAGATCGTCGTGACAAGAGGATAAAATATCTATGATATGATCATAGAGATGAATATCTGAATTACGAGTTTGGCACAGAATTAAGACATTGTGGAAATTGTTTCACAACTAATACAGCCTGGAACACCATAGTGTGATGGTGTGTCCGAACATCATAACTGCACCCTATTGGATATGATGCATACCATGATGTCTCTTATCGAATTACCACGATAGTTTATGGGTTAGGCATTAGAGACAACCGCATTCACTTTAAATAGGGCACCACGTAATTCCGATGAGATGACACCGTATGAACTATGGTTTAGAGAAACCTAAGCTGTCATTTCTTAGAAGTTTGGGGCTGCGACGCTTATGTGAAAAAGTTTCAGGCTGATAAGCTCGAACCCAAAGCGGATAAATGCATCTTCATAGGACACCCAAAACAATTGGGTATACCTCCTGTCTCAGATCCGAAAGCAATAAGGATTGTTTCTAGAATCGGGTCCTTTCTCGAGGAAAAGTTTCTCTCGAAAGAATTGAGTGGGAGGATGGTGGAGACTTGATGAGGTTATTGAACCATCTCTTCAACTAGTGTGTAGCAGGGCACAGGAAGTTGTTCCTGTGGCACCTACACCAATTGAAGTGGAAGCTTATGATATTGATCATGAAACTTCGGATCAAGTCACTACCAAACCTCGTGGGATGACAAGGATACGTACTACTTCAGAGTGGTACGTAATCCTGTCTTGGAAGTCATGTTGCTAGACAACAATGAACCTACGAGCTATGGAGAAGCGATGGTGGGCCCAAATTCCGACAAATGGTTAGAAGCCATAAAATCCGAGATAGGATCCATGTATGAAAACAAAGTGTAGACTTTGGCAGAACAACTCGATGGTCGTAAGGCTGTTGAGTGTAGATGGATTTTGAAAGGAAGACAGACAATGATGGTAAGTGTCACCATTGAGAAAGCTCGACTTGTCGTTAAGATGTTTTTCGACAAGTTCAAGGAGTTGACTACGATGAGACTTTCTCACTCGTAGCGATGCTAAGAGTCTGTTGGAATTATATTAGCAATTACTGCATTATTTATGAAATCTTGCAGATAGGATGTCAAAACATTGTTTCCTCGACGATTCTTGAGGAAAGGTTGTATGTGATACAACCGGAAGGTTTTGTCTATCCTGAAATATGCTAATAAGTATGCAAAGCTCCAGCAATCCTTCTGAGGACTGGAGTGAGCATCTCGGAGTTGGAATGTATGCTTTGATGATGATCAAAGATTTTGGGTGTATACAAAGTTTATGAGAAACTTGTATTTCCAAAGAAGTGAGTGGGAGCACTATAGAATTTCTGATGAGTATATGTTGTTGACATATTAATGATCAGAAATGACGTAGAATTTCTGGAAAGCATATAGGGTTATTTGGAAAGTGTTTTCAATGGAAAACCTGGATTAAGCTACTTGAACATTGAGCATCAAGATCTATAAGGATAGATCAAAACGCTTAATAGTACTTTCAAATGAGCACATGCCTTGACGTGATCTTGAAGGTGTTCAAGATGGATCAGTCAAAGAAGGAGTTCTTGCCTGAGTTGTAAGGTATGAAGTTAAGACTTAAAGCTCGACCATGGCAGAATAGAGAGAAAGGAACGAAGGTCGTCCCCTATGCTTAAGACATAGGCTCTACAGTATGCTATGCTGTGTACCGCACCTGAAGTGTGCTTTACCATGAGTCAGTCAAGGGGTACAAGAGTGATCCAAGAATGGATCACAGGACAGCGGTCAAAGTTATCCTTAGTAACTAGTGGACTAAGGAATTTTCTCAATTATGGAGGTGGTAAAAGAGTTCGTCGTAAAGGGTTACGTCGATGCAAGCTTAACACCTATCCGGATAGCTCTGAGTAGAGATACCGGATACGTATAATGGAGCAACAATTTAGAATAGCTCCAAGTAGAACAGTTATTTGGAATAGCTCCAAATAGAACGTGGTAGCTGCATCTAGGAGATGACATAGAGATTTGTAAAGCACACACGGATCTGAAAGGTTCAGACCCGTTGACTATAACCTCTCTCACAAGCATAACATGATCAAACCCAGAACTCATCGAGTGTTAATCACATGGTAAATGTGAACTAGATTATTGACTCTAGTAAACTCTTTGGGTGTTAGTCACATGGGGATGTGACCTTGAGTGTTAATCACATATCGATGTGAACTAGATTATTGACTCTAGTGCAAGTGGGAGACTGTTGGAAATATGCCCTAGAGGCAATAATAAATTGATTATTATTATATTTCCTTGTTCATGATAATCGTTTATTATCCATGCTAGAATTGTATTGATAGGAAACTCAGATACATGTGTGGATACATAGACAACACCATGTCCCTAGTAAGCCTCTAGTTGACTAGCTCGTTAATCAATAGATGGTTACGGTTTCCTGACCATGGACATTGGATGTCGTTGATAACGGGATCACATCATTAGGAGAATGATGTGATGGACAAGACCCAATCCTAAGCCTAGCACAAGATCATGTAGTTCGTATGCTAAAGCTTTTCTAATGTCAAGTATCATTTCCTTAGACCATGAGATTGTGCAACTCCCGGATACCGTAGGAGTGCTTTGGGTGTGCCAAACGTCACAACGTAACTGGGTGGCTATAAAGGTACACTACGGGTATCTCTGAAAGTGTCTGTTGGGTTGGCACGAATCGAGATTGGGATTTTGTCACTCCGTGTAAACGGAGAGGTATCTCTGGGCCCACTCGGTAGGACATCATCATAATGTGCACAATGTGACCAAGGGGTTGATCACGGGATGATGTGTTACGGAACGAGTAAAGAGACTTGCCGGTAACGAGATTGAACAAGGTATCGGTATACCGACGATCGAATCTCGGGCAAGTACCATACCGCTAGACAAAGGGAATTGTATACGGGATTGATTGAGTCCTTGACATCGTGGTTCATCCGATGAGATCATCGTGGAACATGTGGGAGCCAACATGGGTATCCAGATCCCGCTGTTGGTTATTGACCGGAGAACGTCTCGGTCATGTCTGCATGTCTCCCGAACCCGTAGGGTCTACACACTTAAGGTTCGATGACGCTAGGGTTATAAAGGAAGCTTGTATGTGGTTACCGAATGTTGTTCGGAGTCCCGGATGAGATCCCGGACGTCACGAGGAGTTCCGGAATGGTCCGGAGGTAAAGATTTATATATAGGAAGTCCTGTTTCGGCCATCGGGACAAGTTTCGGGGTCATCGGTATTGTACCGGGACCACCGGAAGGGTCCCGGGGGCCCACCGGGTGGGGCCACCTGCCCCGGGGGCCACATGGGCTGTAGGGGGTGCGCCTTGGCCTACATGGGCCAAGGGCACCAGCCCCAAGAGGCCCATGCGCCTAGGGAACCCTAGAAGGGAAGAGTCCTCAAGGGGGAAGGCACCTCCGAGGTGCCTTGGGGAGGATGGACTCCTCCCCCCCTCTTAGCCGCACCCCTTCCTTGGAGGAGGGGGCAAGGCTGCGCCTCCCCCCTCTCCCCTGCCCCTATATATAGTGGAGGGGAGGGAGGGCATCCATACCAGAGCCCTTGGCGCCTCCCTCCCTCCCGTGACACCTCCTCCTCTCCCGTAGGTGCTTGGCGAAGCCCTGCAGGATTGCCACGCTCCTCCATCACCACCACGCCGTTGTGCTGCTGCTGGATGGAGTCTTCCTTAACCTCTCCCTCTCTCCTTGCTGGATCAAGGCGTGGGAGACATCGTCGAGCTGTACGTGTGTTGAACGCGGAGGTGCTGTCCGTTCGGCACTAGATCATCGGTGATTTGAATCACGACGAGTACGACTCCATCAACCCCGTTCACTTGAACGCTTCCGCTTAGAGATCTACAAGGGTATGTAGATGCACTCTCCTTCCCCTCGTTGCTAGTCTCTCCATAGATAGATCTTGGTGACACGTAGGAAAATTTTGAATTTCTGCTACGTTCCCCAACAGTTTTCTCTCGGCTCCTTCTCACTGAGCAACGGGTCGAGACACGCTGCTCCAGGGGCACTGGCTCCCTCTCGGCCAACGCCGCCACCAAGGGTGGCCGCTCTTCTTCATCACCCCGGTCTCCCTTGGGGCTGCCACCGTCGCCCGCCTCGGCCCCCCACCTACTGCGACCTTACCGGGGGCTGGCGGTCCACGTGTGTGCCAGCTTTGTGGCCGCGATGGGGATTGGGCCTCCAAGTGTCATAAGCGCTTCCAGCGAAGCTTCCTTGGTCTTGGCAATGACGGCAAAGATACATGCAACAATGCCCGTCAGGTCGCCATGGCTGATCGTCCCGCGCCGCAGAAGCAACAGGGACACACTCAGTCCTACTCCATCGATCCACACTGGTACATGGACTCTGGGGCGACAGAGCATCTGACCAGCGAGATGGGGAAGCTTCACACTCGTGAACCCTATCATGGCTCCGACAAGATCCACACCGCCAATGGAGCAGGTATGCACATCTCTCATATTGGTCTAGCATCTCTTCTCACTAGACATGCCAATAGGAGTCTTCAGCTTCGCAATGTTCTTCGAGTTCCATCTGTGACCCGTAATCTTCTATCAGTTCCTAAACTCACACGTGATAATAATGTGCTTTGTGAATTTCACCCTTTTGATCTTTTTATTAAGGATCGGGGCACGAGGGACATTCTTCTTAGTGGGCGGTTGTGCCAGGGCCTCTACCGTCTGGAGCATCCTGGCGTCGCCCGTGTTTTCAGTGGAGTTCGGGTCTCTCCGTCACAGTGGCATGCTCGTCTTGGTCACCCGGCCACACCTATTGTCCGTCATATTTTGCGTCGTCATGAGCTTCCTAGTTTGTCTAGTAATAAAGATGTAGCAGTGTGTGATGCTTGTCAGCAGGGGAAGAGTCATCAACTTCCTTTTTCGGAGTCCAGTCGTGAGGTGAAACATCCTTTAGAACTTGTGTTTTCAGATGTATGGGGTCCTGCTCAGACTTCTGTCAGTGGTCATAATTACTATATTAGTTTCGTTGATGCTTATAGTCGCTTTACCTGGCTTTACCTTATTAAACGCAAATCTGGTGTGTTTGATATTTTTGTTCAGTTTCAAAAACATGTTGAACGTCTTCTCAAGCTCAAAATTGTTCATGTCCAGTCGGACTGGGGGGGGCGAGTATCGCAACCTCAACTCCTTCTTTCAGTCGCTTGGGATAGCTCATCGTTTAGCATGTCCACATACACATCAGCAGAATGGTTCAGTCGAACGTAAGCATCGTCATGTTGTTGAAGCTGGTCTTACTCTTTTGGCCCATGCATCTGTTCCGTTTCGGTTTTGGAGTGATGCTTTCACCACTGCATGCTTTCTCATCAACCGTACTCCCACTCGTGTTTTAAACATGAAGACTCCCATTGAGGTTCTCCTTAATGAACAACCTGATTATACATTTTTCAAGGTATTTGGGTGTGCTTGCTGGCCGCATCTTCGTCCATATAATAAGCGCAAGCTTGAGTTTCGTTCTAAGAAGTGTGTTTTTCTTGGCTATAGCTCTCTTCATAAAGGTTACAAATCTCATGTCCCCTAATCGTGTCTATATATCTCGGACGTCGTGTTGATGAGATGTTTTCCCTTGCCAAACTTCCTGTGTCCACTGTCGAACCACCATCTCTGCATTCATCCTCTGTTGCTTCTGACCAATTTGATGATGTTGCATACTCTCCTTTGCTGTTACCTAACCATGGTGCAGGAACCGGACGTGGGTTCGTTTGGAGCTGTTGGAGGATTCACCATCATCATCGCCGCCTTCTGATGGGCACGTCGATCGCCCTATGTTGCATGGCATCGATTCGCGTGCCCATGCATGGTCACCCGAAGAGCCCGTCGCGCCGAGCATCTCCACTGCTCGGTCCGCTACGCCAGCGACCGCCGAGTCTCCAGCGGCTCGGCCCTCTTCGCCAGCGGCCGCCGAGTCTTTAGCGGCTCGGCCTGTCACGCCGTCTTCGCCCGCGGCTCGGCCCATCACGCCGTCTTCGCCTGCAGCTCGGGTCCGCGACGCCGTCCTCAAGTCGCCTTCATCCGCGGATCGGCCCGCGACACCGGCCGCGCCATGGCCCACTATGCCGGGCTCGCCATCGGCCCGGTCTGTGACGCCGGCGTCGCCAGCTGCTTCGTCTGCTCTGCCGGTTTCGCCGGTGGGCCGGCCTTCTTCGCCGACCGAGCCCGAGGCTACTGTGTCTGGATCCTCGTCACCGGCTGACTCGTCAACGTCACCGTCCTCCAGCCCGTTGCAGGCTGCTCCGTCGACCTCGGTGGTTCCTGTGTCCCGACCACATACACGCAGTCGCAGTGGCATTTTCAAACCTAAGGAACGTAAGGATGGTACGGTTGCTTGGTTGGCTGCTTGTTTGGCTGCTGCTGTTGCGGATCCATCTTCTGAGCCTCGCTCATATCAGGCTGCCCTGCGCATTCCACATTGGCGCGAGGCTATGGAGCAAGAGTTTCATGCTCTCCTTCGTAACAAGACATGGACTCTCGTTCCTCCATCACCACGGGTAAATGTTATTGACTCAAAATGGGTATTCAAAGTGAAGAAGCATTCGGATGGATCTATTGAGCGTTACAAAGCGCGACTTGTTGCTCGCGGTTTTCGGCAGCGCCATGGTCTTGACTATGAGGACACCTTCAGTCCTGTCGTCAAGCCTACCACTATTCGGCTTCTTCTCTCCATTGCTGTTTCTCGTGGTTGGTCACTTCATCAACTTGATGTGCAGAATGCTTTTCTACATGGATTTTTTGAGGAAGAGGTTTATATGAAACAGCCGCCTGGTTTCTCTGATCCTGATCGTCCTGACTATATTTGTCGTCTCTCCAAAGCACTATATGGTTTGAAGCAAGCTCCTCGTGCCTGGCATGCCCGCCTTGCCTCTGCCCTTCGTGCTCATGGGTTTGTGCCGTCCACTGCTGACACTTCATTATTTCTTCTACAGAAGCCAGAAGTCACTATGTATCTTTTGGTATATGTCGATGATATTATCCTTGTCAGCTCTTCTCAGTATGCTGCTGATGCTCTTGTCTGCTCTCTTGGTGCTGATTTTGCGGTCAAAGATCTTGGGAAGCTTCACTACTTTCTTGGAGTTGAGGTCACTTCTCGTGCTACTGGTCTTGTCCTTACGCAGAAGAAGTACTCCTTGGAGTTGTTACAAAGAGCGGGCATGCTGAAGTGCAAACCGACCACCACACCCATGTCGTCTACCGACAAGATAACAGCTGTTGATGGTGAGCTTTTGTCTCCTGCGGATGCCACAGAGTACAGGAGCATTGTTGGTGGACTTCAGTACTTGACGATCACGAGACCAGATATCTTTTATGCTGTTAACAGGGTTTGTCAGTATCTTCAGGCTCCCAGAGATACTCATTGGGCTGCTGTTAAACGCATTCTTCGTTATGTTCAGTTCACCCTAACATTTGGTATGCATATTCGGCCGACTTCCTCTCGGGTCCTTTCGGCCTTCTCTGATGCAGATTGGGCTGGTAGCCCAGATGACAGGCGATCCACGGGGGGTTATGCAGTATTCTTTGGCCCTAATTTGATCGCCTGGAGTGCTCGGAAACAGGCTACTGTGTCACGTAGCAGTACTGAAGCTGAGTACAAGGCTGTGGCTAATGCTACTGCAGAGATTATTTGGGTGCAGTCTTTGCTTCAGGAGTTGGGTTTGTCTCAACCACAGCCTCATATTCTTTGGTGTGATAACATCGGTGCTACATACCTTTCTGCAAATCCAGTATTTCATGCCCGAACGAAACACATTGAAGTTGACTATCACTTTGTACGGGAACGTGTTTCACAGAAGCAACTCCAGATCAAGTTTATCTCATCTAAGGATCAACTTGCAGACATCTTCACTAAGCCTTTACCTCTGCCACAGTTTGAGGCTTGTAGGCGCAATCTTACCCTTCTCAGTTCTTTAGAAAGTGGCTAAGATTGAGGGAGGGTGTTAGACTATGTATAGCTTCTGTACTTATGTACGTATTATAACACATCCATTATATATAATGAGATAAGCCACCCCTAGAGGGTTGTGCTGGTTCCCCCAAAACTTATTGTCTTACACACGACATGACCACCAGCCCCCTGTCCTTGGTCCGCTGCAGGAAGCCTTCCGGGAACAGCTCGTCGATGTCGCCGTCGTCGTCTCCGTCGGCCGGCGGCCGGCGCTCGGCGCCGGGCGGGGGCGGGCGCCGCACGACCCACAGGAACCGCTGCCCGCTTGTTTCCAGGCCCGCCGCTATCTCCTTGACCTGCTCCGCGCTGAAGCGGCCCATGCTGCCGAAGCAGAGGAACACCACGCTGGCGTCGGGCTGGCCGTCGAGCCACGCGAGGCACTCGTGGCGCTTTGACGCCCCGGTCTCCTCGCCGTGCTTCATCAGCGGCCCCACGCAGTACAGCGGCGGCGTCGGCCGGCACTGCGGATTGCAGAGGCCTGCCACGATGGCGTCGGCGGCGGCCGGCTCTAGGGACCGGCAGCCGTTGACGAGGACGCCCATGGAGTCGCACATCCTTAGGCCCAAGTCCACGAAGTGCCTGTTGCTCAAGCTCTCGCGATCTTGGATGGCCCCGGCGAGGTGATCCGCCGGTATGGGCGGCAGTCCCGGGGCGTGCACGGGGTCGCCGCCCATGTCCCCGAAGCCGAGGGTGGTCCGCTCGTCGATGACCGGGTGGTAGAGCCCGAACGCGACGCTGCCGATGCAGGTGGTGAAGAAGAAGTAGGTGGGCACGCCGAGCTCGGCGCCGACGTCGAGCGCGGTCTGGGATACACCTACGCATACATGTTCGGCACATGCTGCGCTACTCTCTCATCCATTATTGCCATCGTCACCCTCGCTCTCTGTCGTCCTCGTTCCTATCGCCCCCACCCAGGTACCCACCCTCACCTCCAAGGCTCCAACGAAGGGAACGCCGGCGGGGAAGGAGCGGGACAGATCCGGCACAGGTATGTGTGCGGCCAGATCTGGAGGGGGGCGCCGGTAGCATGAAGATGCAGGTGGGGCGGAGGGGGAAGGTGCCGGATTCGTCAGCGGGGACAACGTCATCTATGGCTCGAGCTCTAACCTTGCGATTCTTAGTGTTTTTTTAAGCGTGGGTGCTGTGATTTCGTTTCTTGGATTTTTAAGCATGGTGCTGTGATTTCGATTCTTGTTTCTTTAATACTCCGATCTTGTATGGCTCTGGATACACTAGTATGTGGTTAGCTTTTCATGGCCATGATTTTTTTCTTTATTTCTGTGATGTCCAATTTTCTTGAGAAAATCAATGTCAGTTGTGATCATCAATGAGTACTTTTGCTGGTCTTTGATTTTTGTTGAGGTGTCCCCTTTTGATCTTCACTCCAGTTACAGAAAAATGTTCATAAACCAGTGAGATTTTGTGATGTCTTGAGGAATCCATTTAACTTTGATAATCGATGCTTCATCCTGCTGGAACTTAGTAATGGTTTTGATGGTTTGTTCTTGATGTGCCAATCTAAGGCTAATAATTACTTCATTTGAGTAGGGTAAAGTTTGAATTCGTACCACTGATTGCAAAGATCTGAGTGGGAAAGAATGTTGTACTATTTTGATTCATGTAACTCTGTTGACATTTTTCTGAAGAACACCTCATGAAGGGTGTTAGTGCCTTTCTGTGCAATTAAACAAAAAGAAAAGTTTAGCTAGTTTCCCGTGATTAATATGTTTATTTCGGTGGATAACTAAGCTGGCTGAAGAAATAAATTTCCCCATTGCCAAGTCCTTGTAAATTAAATTAGCTATAATTAGCAGAACTGTCGGCAGGTGTGCCTTCATTGGTTTGGATTTGGACAATTAGCTGATTACCTTTTGATTGATGTGTTATATCTAGCATGATGCTATAACAAATGTGTTTTAGTTTTTGCTTCTGCAGTATAGTTATGGCATATCCTAGTCAGATTGTCAATGCGTTTTTCTTCATTCTCTGGAAACACTGGGGTTGTTTCTCACGCAAATGTGTTTATGTGATTATTCTCAGATTGCTAATAGGAACTCCAAAAGGAGATGGAGCTTAATCCCTACAACATACGTCGACAAGAGAGATGACTCAGTGATTAACCCATCTGGCTGGTTAACCGCATCCGTACATGAAGATGCAATCTGTTCTTTGTGTTCTTGAGCAGCTTTGGGAGGAGGAGGAATTAGCAAGGATGAGCGGCAGTGGCAATATGCTTGCGTGAGTGAGATGCCATGTGGTTTCGTAAGTGAGCACTAGGCATGTCTGATGTAAAAAGGGTGTTGATTAAAGAGACCATAGTGCTTTAACATAATCTTGGCACAAATTACCTATCCTGGAATTTGTCCGTGGTGGTGCTGAGGAATAAAATGTCACCACTTGTTCATTAACATTCACAAAATATGTTGATTGTTGGATGTTACACTGTCTGAGCATGATGGTTGGATCCCAAGTAACAAAATTGGGTGCTAATGATGGTTGGATCCCAAGTAACAAAATTAGGTGCTAGTGTATAGAGTTCATCCACGTGGGCGTCAAAACTAATGGTGAAGTGTAGCACCTGACAGGATTCCTTCAACTGTTTTTTTTGAAGGGCCAGTGCGCTTGACAGAGAGAGAGAGAGAGAGGTTGCTGGCAGCACATGCAAGTGTATACAATACAATGGAACATTGTCAGGGCTGGTCCAAGTGCTAGATTCCCTAGCTAAAGCAGCCTCCTTTCTGCATCAATACACGCTGCAGTGCAGCGATACGAGGGGATAACGCGCTAGAATACCGGGAAAGCTCGAATCCCCATAGAACGCCAACAATCAGGATAAAGGCCTACCTGATGCTCGGCCGTCATTGACATTTTTCGCGGACTTTCAGTCTTTCACGGACCAGGCTACATGCCTTGCTGTCTTGCTTGATGGGCCGCCCAAGTAGTGCACTTCTTGAATGGCGCGCGAGTGTAGCTCTTTTACCGGTTTGCTAAAAATAATAATCTGTTTTACCAGTTTTTCTTTTTCCATTTGTGTAATGTAACATCTTTGCTTTTCTTTTAAACACATGATAGACGCATACGCTCATGCATGCATCCCTATAAACGCACACATTATCCCTACGAGCACATTCGTGAGATTGAGTCAGCACATCATCTTGAAATTGACAAAGTCAACACATGAGTCTCCTTATTCAACGGGAACGTCACTCCCAATGAACGAACATCACCAAAAACTCTGAAATAAAACTAGGAAAATACGAGCACCAACGTCAAGTGTCGGACTTGAACCCTGATGTGCTGGTTCCACCACAAATAAACTAACCATCTGAGCTAGGCTTAGTTCGCCTTTTTTGTTTTTCTGGTTTATTCTTCCTCCTTACAATTATATATTATCTATACATGAAATTTTTTTGATGCATGCACGTTTCTAAAATTCATAAATATTGGTAACTATTTGTAAAATCCAAAAAATAAACTCTCTGTTTTTTTACAAAAAATATGACAATTTTTATAAACATTCTCTTGCGATATTTTTAAAATTTAAAACATTAGCCTTTTTCCAGAGCAAGGATTTACCCTTTTTTTACTCAGAACGAACAATGTTGTTTTTTCCCAATAGCACACAAGCACACACTAGTTGGCCAGCCCATTGCTGCGATCCTTGTGCGTTATGCTGACAACTTGTCGTTATAAGCGTATAACTGGAGCACCCCTCCTATTTGCCGCTTTATGCTGACAACTTATGATGTATGGAAACATGTTGGGGGTTGCGGATGCCTGGTAAGGTTAAACACTTTATGCCGCGCTTGGAATCGGTGTATTTAAATACACTGGTATTTTATCTACAGGTGCAATTTACAGTGCTAGTAGCCATTTCCGCCTGCAAATGAAACGACGGCCGGAGGCGTGTATTGTTTACAAGTGTAACTGCTGTGCGAAACGACAATCCAAACATCCCCTTATATGTAAGATTCTCAGGGGTGTGTTATCAAGATCCGGCTTGCCTGCTCCCTTCTCATGCTTCCATCCAAGCTCCCACTTCATCCTACGGCTGTTTTTTTTCTCTTTTTTTTTAATCTAATCATCTCCCCTCTAATTTTAAGGGAGTGAGGTCAAGCCTTATTTTGTTCCAATCAAATCATGCCATGTATGCGGGAGCATGGATGGGCGTACGCCGGAAGAGCAGGCAAGTCTCGTCCGTATTACCATGCTTTAATTGAAACATTAGCAGGGAGACACATACCGACGGCGGCTCAATGCCCAATCTTTCGCATAGGTATGGAACATTCCTAACATTGCTTATTCACATTTCGCAGGGCCTTAGATGTTCAGACTCAACTTGGGTCGAGAGAAGTGACGGGGCCATGACCCGGGGTGGCTAACCAATCCAGACCAAGTGAAGATATGGGCCAATGACTAGGGCCCAGCAACGAGCGAAACCGCCTTGGTCGAAATGGGCCCATACCAGTTTTTCTTTTTCTGTTTGTGTACCGGTTTTCCTTAGGTTTTTTACGTTTTCATATTTTTTCATGGTTTATTCTTCCTTCCACATGAAATTTTTAATGCATCCACATTTCTAAAAATTCATGAACATTTTACAAAATTGGAGAATATTTATAAAACCAAAAAATATATTCTGCAATTTAAAAAAAACATGACCATTTTTATGTGCATAAACATTATTTTGCAATAATATGCGTTTAATATATAGACATTAGTTTTTGCAAAGCGGATCTGCGTGTTAATATTGAAACGGCCCAGATATTCAATAAACTGACAATGAAGATGATTAACGACAAAAAATTCTGCACCAACCAAATCGGATGAGGCATTGACATGACATATCGGAGTGCACTGAGTAGGTAGGAGTTCACCTACACGTACGTACATTTATGTTGATGAAGACATGGCATGACTAGATCTGTGTACCCATGCACGCCAGACAACACAGGAGGCAGTGAGCGTGGTCGAGATCCCATGACGGGGTACATAGCACACGGTCATTATGGACCAGGGTCGGGTTGTCCTGCTCATTGGACCAAGTGTAGCGCCGTCCATGGAGGTAGATGTCGTGGAGACCATGATCCGAGATAAAACGTCGGAATCTGTTCATCGTGCGCCTATTAGTGCGGTCATTGCTTTTGTCACTGGCCGAGGCAATCATGTTAAAATCACCATCCAAAAGCCAAGGCCCGGCCATAGTAGATCGGAGCTGTTGAAGCTCGGTAAGGAAAGCCAGCTTAGCATCATCCCCTTGGGGGCCATAAACGCCAGTGATCCATCAGTGGGCGCCACCAGCGGTGGCGGTAACTACGGCAGAGACGTGGTGATCTCCAATGGACGGGTTCGACAGGGCGACCCGATCACTATTCCACGCTAAGATGATGCCGCCGCGCGTGCCCTCCGCGGGCAACCAGAAGAATTTGTCAAAGGCAGGGCCGAGGGTCTCGCAAACAAGCACCGACGAGACCAAAGCGAGTTTAGATTCCTGGAGACAAACAATACAGGGGGAGGCCGAGGCAATAACAGGCCGGACAGCCGCGCGCTTGGCCGCATTATTGAGCCCGCGCACGTTCCAGAAAATAACTCTAAGGTTGTCTTCCATAAGAAAAGATGGGGGGGGGGGGGGGCTGGAAGGCGACAATGGGCGTCGCACTCATGCCGCAGAAGGGCATGGCAGGGGGTGAGGCGAAAGGATGCCATCGAGGACGGACTGGGGCACCTGCCATCCATAGAATTCGGCGAACACGCGAACCACATCCACAGCTAGGGGATGCTCGAATAGCTTGTTGTACTTGACCATGACCTCGTCAGAGAGTGGCTCGTCGTCCTTGGTGAGACCCAAGCAAAGGAGGAGTACACGCTTGGCCTTGGATTCCGAATCAAGACCCCGGTCAGCCTTGGCAATGCGCGTGCTCCGACGGGGGGTGAAGTTGTGGGGGAGAGTGGCCATTCCACGGCCCCGGAGCTCGACCCGTTCAGGCGCATCTTTGCTCGCCTCAGGGCCACCACGCGCAGCCTCCAAAGATGGAGCTCTTGCTTCGCCTCCAATCTTACTGCTCAGCTTGGGGTTGCCCGCGAGCTCATCGCCAAGCTTGCCGAGGCTCAAGACACTCGCCGCCTCCCCCCCCCCCCCCCGAGACCTGGCTCCGCCGGCAGCTCAAGCATAAATACCTCGGGTTGGCCTCCCTCGAGCGGTCGATCGCCCGCCAGCGTGCCCGGTTGCGCTGGCTTCGGGCTGGCGAAGCTGCTGCCGCCATCTCCAAGATTCAGGCGTCTCACCGTAGCAATAAGAACCGCATCCTCAGCTTCCTTGTGGATGGGGTGCACGTGTCAGGTGAGGCGGACCTAGCCCAGGCCGCGTTCACGCACTTCTCCTCTGTTCTCAGCGCCCCTGCCGCGCGCGGGTTCACCCTCGACCTGGCGACCATTGGCCAGCGCTCCTTCGACCTCTCTGCCTTGGATCGCCCGTTCTCGTCGGCGGAAATCTGGGAGGCTATCAAGCGGCTCCCTTCTGGAAAGGCACCCGACCCCGACGGATTCACTGCCGAGTTTCTACGCTCGTGTTGGCACATAATCAAAGACGACCTTTGCGACGTCTTCGACAAGCTCTATGCGCTAAATGGCCAGGCCTTCCAGCGGCTCAATGAGGCGTACATCACTCTGCTTCCTAAGCGACCCGACACCGCCTCCCTCTTTGATTATCGACCGATCAGCCTCATCCATCTGATCGCGAAGCTCTTTGCTAAGGTTCTTTCGCTCCGCTTGGCGCCACGCCTCGGCGAACTCATCTCCACCAACCAAAGTGCCTTCATCTCGGGACGGAGCGTTCATGATAACTTCCTCCTCGTCCAGCAGACCGCGAGGCAGCTGCACCAACTGAAGCAACCCCGTGTGCTACTCAAGCTGGATATCGCGTGAGCGTTCGACTCTGTCTCCTGGCCCTTCCTGCTTCAGGTGCTCCAACACATGGGATTTGGTCCGCGGTGGTGTGAGTGGATTTCCATTCTGATCTCAACAGCCTCGACGCGCGTCCTGATCAATGGCATGCCGGGCCCCTCGATTCCGCACGGCCAGGGCCTTCGCCAAGGGGATCCGGTCTCCCCGATGCTGTTCGTGCTGGTCATCGACACGCTCAACACGCTGCTCCAGTTCGCCGTTCAGTCCGGCATCATCAAGCGGCTGACGCGCAGGCATGCCCCGTCTAGCGTCTCTCTCTTTGCTGACGATGTGATCATCTTTTGCCACCCCGACGAATCTGAGCTCTCTGCTATCAACTCTCTGCTTGAGCGCTTCGGCGCTGCCTCGGGCTTGCGCACTAACTTCGTGAAGTGCCAGGCCGCCCTCATCCAGTGCCCGGACGACTTTGCGAGCAACGTCACCACCGTCCTCGCCTGCCCGGTGGTGCCCTCCCCATTCCCTACCTAGGCCTCCCTCTCTCGCTCAGGAAAGTTCCTATCGCCCACCTGCTTCCCCTGATCGAGAAGCTTGGTCGTAAGCTTGCTACATGGAAAGCTGCTCTGCTCAACCGCGGCGAGCGGCTCAACTTGGTTCGTCAAGTTCCGAGCGCTATGCCTGTCCACATGCTCCTCGCCATGGCCCTCTCCCCTGCCATCCTGAAGCAGGCCAATCGTATCCTCTGTGATTTCCTCTGGCATGGGAGGAAGGACGCGCGCGCTGGTTCTTGCCTAGTTAGCTGGGCACGGGTTTGCCGCCCGATCGAGCTAGGGGGTCTGGGCATCCGCGACTTTCACCGTACTGGCATCTCGCTTCGGACGCGTTGGCTTTGGCTCCAGGCTACTGACCACTCTCGGCCGTGGGCGCACTTACAGCTCCCGCGCGACCCTGAGGTGACTCAGTTTTTCCGGGCATCCACGTCGTGGATCCTTGGTGATGGCAACACCTGCCGCTTCTGGTTGGACCCGTGGCTGGACGGTCTTTCCCCCCTCGACAGCGCCCCTTCCTTGGTGGCGCTGGTTCCTCGCCGTGTCCGGCGCTCGCGTACGGTGGCCCAGGCGCTTTTCGACGTTGCTGGATCTCTGACATCCGAGGCCCCCTCGGTCCGGCGGCCGCGGTTGAATATGTGGAGCTCTGGCGCCGCCTCCAGACTGTCGAGCTTGTCCCGCGCCCGGACCTGCTTCGCTGGCGCTGGACTGCCAATGGCGTCTACTCTGCTTCCTCTTGCTACATCGCCCTATTTCATGGATCCACGGCCTCCGAGTTTTGGCGCCTCACCTGGGAAACTAGTGCCCCCACCTCGGTCAAATTCTTCATCTGGCTCGCATCCCTTAACCGGTGTTGGTCTGCTGATCGCCTGGCTCGGCGAGGTCTACCACACGAGCCCGTGTGTGTCTTTTGCTGTCAGGAGCCCGAAACACTCCATCACATCTTGGTGGGGTGCGCGTTCGCGCGCATCACATGGCACGAGATCCTCTCGTGGTGTTCCCCAACAACGGTTGCGCCCGATGGCATCACCGGCTACTTTGCCTGGCTCTCCGCAGCCATGATTCCCCTCCCGGCTGCGCGCAGGCGTGGCCTGGCCACTATCGCCTCCCTCGTTGCCTGGTCCCTGTGGCGACACCGGAACGCGATCATCTTCGACAAGGTTACCCCTTCTTCCTCTTCCCTGATCGCCACCATCAAGGACGAAGCTCGTTCTTGGGCTGCTGCTGGAGCTCGAGGGCTAGCCTCGAACCGTTTTGTAACCTGACATTGTAATTGTTGGGGCTGAGCACCCCCTACCTCTGCTCCCCCGGGTTCATAGGCTCACCATCCGTGCGCGCGAGCAGGCCCGAGCCCAGGGGTGTGCGGCCGGTGCAGCCGCACAGGGCCTCCAAGTGGCAGGGCCCCCCAAATTAGAAGCACATCAGCAGCTAGGCCTAGTCGAACCAGCAGGCCGAAAGGCCCTGATAGCGTCGCACGCGTATGTCTCTAATCCATGGCATATGAGAATACCCATCGTTCGCACTAACCCTAACGACGCCGTGGCTGCTCGACAGATGCAACCTGACGACGCAACAGAGGAACGGCGGCCGCCGGCATCGGCAGCGACCGCAACGCTGGCAGCAACAACCAGCAGGTAAATAGGGCAGGCACATGGCTGTATTCCGGCGATGCGCTAAATCCACTTAATCAAATTAACTAATCAACATCACTGCATCCTTCAGAACAGGTGTTATCTCGCTTGTTGTTACTTTCCCTCTTCTGCTGGATGAAGCGAGATGGACTGAAGGAGAGACGAGGGATAGTTTGACCAGGTCAAGTTTGACGACCGTGAGTTCATCGGTCCCAATTTTTTACAAATAGTTTGCTGGTAACGATTGGATGTATATCCCTTTAGTCTTGTTTTCCTATCATTTATACTCTTTTATATTAAATGGTGTAGAAGTCATGTGTTTCAAGATCCAAATTATTTCCTTGAAAAATCTATCTAAAATATATGAATCTGGTAACAAGAAATATAAGATTTTTTAGAAAAATTTAGAGGATTTGATTCGACATCATAAAGGACTTATCGGTAACTTGAATATACAATAGTTTTATTTTTATAAGAAAGTAGGCCTCAGTTTAGTGTTTAGCACAGGGTCCCGAATTTTGCCGGCCCGGCCCTGCGCACGAGGCTATGATTCCCACCCCTATACCTTTTTTTTTTCTCTCCGTCTATCAATGCAATGATACGCTTCCTTAGCGTATTCGAGAAAAAAAAAAGTACCATGCACACTCATCAATCAATCAGATGTACGAACGGTGGATGCGCCACCGATCATCTTCTATAAATAGGACCGATCCACACGATTCTTGTTTCACCACCATCACCACACAACACATACCGATCATCCAAGTTTGAGCTGCACGTACGTACGCCATGGAAGGCAAGGGTGGTCTCCGGGCTGTGATCCTCCTCCTGGGCGCGGTCCTCGTCATAGGGAGCATGGTGCCGCTGGCCCAGGCAGATCCGACGGCCGCCGCCACCGGAGCTGCGGACGCCAAGTTCTGCTGCAAGGACAAGATAGGGAGCCACTGCTACGCCGCCTGCACCACGCAGTACGGCCCCATCCCGTTCTGCGCGGAGATGTGCTGCTGTGTGCAGCTTACGAGCGGCAGATGCCCGAGGCAATGCCCTACCCCGGCCGACCCCAGACTTTTTCTTGCGGATAGCTCCGCCTCCGACCTTCTCACGAGCAACGGTAAGCAAGCTACCACCAATCGAGCTCCATGCATGTTAATTTTTCTCGTTACGTACTTACGTTCAGCCATGTTTTCAAGTTACAAGTAATACCAACTCTCTTGTTTTCCCTTTTTGCCAGCCGTTGAGGTCGAGAGCTGCACGCTGAGGTGCTCGTCCATCGTCTGTCACAGCATGCGCAACGGTAAACAAAACAAATATTACCTCCGTCCCGAATTAGTTGTGTTATATTTGTCTAGATACATCGTGATGGAGAGAGTAGATATATAGATAAAAGCTTCATTGTAATTGAATTGCGTCTAACGCGCGTACTGTATCTGTATCTGTATGTATGTTCTGGCACCAGTTGTGGATGGCGGCAGCGAGGGGACGAAAGCCGTCGTGGAGCGATACGGATGGCCGGGAACCTCGGGCGCCGCAACTGCGTCGTGGTGGATGTGTCGGCCTCCGACCACGACGGATCCATCATCGATCTCATTTTGACCGACGATATGATGACGACGGGCTCTGACAAGAAAGAATAGGGCATGGAAGATGGTGGCGCCTTGAGTCTTGTGAGCCGGTGTGTCTCATGTCCTACTCTACCTCGCCGGCAACGCACCAACACTTGGGCGGGTGTAGCTAGCCGCTGGACGGTCTTTACCTAAAATTAGGTTTCACTTTGCATGTAATTGTATGGATTTGAGGAATCGTAATTGTCATATCTGGTTGTGAAAATGTTAGTTTGGTGTCTGACCGTGGACATGATGTTTAAGGGGTCGGATTTGATGTACCCGGCTAGATGTATGGATATAGATGCTCTAAGATTCTGAGACCTGGCTTACGATGCCCGCCTGGTTACTCCAACTCCAACATGCTCGCCGACAAAGGGTACCACGTACGTAAATTAAAGAGAATTATAGATATTGAGCGACCTTCATCTTAATCTCCATCGCACCGGCATCACAATCGACTATCCTCACTAGTATTGTTCGGTGACCATCTACCGTCATATTTGACACTTTCCGTAGCTATATTCCTCTATTGCTAAAGGGCGCTGACAAATTATCATAATGTTCAAAAAATGCAGAGTTAAAACTAGAAAGGTTCTTTTATGGAAATACCATGGCTTGATGGTTTTAGCTCGTTATATAAAGCTCAGGCCGGTTAAAATTTCGCCTAGTGAGAACGAAGAACTATCCATCTAAAAATAATAATTATCTACCTGAAAAAGGAAGAATTATAAAGTTCTAAAATGTTAGATTGAAATATAGAAGCCATCTCAACCCTCCCTGAAACGAGTAATCAGGCCATGCAAAGATTTTGCGCAAGTCGATTTTGGGGGACTTAGAAATATCATAATATCATATACAAAAATTCATTATTATTTTTGCGTGTGTGCGTGCGAGGTGGGTATCACGTTTTCTTTTCTGCAGAAAACATCCAGAAACGCCAATAAGAAAAAAAAAGCATCCAGAATGTTGGCGAAGATATGAGCATGTAGTAGTTTGATTTTTGGGCCACTTTACTGAATATCCTAACGGCGGCACTGCAAAGGATTGTGAAGATAAGAGTGGCTCTTAAGCATGACTTGGATTGTGACTAATAAATTACTTAAGATACTTGGGTTGGTTAGTACTTGAGAGTTGAGACAGAGGAACAAGCATCACACCCACCTAACTCTGATCCGCGCCGACCGTTCGTCGCATCAAACCGGCCGGCGGCGGTGCTGCCGATTGGCGGGCTGGTCCTCGCCGTCCAGTCCCCTGCTTCATCGTCCCTCACCTCGCGCGCTCTTCCACAGACTCCAGCTTCCATGCTTCTCTCCCCACCTCGCCTCGCCCACACTCCTCATGGTGTTGGTACTTGGCTGTATTAATTTGCCCGCGGGGAGGCTCTAGATCCGGACGCCGGCATTGCGCTCCGGGCGCGCGAGCTTTCGTCCTATCTCTCTTCACAGACAGTGAGCCGTGGTAAGTGCCTGATGAACTCATTTCGTTCTCAAATGTCGAATCATATGCGAGCTCAGCAAGCCAATGATTTTCTTTCCCATCATTGCTCGTCGAGTCTATAGGGTTTTTTTTTTGTTGAGAATCACCAGAGGAGGAGTCCCTTCATCTGAATATATTACTCAAAGTGGCCATTATACCAGAGAGTGATCCGATTAATAAGGAAATCAAATCAAAAACCTAAACAATTTGACCCCGGTGATCCTCAGCAAGCCAATGATCCGGGGGAGGAGTCCCTCCATCTGAATAGGTTTAATTTGTACTGCACCTATCTGTACATGCTTTCTGAAATAGCAATTTTCTGTACTATTGATGATAATAGATACAGGTTTGATCACAGAAATTATCCAACTTGTTTATCCCCACTATTAATCGGGTCGGTTGCCTACCACAAATAAGTGTTAGAGTTAAGCTGGGCCGTAATGAAGCTGGGTCTACATACAGTAGTTCATTATTACCAATATAACATTGTTGAACTTTCTTTATTTACAAAATATGTAGTCAATTTTGTGAGCTTAGCGAGTCATAATTTTCCCTTGTTTTATCATCGAATCCATAAGATTGTACCTGCAACTATCCATTTATGAAAACCTTTTCATTTCAAATGTGGTCTTCAAATATTTATGCACATGCTTTCTGAAATAGCATCTTTCTTTATTGTTGGTGCTAACAGATACACGTTTGATCTCACAAATTATTATACTTATTTATGATCTCCACTATTGGGCCATTTTCCTACGACAAATAAGTGTTATGATTAATCTGAGTCATGATTAAGCAATCATTTCATTCTTTTTTCTATGTCTAGGAGTGTTACTTTGTTTATGTAGTTTGGCTACTTTATGAGAGAGCCCTCTCTTCTTTTTGATAGCGTTGATCCTTTAATCTTTCAGAGTGCGAAGTTCTATTGTATGTTTGTAATTTCTGCTTGCTATGTATACTGGATAACCCCCAATGAATCTATACGTTGTTTTGGTGATCATGCTTTAGTGAAATAGCAGGGTTTACATAGTTCATACTTATTAGTTAACTTAATTGCACTTTTCTTTGTTTATTATGAACTATGATGTCAATTCTTATCACGATAACTGTTTCATGATAACAGGTACTAGTGTACATGTTGCAATAGTTGAACCGATGCTTCATACAGCGATGCATTATACTTGGGCATTATCCCCAAAAGTATGGTGCCTATAAGACAAGTGGAAAAATTATCTTGTTCGTGGAGGGTTGACTTCCCACATATGCAACAAAAGTCTTCTGTACATTGCACAAAAGATTGGCTAGGCAAATGGCAATCCTTGCTCTTTGAGGATTGACTCCCCAAAAGTAAGTGAGTTTTTCTCACTTTGCTCAAAAGTATGGATATGCATTATCCTCGCTTGTGGAGAATTGACCCCTCCACAAAAGCGAGAGGATTTTGCTCAATTTTCTTATAATCAAGGAAAAATCCTTGATCACTTGAGGATACTGGGGCAACGCAATCTTGCTCGTGAAGAGTTGACCTCCCACGAATGCAAGAAATGTCTTGTGCACATTGCACAAAAATTTTCCTAGGCAAATGACAATCTTTGCTTCTGGAGGATTAACTCCCCAAAAGTAATGGATTTTTTCTAACTTTGCTCTGGCATGGCTAGGCATGATCCTCGCTTGTGGAGAATTGACCCCTCCACAAAAGCGATGGTATTTTGCTTATTTTTCTTATAATCAAGGAAATCTTTGATCACTTAAGGCTACTAGGCAATCCTTGTTAGTGGAGGAGTGCAAATTTTGCTCTCCATCAAAAACAATGATTGGGTTGTTCACTTGGCACAAAGATAAGGCTATGCAATTGGCAAAGCAATTTTTGCTAGCTATAAGAGCATGTTGCTCCTAAAATTGAAGACTATCTTTGCTCATTTAATAGAAATGTAAAGGTAAGCAAGGGGTAAGGTGATCCTTGCTAGTGGAGGAGAGCCATTTGGCCCTCCCTCAAAACCAAGGAAAATCTTGCTCACTTGAGACTACTCAAGGGGCAAGGCAATTCTTGCTAGTCGTGGAAAGCAAATTTTGCTCTCCATCAAAAGCAAGGATTGCCTTGCTCATTTGATACAAAAAGCCTATGCAAGGGGAAATCCTTGTTGCTTAATGCTACTCAAGGGTGAGGCAATCATTTTCAAAAAGATGGTTGCATGCATCGATTGATGCAGAGGCCGGGGGTTTGACCTCCTTTTTTAAAAAAGTGCGAGGCAATCCTTACTAGTAGGGGAGAGCAAATTTGCTCTTTCTCAAAATTAAGGATTGTTTTGCTCACTTTGGAGGGTGGGTGGGTAACTCTGCCTATGCTATGCATAGCCGGTCCCAAGCCCGGATAAAAAGAGGAGGGACCACCATGGCCATCTATTTTTTTTGTAATGTTCACTGTGTGTTTTTTGTTTTAAAACATAAAAGCAAGTACTCCCTCTGTAAACTAATATAAGAGCGTTTAGATCACTACTTTAGTATTCTAAACACTCTTATATTAGTTTACGGAGGGAGTAATTAGGAAAAGATAACCCCTTTAGGGAATGCAACGCATTTCCCTTTATTTATATTTGGGTTGCATTGATACTAACAACTGACTGCCAACCCCCTCTGGGTCTTGTGAGCTACTCTTACACATTTTTCTACCTATGGTTGATGAATGAAATGCTAGAGCTTTTGCTAGCAACTAACTAAACAATGATAGAATTTCTTATTTGGCCCTTTGTTAAATTATGCTTCCTTTTTTGACCCAAAAAACCTTTTTCTTCCTTTTTTGACACTCAAAGTTTATTTTGTTCCCTATGTGACACTTCCATCCATTTTTCCATCCAAGGGTGTTAAATAGTATGTAGAAAGACAATTTTTCCCCTGATGATAGTATGAACAGAAAAGAAGAAAAGAAGGGGTGTGAGCGACCAAAAAAATATATGAGGCGGAATCTACACTCCTGCCTCTTTTCCTCCTCACGACGACTCGGGTGCTAAGCCGAGTGTTTGCTGGCCGTATGAAGCGTGCACATAGGTAGATGTACGAAAGCTAACTTCCTAAGCAGAGGCAGGCATGCACCTTGATTGATTCTGGAGCACACGTAAAGCTAGCTAGCTTGGCACTAGCCAATGACACGCACGTCAGGGCAGCTCGTAAGGGCAAAGTCGACGGGTTGCTAGGTGGACAATGGCATGAGCGTGTGCAGCAATTTAATCATGTATATATGGGTAGTGACTCGATTCATGTAAGTAGTTTATACATAATTATTTGGACTCGATGGACACATTTTTCAGAACGAGTCAATGTGCTCTTGGCTTCTTGCAAATTGCAATTAACACAATGGCATGAGCGTGTGCAACAATTGAGGCGCGAACACAGCTCAGCCACATCACCTGTTATCCCGTTGATATGTCACGGTCTAACCTATCACCTGTAATATTAATCTCTACAAATTTATATGGTACAGTAGAGTACGAATGGGTTGTCATTGCTTCACTCATCATATTATTTATTTATCCCCCGCAAAAAAACAAGATTCATCGTATAGCACTGTTTTTTATTTAACCACGACAAAATATATCGCATTATCTCTGTGTTTGCACGTAAATAATATGGCCACATACCATACTAGGGGTAAAACGGTCTTCTTAGGTCAGACTTAACATCGTTACTAGACAAAACTTACGAAAGTGTCACATAAGGCACAAAATGAAGTTTGAGTGTCAAAAAAGGAAGAACAAAAAATTTAGGCCCAAAAAGGGAAGGAGATTTTAAGAAAGGGCCAAATAAGAAATTCTCTCCTAAACAATCTACTGCAGCTTTGTTTTTGATAGAAAAACGGCTTCTTGGTGGTATCATATTGCATCATGTGTCGATTCTGTGATGTGCATGTCTTGAATATGTGCCTAACTGAACCCTTGTGTATTTTTACATTTGTCTCACTAATTTCATGCCGTTTACAAGATCTGACTCAAGAGACAAAAAGAAGACTACCAATCCTTTAAATTCGTCATATTGGACCAATTTCATTTAATCCTTCCTCCAAGGTATACTCGTGTACTTCTCATCTGTCTGAAGAAGGTGAAACTTGTATTCTGTCAGCTGCACCATTTCAAACCCAAACTAAACCAACTAACTGATTGACGAACACTGCAACTGAAACAAGAAACTGATAAAAACCTGCGCAACACTCACATGAGCTCCAGATCCTTGGCGCTGGCCGCCAACCTTGCATTCTCGCGGTCACGCTTGTGCACAAAGTACAGCGGGGTGTAGAACAGGCAGCACAGACCAAACGGAACGATCATCATGGTCAGCAGCCCTCTCGAGAGCGCAAACGCCCCTGCCACCGACTCGTCCGCCGGATTCACCATCTTGAGTTGTAGCCGTAAACCTTCTCGGTCACCATGCTGACGGCGGGAGCAGCCAGCGAGGAGAAGGAGCCCTCCAATGCGCAATACAGGAGGCAAATACAAATTCAGCTTATAAGTGTCAAATTTGCTCAGAGTGAATGTTCCTCTTGGTTAACCAAGCTCACACTAGTTCAGGAACAAGGGAATGCCATTTTCATCTAAAAATTTAGTTCAGGGTTACAGGCGACAAAAGAAAAGGTAAATCGTAGGGGTGGTGAGATTGAACATGTCAATCCTATTTGCCGCATTATGCGGCAAAGTGGTGTTGCTTTGCTCAGGAGCCAATGACCGACCAACCGAACCAGACACCACACGTGGCGGCCCATATTTCTCAACTAGATGGAAATCTAAACTGAATTTGGCATTGTTTGTTGGGAAGAAAGTTAAGAATGCAGTAAAACATGTTTAAAAGTTGTCTAGTTTATATTCTTAAAAATAATATTTTGGTCATGCGTGCCTCCAAGATTTAGTTCTTTTTACCACCCGTGCCAAGCAGTCTTCAAGATTTAGTTCATGGCCAGATATTCTCCATTTGAAGGCATGAGCATCTTGCATTTGTTTTAGGCGTAAACAGTTGTACATTAAACTTCCATCCTTTTTTCATCGCAAAAAAGTCCATTCCTTTCCTGTGTCGCATTATCTGCATAAATCACCTACCACGTTAGCTGTGGCGTGCTGCATTATCATACACACAAGCTAGTTGTAATATATCCTAACAAGGATGCAACATATGATGCTCAGAGAAAGAGGTGGTACTAAAGGGTGTGTGCCGCCTCTTGCAAGTATCAGTGCTCCAGATCTTTGCTAACTGCGTGCATTGTTTACAAGTCTGAATCATCTTTTTTGCTGGAAATGTAAACATGAACAATTGATTTTGTTATGTGATGTTTTGGTTGTCGTCGATATGTTATGATTTTAGCGTCAGAGGGTGATTTGAAGTAGCATTTTGGACGGTTTTCTACTTTGGTACACCACTGGAAGCAATGTCGATTTGAGCAAGTGCACTGGTAACTGAATGCCTAATGAAGATGCAGTTTTGTTTGATAAAAGGATTTCTTCTATCAAGAGAAAGCAGACTGCAAAGCTGTGGTGGATGCGTGTTTTGGTTGTCTAAACTCAAAAGATGCACAGTTCTCTACACACACACACACACACACACACACACACACACACACATAATGCCTGGAGGCTCCATACAAGAGGCAAACCTAATGAAATTCAGTTTGAAAGTGTCAGCTTTGGTGAGAGTGAAACTCAGGTTCCTCTTGCTTGACCAAGTTCACAGGATTAGGGGCTATGCCATTTTCATCTAAAAGTTCAGTTTAGGATTACAAACGACAAAAGAAAAGAAAAAATCCTAGGCGCGGTGAGATTGAACATGACCGCTGCCACTTATTTACCTACACAATGTATTGGTATTAGTACAACATATCCTCTCTAATTGTACCCAAAAAATCATTGTCTGTACTCGCGTATTTATTTTTCATCTGTCTGAACATTTCTTTTCATCTAAAGGTATACTTGTGTACTTTTCATCTATCTGAAGAAGGTGAAACCTGTATTATGTCAACTGCACCATTTAAACCCCAAACTAAATCAACTAACCACATTAACGAACACTGCAACTGAAACCACAAACTGTTAGAAAACCCGTGGAGCATCACATTAGCTCCAGATCCTTGGCGCTGGCCGCCAACCTCGCGCTCTTGCGGTCGCGCTTGAACACAAAGTACAGCGGGGTGTAGAATAGGCAGCACAGACCAAACGGAACGATCATCATGGTCAACAGCCCTCTCGAGAGCGCGTACGCCCCCGCTGCCGACCCGTCCGCAAGGTTCACCGTATTTGCGTTGTAGCTGTATACCCTCTCGGTCACCATGCCGACGGTGGGAGCAGCCAGCGAAGAGAACGAGCCCTCCAAGGCGCGATACAGGGGGCAAATACAAATTCAGCTTAAAAGTTTCGAATTTGCTTAGAGTGAATGTCCCTCTTGGTTAACCAAGTCCACACTAGGCCAGAAACAGGGGAATGCCCTTTTCATCTAAAAATTCAGTTCAGGATTACAGGCGACAAAAACAAAAAGTAAATCATAGGGCGGTTAGATTGAACATGCCAATTTCTTCTTCTTCTTCTTCTTTTTGAGGATAGACATGGCAATCCTATTTTCCGCGTTATGCGGCAAACTGTTTTTTTAGACAACCTCACGAAGTTTTTATTAATTCGTCGCAATATTTACAGGGACGAAAATAAGGTCTTCAGGCAGTCCTAATCAAACATGGCAGCCACCCTGGAGAGATAAAGCATACTTCGCTAAGTTATGAGCTTGAAGTTCGAGCTCCTAAATTCATGGCTAAATTTACAAAAATCAAACTCCGAGGAGTGTCATATTATCTCCTGTATAATCGCTCCATAAACGGATGAGTTCCCCTTCTTCAAGTCTTCCACCACTACCTTGCAGTCCGAGGCCACATGTATCCTCCTTTCATAGAGATCATCTGAGAGAGCTAGTGCTTCTATGAGTGCAATTGCCTCGAAAGCTTGTGGTTCAGCGATAAAATTAAGGACCATTACAGAAGCTCCCAAGAATGTCCCATCCGCAGCATCAACATTAATCTTAACACATCCCGCTACTGGTGCTTGCCATTGGTTCGGTCTTGGGATGGCCGCAGGACTCGTTTTTGGCAATTTTGCATTGATTGCACTAACTTCAGCCAGATAGCTTGTGATGAAATCATTTGTGGCATGCGTGATTGATATATATCTTCATAAATCGCTTTTCTCCTCACTGCCCAAATCACGCACATGGTTACAATCAGCCATACAAAAGACTCCTTATCAAGACGGTCATGAAGAGCAAAAAGCCACTCCCTCGATCCTTCCTCCTGTCTTTCCATCAAATGATAAATTGGATCATCAGGCGCAAGAGACCATACGCTAGACGACATCTGGCAGATAAACAAGGCATGTTTCCACATATCCGTCGCTCCATACAAGTGACAACTGTCCTCAGTCGACATGTTGCGGTGTTTTAACAACTCTCCCGTTGGCATGGATCGTCTGGCGAGTCGCCATAAAAACATCTTTAGCTTCGAGGGAACCTCAATGTGCCAAATTTTACTCCAGTGATCGCTCTCAGCCTGCGCACTTGATGATCCCCCTGTTCATTAAGCCAAGCTTCCCGGCCATGTTTTGTACGCACATACGATAAGTAGAACATACACTGAATCCACCTCTAGTTTCCTCATGCCATGCCCAAAAGTCATCTATCCTCCGCGTACATATGGGTATCTTCAAAATTTCTGCTGCATCAAACTGAGTGAAAGTCGCCCTTACAAGATCCACGTTCCAAGATGAGCTTGTAGCATCAATTAGTTGGGCCATCATCTGAGGCGGATTTGGAAACCAGAGAGGTAATGGGTCTCTTAAAACTGTCCCGGGGAATCCAGTTTTGGCTCCAAATATTTGTGGTTTCACCGTCCCCGATTCTCTTGATTATTCCTTGCGCAAGGATGTCGCGCCCATCAAGGATCGCCCGCCAAATCTGAGAAGGATGTGCCCTCAGCTCCGCCTCTAATAATGAGCAATTTGGGTAGTAGACCGCTTTCAGAATCCTTCCACTCAATGATGACTCATCCGTCAACAGTCTCCAACCCCGGCGAGCAAGCAGCGCGAGGTTGAAAATTTCCAAATCACGAAAACATAGACCACCAAGCTGTTTTGGTCGAGTCAATATATCCCATGCCACCCAGCTCGGCTTCCGCTTCCCCTGCTTACTTCCCCACCAAAATTGTCGTATGATGAAAGTGATACTTTCACAAAGTCCTCTTGGCAACCTGAAACATGACATAGAAAAGACCGGAATTGGTCGGGCCGCTAATTTGATCAACACTTCTTTACCTGCCGATGACAAGAGCTTCTCCATCCAGCGTTTTATCTTCTCCCAAACATGATCGCGCAAATATCTAAACGTGCCATTCTTCGAGTGACCCACATCTGTAGGCATACCTAGATATCGTTCATTCAGTGATTCATTGTGTACCTGAAGAGTGTTTTTGACCGCCTCTCTCACAGCCTCCGGACACCCCTTACTGAAAAATATTGATGACTTTCATTATTTATCCGCTGCCCAGATGCACCACAATAAGTATCAAGTAGGTTTAATTTGACACCACACCGGATCCCTCTACATTCGCCTTGAAAAGCAACAGGTTGTCATCTACAAACAGAAGGTGGTTAACGACTGGCGCCGTCGGGGCCACCTGGATACCCGCAAACGATGACTGGGTACTGGATTTGAGGAGGCACGAAAGGCCTTCTGCTGCAATTAAGAATAAGTAGGGGGAGATTGGGTCTCCCTACCGAATACCTCTAGTTGGTCTAAATGGATCAAGTTTCTCACCATTGAAGAGCACCGAAAAAGATACTGATGACACCATGCCCATCACAATATTTATCCAATGTTCTGCAAACCCAAGTTTTGCCATGATAGCTCTCAAATATGGCCACTTCAATCGATCATAGGCCTTCATCATGTCTAGATTCAGCGCACAAAATGAGGTGGCCTTTGACCTGGACCTTTTCATAAAGTGTAGGCACTCATATGCACATATGATATTATCCGTTATCAACCTCCCTGGAACAAATGTCGACTGATCCGCAGAAATTATGTCAGGCAATATAAGTTTTAATCTGTTTGATATTACCTTTGATGCTATCTTGTATAATGCGTTACAAAGACTGATGGGTCGGAACGGGGCCAAAACCGTAGGATTTGTTACCTTGGGGATAAGTACTAACACTGTGTCATTGATACAATCCGGACTCTCTTCTCCCCGTACCATCCTCAGGACAATCCTTGTGACTTCGTCTCCACAAATGTCCAAGTGACGCTGATAAAAATGTGCAGGATAACCATCTGGGCTTGGCGCCTTTGTTGGGAACATCTGAAACAGTGCAACTTTCACCTCCTCATTAGTGTATGGGGCACAAAATGCTACGTTCATATCATTTGTTACCTTCTTGGGAACATGCTGTAAAACAGCCTCCATGTTATGCACCCCCTCTGAAGCATACAAATTTTGATATAACTCATTTGCCATAGCTTTCAGCTCTGCCGGGTCTACTACAACCGCTCCAAGGGAGTTTTGTAGAGCCTTTATCATGTTTTTCTTTCTTCTTAGAATTGCCCGAAGATTAAAAAACTTGGTGTTCCTGTCTCCTGCAGAAAGTCATTCTATTCGAGCCCTTTGTCGCCGCATAATTTCCTCTCTATGATACATCTCAACCAGCCATTGATTTACTTTTAATTCCAAGTGAGAGGGTCCTGTTCTGGCCGGGTCATTCCTTAATTCCTCCAGAATGCTCTTCGGTTGCTTTATCTCCTTGCGGACACTGCCAAACGTATCTCTACTCCAGCTATTCAGCCCCCTTGACAGGGTTTTCAATTTTTGGCGCATCTCCTCCACTAAAGAGCATGGTGGTACCATATCCCAACCATTCATAAGTAAATCTCTGAAGCCTTCATGCGATTCCCACATCAATTCATATTTGCAAGTTCTGACGGCTGCACCTCCTCTGAGCATCCAAACTCCACTAACAGCGGCGAGTGGTCCGAGGTCGAACCAGTAAGATGTGTAACAGATGATGTTGGAAACTTGGACATCCACCCGGCATTGACCAAGGCTCTATCTAGTCTGTATCTTGTGTAAGTATCGCCGAATACCTTCTTTTCAAAAATCTAGAAGTTGCCCTTAAACCCCAAATCTAGCAGCATGCAAATGTCAATCGTGTCCCGAAACGCCTGTATTTGGGCGTTACTACGCTGTCCAACTCCCTCATGCTCATCCGGACGTAGCACTTCGTTGAAGTCACCCATACAAAGCCATGGCAACGAGTTCAAAGTGCTAATGTTTTTTAGTATTGTCCTTGTTTGATGCCGCAAGTGTGTTTGTGCCTCGCCATATACACAAGTCAGCCTCCATTTTTCATTGGTTTGTTCCTCAACCTCAACATCAAAATGATAAACAGAGTAACCAAGAATCTTTACTTTTATTGCATTATTCCAAAAAAGTCCAATACCACCGCTCCGCCCTTGGCTACTAACAGCATACAAATTATCAAAACCCAAAGTACCAGCTAATGCTTCTACCCTAGATCCCTCTATCTGTGTTTCAACGATGCATAGTAGGGTAGGGGCAAATATCCTCGCGAACTCGCGAAGCTCTCGGACTGTCGCGGCTTTGCCCGTGCCGCGACAGTTCTAGCAGAAGGCACTCATTTGGGTCGGCAGCGCCCGTCAACCGAGCTCGCCATCTTTGGATCTCCCTTAGCTTGCACATTATTCTTCGCCGAGCTATTCTTCTCCTGTTCCACTATCACCTTTGCCCTCTTTGGGTCCTGCTTGCCGCTAGGGCTGAGAGGAACGACTGGCGGGGGTAGCATGTTGGCCCGCTCAATAGCTGCCTCTATTGATAGTAATGCATGCTGCCTTGCCGCCGGCTCGGGCGCTCTCTTTCTGTTGTTATCAGCGTCTTGCATGTTTGCGTCAGAGTCTGCTCCTTTCTCCCATTCCTCTCCCTCATCACCTGAACGTGCTCTATGTTGTGCATCCCTTCCTTGTCCCCCACTGCGTCCTCCTCTGCATCCACCTCCCCAGCCTCGACCGTTGCCAGGTCCTCGCCCGGTCCTCATTGCCCAGTTTGCTCGCGGATCCTTGAATATCAGCGCTGACGGTGGGTGAATTCCAGTCCCATGCTCCTTGAAAAGATGACCCAGCATACCGCACACAACACACCAATCAGGAAGCTTCTCGTACTTGATACGGTAGATCTGGCGTTTACCATCGTGAATCATTGAAACTGCATTCTTCACAGGCTTCGTGACATTGATTCTTATCCAAACACGGTAAAAGTTACCGGTAAAATCATGTGACTGGGGTTCAGCAAAGAGGACCTCCCCAACCTTCGCCGCAAGGGCTGGCACTAGATGTGCATACAAATCTGGAACGTCGTGGATTTGGATCCAGATCTCTATAGTGTCAAGCCAAATAGTTGAAGGCTTCACTAATCCATCATATGGCTTGATGATCACCGCATCCCCTCTAAAGTGCCAAGGGCCATCTTGAGTGATTCTCTCCCAGTCCACTAAGCATGAGAATTGGGCAGTGTATAGATTGTCCTCCAAGGGTTTGAATCTTACTTCTTGCGCAAGATCCCACGCCGCTCGCAAGTTCTTGAAGAACCAGAATTGACTATAAGATTTGTTTGTTTGAACCTGACTAGGGCAACCCACCGGGCTGCCTCCGGCGGCGCCTCTTTCTCATCAAAGACCACATTGTCCAGATCTTTCTCCGGCAGTCCCAACTCCTTCATCAGCTTCTCCACATCCTCGGTCTCCGCCGCAGCAGATCCCGAAGCCCTGACCGATGACATCTTGAACCCTAGCCCGGCAAAAAAAACGATCGGACTCTCCAGGTGGAACCCTAGCCCACCCTCACGCCAGCCCCTCCAGCACGGGATCGCAGGAGAAGGATAGGCGTCGCGGCGGTAGGGGAATACTATCTCAACGGCGGCAACCTAGTCACCCCGGGAGAACAAGAACCCTAACGAGAGGGAAAAGAGTTCCAGGGAGATATACTGCATCGCCCAGGTGATCTTGTACATCTTTGGCCCAGCGGCAAACTGTTGTTGCTACGCTGAGGGGCCAACGACCGACCGAACGACACGAGCCGGCCCATATTTGAAAAATAGAGAACCTGCACAGTACCCCGTTTAGCGAACCTTGTTCTGATCGGTTTTGGGAACCTTTTAAAAGGTTCCTGGACAGTTTTTCATTCTTTAATAGTTTTTTGATTTTGCTTCTGTTTCTTTCTCTCTTTTTTTCGTTTTATTTCTTCTTTTTCTTTTTCAAGTTTATTTTTATTTTTCAAAAAAGTTCGAAATTTTTAGATATTGTAATGATTTTAGAAAACTTTGTCAGTTTACGATTTTTTTCACAAATTCTCAAATTGTTCTCGTTTCAAAAAATATTTAGAATTTCAAAAAATGCCCCCATTTTAAATATGTGTCCACAAATTCAAACAATGATTGGGAATTGCAAAAAAATGTTTGCGATTTCAAAATAATCAGCATTTCAGAAAATGTTCCCACATTTCAAAATGTGTTCACAAATAAAAAAATGTTTAAATTTGGTCACAAAGTCAGAAATGATACAATAATGGGTGCTGCTACAGAAATCATTGTGGTACAGCGACCATGTTTCTGCAGTATTCGCGTGGTTCTGCAGCGCCAGAAATTTGGACAGGTCAGTAGAGGATTTTCACAGTGCGTCGCGCCATTGGACGTAACGAGTGTCCAATAGGAGCAGCATACGGCTTTGTCTCGCCTGTAGTTAGAACAAACAAAGTGTGCCCTCAAGGGAGCCATTAAATGGGTCGGCCAAGTAAATAGTTATGAGTAGATTTATTCGTTAAGTAAGTCCTGATTCGTTTAATTTTTATTTTTCACTTTCATTTATATTTACAAAATTCTTAAAATATACATATTTCAAAGATTTACTTAATAAAATTTAAAAATATTGACCACACATTAAAAAATGCTTATATAATGTAAAGTTAAAACTTTGAATAAATTTTACACAATGTTGAAAGCATTCAATAAAAATTATTGTGATAAATTTTAACATGTTTATACGATGTAAAACATGTTCACGTATTTTTTAATGCTTCTTACGACTAAGAAAAATGTTGGTATCTTCATGACTTTCTGAAAAATAGTTTTTAAGATGTAATTTTAATAAATTTTCGGTGCAATTAAAAATATATTAATCATGTATTTGAAAACAATTTAGCATGAAAAAAAGTTCAAACTTGTATTAGGTAAAATATTCATCATATACCCAAAAAAATGTTCAACATGAATCAAGAAATGATCCATCTGTATAAAAAAATTACAACATGTATTAGACAAATTCTATATGTGTTGAGAAAAATGAACAAAACAGAAGAAGAAGAAGAAGAAATTATAAAAGAATGATGGAAACCTTAAAAACAGACAAAAAGGAAAGAATAAAGAACTACCATGGAACCCCCCAAAACCGGCGAAAGGTTCCATGAACAAGCCGAAATCATTAATTAAGGAGTACTCGTTGCAAAGAACACTCCACTTTTCCAGGTTGCGACAAGTGGCGCACATGTAGCACGCCACTTGTCGCAACCTGGGACTTTTCCTTTTTTTCGTAGATCTTTTTATTCAAAACATTTTATCTTTTAGACCGTGCGTCCAAATCTCGAGCCGTTTTCATCATTGGATTCCTCGCGTCGAGATCTTCAAAATTAGATCCCATGTTGATAGGTTTTGACGAACTTTTTTTTTCCATTAAAAACCGAACCAAAAAACCGAACCGGGAGCATGGTTTTTTTCCTTTCCGAAAGAGGCACGCCCGTGCCTCTCGCGAAATCACACCCGTGCCTCTTGTGGAAGCAAAATCGTGACTCTCGTGGAAGAAAAAAAAACAGAAATTTTTTCGTTTTCGAAAGGCACGGCCGTGACTCTCGCGAAAGCACAACCGTGCCTCTCACGGAAGCAAAACCGTGACTCTCACGAAAGAAAAAAAACAGAAAACACGTATTTTGTCCCTTTCTAAGAGGCACGGCTGTGACTCTCACGAAATCACAATCGTGCCTCTCGTGGAATCAAAACCGTGACTCTCGCGAAAAAAAACAGAAAACGCATTTCGTTTTTCCCTTTCCGAGAGGCACGGCCGTGACTCTCGCGAAAGCACAACCGTGCCTCTAGCGGAAGCAAAACCGTGACTCTCGCGAAAGAAAAAAAATAGAAAACGTGTTTTTTTCGTTTTCAAAAGGCACGGCCGTGACTCTCGCTAAAGCACAACCGTGTCTCTTGCGAAAAAAAAACGTGACTTTTGCGAAAGGAAAAAAAAAGAAAACATGTTTTTTTCATGCAAATTTTTTTTTGATTTTTTTATCGAAAAGCTAAGGAAGACCAGGAGAAAACCAAAACGTCGAAAAAATCCGGAAAAACCCGTTTAAAAAGCCTAAAACGCATGCAGAAAAATAAAAATAAAAACAAAATCCGGAGGGAACGTTCAAAACGCGGCACGTGACGAATAGCTGAGAGCGCGTCAAATGGCACTTATCGTTGCGAGGCTCCCAAAAGAACGCTGTTAACTAGTTGCTCCCTGAACAAGCTATTCCCGGAACTTCTAAAACCGCTTGACTGGGCTGGCCCATTAAAGAGACACAGTAACGAGCACTAGAGGCGTGGCAGGGCTATTTTTCGCAATAAGGGAGATAAAGCCCCCCGCAAAGGAGCATCTCTACTAGTTGTTGCTTTATATGTGTAGTAGGCACTGAAATAAATAGCACGCTATAGCGTATTAAAAATTGTCTCGCTATATATATCGATGTACATCGTCTTGCTAATAGCATGCTATAGCGCGATATAGCACGCTAATACTATATTCTGATGTCGGCACTATTTTGTTGTGGCGTGCTATTTTTTTTCCTTGTCTAGTACGAAATTACTCATTAAGGAGTACTCGTTGCAAAGAACACTCCACTTTCTTAGGTCGCGACAAATGGCGCACATGCAGCGCGCCACTTGTCACAACGTGGAAGTTTTCCTTTTTTTTCGTAGATTCGTTTATTCAAAATGTTTTATCTCTTAAACCGTGCGTCCAAATCTCGAACCGTTTTTACCATTGGATTTCTCGCGTTGAGATCTTTAAAACTAGATCCCATGTTAATAGGTTTTAACAAATTTTTTATTTCACGAAAAAAACCGGGCGAAAAACGAACCGGGAGCATGGTTTTTTCCCTTTCCGAAAGAGGCACGCCCGTGCCTTTCGCAAAATCACAACCGTGCCTCTCGTGGAAGCAAAACCGTGACTCGTGTAAGAAAAAAAACAGAAAACGCGTTTTTTTTTCATTTCCGAGAGGCACTGCCGTGACTCTCGCAAAGCACAACCGTGACTCTCGCGAAAGAAAAAAAAACAAAAAACGCGTATTTTTTTCTCTTTCCGAGAGGCACGGCCGTGACTTTCGCGTAAGCACAACCGTGCCTCTCACGGAAGCAAAATCGTGACTCTCATGAATGAAAAAAAAATAGAAAATGCATTTTGTTTTTCCCTTTTCGAGAGGCACGGCCGTGACTCTCGCGAAAGCACAACCGTGCCTTTCACGAAAACAAAACCGTGACTCTCGCGAAAGAAAAAAAATAAAAAAACGCAGTTTTTTTCGTTTCCAAGGGGCACGTCCGTGACTCTCGCTAAAGCACAACCGTGCCTCTCGCGGAAGAAAAAACCGTGACTTTCACGAAAGGAAAGGAAAAAGAAAACGCGTTTTTTCTCGAAAAAAAATTCGAATTTTTTTGATCAAAAAGCTAAGAAAGACCGGGGAAAAACCAAAACGTCGAAAAAAACCCCGGAAAAAACCTTTTAAAAAGCCGAAAACACGTGCGGAAAAATTAAGAAAAAAACAAAATCCAAAGGGAGCGCCAAAAGCGCGACACGTGGCGAATGGCTGAAAGCGCGTCAAGTGGCGTTGATCGTTACGAGGCTCCCGAAGGAGCGCTCGTTAACTAGTTGCTCCCTGTCTAGTAGGGTTATAGCTCCGCCTATGAAAATCAATAATGGGCTCACCATTGGCGTGGCCACATTGACTCATTTTCTAATGAAAAACAAATATATGTATTTTTACTTAATAAATCTTCAAATGTAATTAAAATTAGCTTAATAATAAGATGATATGTGGTAAGATAATAAGTATTGATGTACATAAAATAGCGGTTCATTTATTTGGAATGAAATGGTCTTCTCATATTTATATTTACACATAAGGAAAAACATATATGCATATAATTGCGAAAATTATATATCTTAGAATAGTTTTTTTAGGTAGATATGTTCACGCAATCTTTAAAAAAAGTTCAGGTACTACCAAAAAAGCAAAAAATGAAAATAAATTAAATATATTTTAAATACCTACAAAGGAGAGAAATTAAGAGGGTATAAAAGCAGCAAAAATGAAAAGGACAAAAATACTTGACATCCCTTGTTGGGCGGACCATATTTTTTTCTTTTAAAAACATGGTACAGACCCAGACGCTCACTAGTACATAAATGTCGACTCCCACTATAAGAATACTCCTCCCTATTGACACACCAAATCGTCAAATTTGGAGTTTGATCCTTGCTGGGCTAGGGTTATTACGCCTTCCTAATTCCATCCAACCACAGAGGTTATCAACTTGTTGGTTAGAGCAAAGTGGTTTCTCTACGTAATGAATGGGTCGTTCAGCTGGCACGTAAGCAGAGCCCTTGGTCATGTGATGCACCGATTCGGATCGGTCTTGCTGTTACAGAACAAGCTAGCAGTGGCGGGCGTAAAAGACCCATTAGTGGAGGGCGAAGCAGTGGAGGGCACCCGCCACTGCTAACAAGTCACTAGTGGCGGGCAGAGTGCCTGCCACTATTAACCCATTAGATGTGGCGTCGATCCTACGCATTCGGCATAGTCGTGTGAGGTGCTACTGGTGGGTAGTTGAAAGGATCGAGACAGACCTATAAAGGGGTGAATACGTACAATGAAAAATTGTAATTACTTATTAGCAATTTTAGACAAATGTGAAACATAAACGTGAGCCTAACAATTGCTAAGTTGAGTCAAGTTTCTGGAAAAGATGATAGTAACAAAACATGGAAACTAGATAGCACAAAATGATATATCAAATGCAAAGACAAGGTAACAAAGTAACCACAAGTAAAGAGCTAGGGTTAGATATAATCAAGCTTTGGAGACGAGGATGTATCCCGATGTTCTCTTTCTCACAGGGAATCTAGTCACCGTTGGAGGTGTGTGTGTTACCACGAAGGTACACCATTACCATGAAAGCGCATCCTATTCTTCTTGAGATATCACAAGAATGTGATTCTCATCCACTCGTGATAGACCTTGAGTGGCCTTTAAATTTTCACAAACTTTCTAGGGTAAAACACACGCTAACTTCTCGCCGAAGAACTCCTAGCGCCTATGAGTCTCCAACCTTCATGAGTAAAATACCAAAGGGATAGAACTCAAGACTTGTGCAAATCACAAAACATTTTGGTCAAAAGAGTTATAGAGAGTGGACCTACCACTTGGTCGAATTTCAAGAACTCTCAAGAAATTGTATCACATCTCCTTCTCCTATTGATCTTATCATCCCTGGAGTCCAAATCTCGGGCTGGAGCTTATTAAGGTCTTGTTTCCCCTTGACAGGATCTTCCACTCCTGGTATCCCTGAAGAGCATTTCCTAGTATGTATTTACTAAGCTTATCTCTCTGGGATCTAGGATTTGGTGTGGGAAAGAGCGGGAGGTAGCACGTGTGTTCTAGCCTCTTGGGGTTTGTTGAGTGGAGAGTTCAACCCTTCGATGAGGTGGAAGAGGAATATTTATAGTGACTCAAGAAAACAACCATTTTGCATAAAGTTTTTGTCGGTTAGACATCCGGGATGCAACTCAGACGTCCGGCCTCTGTGATACTTGAACAACTCAGGCGCAGGAGAGTTCTTCTTTTTTCTTTTCTTTTTCAAGAAAACTTCCGATCTATTTATCTTTAATCATGATAGTACAATGAACACTAAAAATAATAATAATTAGATCCAGATCCATAGACCACCTAGCAATGACTACAAGCACTGAAGCAAGCCCGAGGCGCGCCGCTGTCATTGCCCCTTCCTCGCAGGAGCCGGGCAAAACTTGTTGTAGTAGACAGTCGATAAGTCGTTGTGCTAAGGCCCTATATGACCAACGCAACAGAACAACAACCGTCGCCAATAAAGAGTAGTGTAGATCAAAGTATCCAACCTATGTTGGAAATATGCCCTAGAGGGAATAATAAAGTGGTTATTATTATATTTCCATGTTCATGATAATTGTCTATTGTTCATGTTGTAGTTGTATTAACCGGAAATAGTAATACATGTGTGAATAAATAGATCGTAATATGTCCCTAGTAAGCCTCTAGTTGACTAGCTCGTTGATGTCTACTACACAACTTTCTTCTTGTAGACGTTGTTGGGCCTCCAAGTGCAGAGGTTTGTAGGACAGTAGCAAATTTCCCTCAAGTGAATGACCTAAGGTTTATCAATCCGTAGGAGGCGTAGGATGAAGATGGTCTCTCTCAAGCAACCCTGCAACCAAATAACAAAGAGTCTCTTGTGTCCCCAACACACCCAATACAATGGTAAATTGTATAGGTGCACTAGTTCGGCGAAGAGATGGTGATACAAGTGGTATATGGATGGTAGATAAAGGTATTTGTAATCTAAAAATATAAAAACAGCAAGGTAACTAATGATAAAAGTGATCATAAACGGTATTGCAATGATAGGAAACAAGACCTAGGGTTCATACTTTCGCTAGTGTAAGTTCCCTCAATAATGATAACATAATTGGATCACATAACCATCCCTCAACATGCAACAAAGAGTCATTCCAAAGTCACTAATAGCGGAGAGCGAATGAAGAGATTATGGTAGGGTACGAAACCACCTCAAAGTTATTCTTTCCAATCAATCCGTTGGGCTATTCCTATAAGTGTCACAAACAGCCCTAGAGTTCGTACTAGAATAACACCTTAAGACACACATCAACCAAAACCCTAATGTCACCTAGATACTCCAATGTCACCTCAAGTATCCGCGGGTATGATTATATAATATGCATCACACAATCTCAGATTCATCTATTCAACCAACACATAGGACCTCAAAGAGTGCCCCAAAGTTTCTACCGGAGAATCACGACGAAAACGTGTGCCAACCCCAATGCATAGGTTCATGGGCGGAACCCGCAAGCTGATCACCAAAACATACATCAAGTGAATCACGTGATATCCCATTGTCACCACAGATACGCACGGCAAGACATACATCAAGTGTTCTCAAATCTTTAAAGACTCAGTCCGATAAGATAACTTCAAAGGGGAAACTAGATCCATTACAAGAGAGTAGAGGGGGGAAGAAACATCATAGGATCCAAATATAATAGCAAAGATCGCGATACATCAAGATCGTATCACCTCAAGAACACGAGAGAGAGATCAAACACATAGCTACTGGTACATACCCTCAGCCCCGAGGGAGAACTACTCCCTCCTCGTCATGGAGAGCACCGGGATGATGAAGATGGCCACCGGAGAGGGATTCCCCCTCCGGCAGGGTGCCGGAACGGGTCCAGATTGGCTTTCGGTGGCTACGGAGGCTTCTGGTGGCGGAACTCCTGATCTATTGCGCTCCCTGATGTTTTTAGGGTATATGGAGATATATAGGCGGAAGAAGTACGTCAGGGGGGCACGAGGGGCCCACGAGGGTGGAGGGCGCGCCCCTCTACCTCGTGGCCTCCTTGAAGCTTCCCTTACGTGCACTTCAAGTCTTCTGGGCTTCTTTCCTTCCAAAAATGAGTTCCGTGAAGTTTTAGGTCAATTGGACTCCGTTTGATTTTCCTTTTCTTTGAAACCCTAAAACAAGGTAAAAAACAGAAACTGGCACTGGGCTCTGGGTTAATAGGTTAGTCCCAAATATGATATAAAAGTGTATAATAAAGCCCATAAACATCCAAAGTTGATAATATAATAGCATGGAACAATCAAAAATTATAGATACGTTGGAGACGTATCAGCATCCCCAAGCTTAATTCCTGCTCGTCCTCGAGTAGGTAAATGATAAAAACAGAATTTTTGATGTGGAATGCTATCTAACATATTTCTCTAAGTAATTCTTCTTTACTGTGGCAAGAATATTTCAGATCCATAAGATTCAAGACAAAAGTTTAATATTGACATAAAAATAATAATACTTCAAGCATACTAACAAAGCAATCATGTCTTCTCAAAATAACATGGCCAAAGAAAGCTATCCCTACAAAATCATATAGTCTGGCTATGCTCCATCTTCACCACACAAAATATTTAAATCATGCACAACCCTGATGACAAGCCAAGCAATTGTTTCATACTTTTGATGTTCTCAAACTTTTTCAATCTTCACGCAATATATGAGCGTGAGCCATGGATATAGCACTATAGGTGGAGTAGAATGGTGGTTGTGGAGAAGACAAAAAGGAGAAGGTAGTCTCACATCAACTAGGCGTATCAACGGGCTATGGAGATGCCCATCAATAGATATCAATGTGAGTGAGTAGGGATTGCCATGCAACGAATGCACTAGAGCTATAAGTATATAAAAGCTCAAAAAGAAACTAAGTGGGTGTGCATCCAACTTGCTTGCTCATGAAGACCTAGGGAAATTTGAGGAAGCCCATCATTGGAATATACAAGCCAAGTTCTATAATGAAAAATTCCCACTAGTATATGCAAGTGATAACATGAGAGACTCTCTACTATGAAGATCATGGTGCTACTTTGAAGCACAAGTGTGGTAAAAGGATAGTAACATTGTCCCTTCTCTCTTTTTCTCTCATTTTTTCTTTTTATTTTTTTAAATTTTATTTGGGCCTTTTCTCTTGTTTTTTGGCCTCTTTCCTTTCTTTTTTTATTTGGGCTTCTTTGGCCTCTTTTATTTATTTATTTTCGTCCGGAGTCTCATCCCGACTTGTGGGGGAATCATAGTCTCCATCATCCTTTTCTCACTGGGACAATGCTCTAATAATGATGATCATCACACTTTTATTTTCTTACAACTCAAGAATTACAACTCGATACTTAGGACAAGATATGACTTTATATGAATGCCTCCAGTGGTGTACCGGAATGTGCAATGACTCATGAGTGACATGTATGAAAGGATTATGAATGGTGGCTTTGCCACAAATACGATGTCAACTACATGATCATGCTAAGCAATATGACAATGATGGAGTGTGTCATAATAAACGGAATGATGGAAAGTTGCATGGCAATATATCTCAGAATGGCTATGGAAATGCCATAATAGGTAGGTATGGTGGCTGTTTTGAGAAAGGTATATGGTGGGTGTATGATACCGGCGAAAGGTGCGCGGTATTAGAGAGGCTAGCAAAGGTGGAAGGGTGAGAGTGTGTATAGTCCATGGACTCAACATTAGTCATAAAGAACTCATATACTTATTGCAAAAATCTACAAGTTATCAAAGCAAAGTATTACGCGCATGCTCCCAGGGGAATAGATTGGTAGGAAAAGACCATCGCCCGTCCCCGACCGCCACTCATAAGGAAGACAATCAATAAATAAATCATGCTCCGACTTCATCACATAACGGTTCACCATACGTGAATGCTACGGGAATCACAAACTTCAACACAAGTATTTCTCAAATTCATAACCACTCAACTAGCATGACTCTAATATCACCATCTCCATATCTCAAAACAATTATCAAGTATCAAACTTCTCATAGTATTCAACACACTCATAAGAGAATTTTATTATTCTTGAATACCTAGCATATTAGGACTTTAAGCAAATTACCATGCTATTTAAGACTCTCAAAATAATCTAAGTGAAGCATGAGAGTTCATCTATTTCTTCAAAATAAAACTACCACCATGCTCTAAAATATATAAGTGAAGCACTAGAGCAAATGACAAACTACTCCGAAAGATTTAAGTGAAGATCAATGAGTAGTCGAATAATTATGCAACTATGTGAAGACTCTCTAACATTAAAGAATTGCAGATCTTGGTATTTTATTCAAACAGCAAGCAAAGCAAAATAAAATGACATTCTAAGAGTGGCAGACATCATGTGAAGAAGCAAAAACTTAGGATCAACCGAAACTAACCGATAGTTGTTGAAGAAGAAAGGTGGGATGCCAACCGGGGCATCCCCAAGCTTAGACGCTTGAGACTTCTTGAAATATTACATTGGGATGCCTTGGGCATCCCCAAGCTTGAGCTTTTGTGTCTCCTTAATTCCTCTCATATCACGGTCTACCTAAATCTCAAAAGCTTCATCGACACAAAACTCAACAAGGACTCGTGAGATAAGTTAGTATAAATCAATGCAAAAACCTTATCATCCTCTACTGTAGCAAATCACAAAAATTATTATTAAACATTGCATACTAAATGCCTCTGCATATTTAATAGTCCTATCCTCAAATAGAATCATTAAGGAAACAAACATATGCAAACAATGCAAGCATAACAGCAATTTGCCTAAACAGGACAGTCTGTAAAGAATGCAGCTAGATCCATACTTCCCTAACTCCAAAAATTATGAAAGAAAATTCCCACTGTAGTAAATTTATAAGAGCTTAATATTCAAAAGGTTTCAACATTTTATCACATTCTGACTTTTCTAGGGAATTATTGCAACAGCGGTAAACTTTCTGTTTTCAAACAGCAACATGAAGACTTGTAACATAGGCATAGTAAAGACTATCAATGCCACTTTTATTGAAATAAAAGATGCAAAACATTGTTATAAATAACAGCAAGCAAATCCTAACAAAATAAATTGACGCTCCAAGCAAAACACATATCATGTGGTAAATAAAAATATAGCTCCAAGTAAAGTTACCGATGAAAGTAGACGAAAGAGGGGATGCCTTCCGGGGCATCCCCAAGCTTAGGCTTTTGGTTGTCCTTGAATATTACCTTGGGGTGCCTTTGGCATCCCCAAGCTTAGGCTCTTGCCACTCCTTATTCCATAGTCCATCGGATCTTTACCCAAAACTTGAAAACTTCACAACACAAAACTTAACAGAAAACTCGTAAGCTCCGTTAGTATAAGAAAATAAATCACCACTTAGGTACTGTTGTGAACTTATTCTAAATTCATATTGGTGTAATATCTACTGTATTCCAACTTATCTATGGTTCATACCCTCCTATACTACTCATAGATTCATCAAAATAAGCGAACAACACATCGAAAACAGAATCTGTCAAAAACAGAACAGCCTGTAGTAATCTGTATCAAACGTATACTTATGGAACTCATAAAATTATCAAATAAATTTGTGGACGTGAGGAATTTATCTATTAATCATCTGCAAAAATAATTAACTAAATAGCACTCTCCAATAAAAATGGCAGCAATTCTCGTGAGCGCTAAAGTTTCTGTTTTTTACAGCAAGATCAACAAGACTTTCTCCAAGTCTTCCCAACGGTTCTACTTGGCACAAACACTAATTAAAAGCATAGAACCACATCTAAACAGAGGCTAGATGAATTATTTATTACTAAACAGGAGCAAAATCAAGGAACAAAAATAAAGTTGGATTGCCTCCCAACAAGCGCTATCGTTTAACGCCCCTAGCTAGGCATGATGATTTCAATGATGCTCACATAAAGGATAAGAACTGAAACATAAAGAGAGCATCATGAAGAATATGACAAGCACATTTAAGTCTAACCCACTTCCTATGCACAGGGATTTTGTGAGCAAACAACTTGTGGTAACACGAATCAACTTGCATAGGAAGGTAAAACAAGAATAACTTGAAAATTTTAAGCACATAGAGAGGAAACTTGATATTATTGCAATTCCTACAAGCATATATTCCTCCCTCATAATAATTTTCGGTAGCATCATGAATGAATTCAACAATATAACCATCACATAGGGCATTCTTTTCATGATCTACAAGCATAGAAATTTTATTACTCTCCACACAAGCAAAAATTTTCTCATGAATAATAGTGGGAGCAAACTCAACAAAATAATTATCATGTGAGGCATAATTCAATTGAAAACTAAAATCATGATGACAAGTTTCATGGATATCATTATTCTTTATAACATAAAAGTCATCATAATAATCATCATAGATAGCAACTTTGTTCTCATAATCAATTGGAACCTCTTCCGAAATAGTGGAATCGTTACTAAATAAAGTCATGACCTCTACAAATCCACTTTCATCAATGTAATCAGCATAAATAGGAGGCATGCTTTCATCATAATAAATTTGCTCATCAAAACTTGGGGGGGGGGCAAAAAATATCATCTTCATCAAACATAGCTTCCCTAAGCTTGTGGTTTTGCATATCATTAGCATCATGGATATTCAAGGAATTTATACTAACAACATTGCAATCATCCTCATCATTCAAATATTTAGTGCCAAACATTCTAATGCATTCTTCTTCTAGCACTTGAGCACAATTATCGGAATCCTTATTCTCACGATAGATATTAAAAAGATAAAGCGTATGAGGCAAACTTAATTCCATTTTTTTAATTTTCTTTTATAAACTAAACTAGTGATAAAACAAGAAACTAAAAGACTCGATTGCAAGATCTAAAGATATACCTTCAAGCACTCACCTCCCCGGCAATGGCGCCAGAAAAGAGCTTGATGTCTACTACACAACCTTCTTCTTGTAGACGTTGTTGGGCCTCTAAGTGCAGAGGTTTGTAGGATAGTATCAAATTTCCCTCAAGTGGATGACCTAAGATTTATCAATCCGTAGGAGCATAGGATGAAGATGGTCTCTCTCAAGCAACCCTGCAACCAAATAACAAAGAGTCTCTTGTGTCCCCAACACACCCAATACAATGGTAAATTGTATAGGTGCACTAGTTCGGCGAAGAGATGGTGATACAAGTAGTATATGGATGGTAGATAAAGGTATTTGTAATCTGAAAATATAGAAAAAGCAAGGTAACTAATGATAAAAGTGAGCATAAACGGTATTGCAATGATAGGAAACAAGACCTAGGGTTCATACTTTCGCTAGTGTAAGTTCCCTCAACAATGATAACATAATTGGATCACATAACCATCCCTCAACGTGCAACAAAGAGTCATTCCAAAGTCACTAATAGCAGAGAACGAACGAAGAGATTACGGTAGGGTACGAAACCACCTCAAAGTTATTCTTTCCAATCAATCCGTTGGGCTATTCCTATAAGTGTCACAAACAGCCCTAGAGTTTGTACTAGAATAACACCTTAAGACACACATCAACCAAAACCCTAATGTCACCTAGATACTCCAATGTCACCTCAAGTATCCGCGGGTATGATTATACGATATGCATCACACAATCTCAGATTCATCTATTCAACCAACACATAGGACCTCAAAGAGTGCCCCAAAGTTTCTACCAGAGAATCACGATGAAAACGTGTGCCAACCCCTATGCATAGGTTCATGGGCGGAACCCGCAAGTTGATCACCAAAATATACATCAAGTGAATCACGTGATATCCCATTGTCACCACAGATACGCACGGCAAGACATACATCAAGTGTTCTCAAATCTTTAAAGACTCAATCCAATAAGATAACTTCAAAGGGGAAATTCGATCCATTACAAGAGAGTAGAAGGGGGAAGAAACATCATAGGATCCAAATATAATAGCAAAGCTCGCGATACATCAAGATCGTATCACCTCAAGAACACGAGAGAGAGAGAGAGAGATCAAACACATAGCTACTGGTACATACCCTCAGCCCCGAGGGAGAACTACCCCCTCCTCGTCATGGAGAGCGCCGGGATGATGAAGATGGCCACCAGAGAGGGATTCCCCCTCCGGCAGGGTGCCGGAACGGGTCTAGATTGGCTTTCGGTGGCTACGGAGGCTTCTGGCGGCGGAACTCCCGATCTATTGTGCTCCCCAATGTTTTTAGGGTATATGGAGATATATAGGCGGACGAAGTACGTCAGGGGGGCCACGAGGGGCCCACGAGGGTGGAGGGCGCGCCCAGGGGGGTGGGCGCGCCCCCTACCTCGTGGCCTCCTTGAAGCTTCCCTTACATGCACTTCAAGTCTTCTGGGCTTCTTTCCTTCCGAAAATGAGTACCGTGAAGTTTCAGGTCAATTGGACTCTGTTTGATTTTCCTTTTCTTCGAAACCCTAAAACAAGGTAAAAACAGAAACTAGAACTGGGCTTTGGGTTAACAGGTTAGTCCCAAAAATGATATAAAAGTGTATAATAAAGCCCATAAACATCCAAAGTTGATAATATAATAGCATGGAACAATCAAAAATTATAGATACGTTGGAGACGTATCATTCGTTGATCAATAGATGGTCATGGTTTCCTGACCATGGACATTGGATGTCATTGATAACAGGATCACATCATTAGGAGAATGATGTGATGGACAAGACCCAATCCTAAGTGTAGCACAAGATCGTGTAGTTCTTCTAATGTCAAGTATCATTTCCTTAGACCATGAGATTGTGCAACTCCCGGATACCATAGGAATGCTTTGGGTGTACCAAACGTCACAATGTAACTGGGTGGCTATAAATGTGCACTACGGGTATCTCCAAAAGTATCTGTTGGGTTGGCACAAATCGAGACTGGGATTGGTCACTCTGTATGACGGAAAGGTATCTCTAGGCCCACTCGGTAATTCGCATCATAACGAGCTCAATGTGACTAAGGAGTTAGCCACGGGATCATGCGTTACGAAACGAGTAAAGAGACTTGCCATTAACGAGATTGAACGAGGTATAGAGATACCGACGATCGAATCTCGGGCAAGTAACATGCCGATAGACAAAGGGAATTGTATACGGGATTGATTGAATCCCCGACATGGTGGTTCATCTGATAAGATCATCGTGGAACATGTCGGAGCCAACATGGGTATCTAGATCCCGTTGTTGGTTATTGACTGGAGAGATGTCTCGGTCATGTCTACATGCCTCCCGAACCCATAGGGTCTACACACTTAAGGTTCGATGACGCTAGGGTTATAGGGAAAGTATGTACATGGTTACCGAATGTTTTTCAGAGTCCCGGATGAGATCCTGGATGTCACGAGGAGTTCCGGAATGGTTCGGAGGTAAAGAATGATATATAGGAAGTGAGGATTTGGACACCGAAAGTGTTCCAGGCATCACCGGTAATGAACCGGGACCACCGGAAGGGTTCCGGGGTCCACCGGGAGGGGCCACCGGCCCCGAAGGCTTGCATGGGACAAGAGTGGGAAGGGACCCGCCCCTGAGTGGGCTGGTGCGCCTCCTACCATGGCCCAAGGCGCAGCAAGAAAGGGGAAGGGGGAAACCCTAGGCGCATATGGGCCTAAGGCCCACCCTAGGGCGCGCCCCCCTCTCTCCCCCTCTTGGCCGCCCCTCCATCCCATCTAGGGATGCCGCCCCCTAGGGTGGGAACCCTAGAGGGGGAGCATCCCCCTCCCCTCCTCCTATATATAGTTGGGTTTTTGGGGCTGCCATACACGAAAGTCTCTCTCTCTCTCTCTCTCTCTCTCTCTCTCTCTCTCTCTCTCTCTCTCTCTCTCTCTCTCTCTCTCGGCGCAGCCCTACCTCTCCACCTCCCCATCTTTCGTAATGCTTGGCGAAGCCCTGCTGGAGAACCATGCTGCTTCACCACCACCACGCCATCGTGCTGCTGCTGGAGTTGTCTTCCCCAACCTCTCCCCCCTCCTTGCTGGATCAAGGCGCGGGAGACGTTACCGGGTTGCACATGTGTTGAACGTGGAGGCGGCGTTGTTCGGCGCTTAGATCGGAATCGACCGTGATCTGAATCGCTGCATGTACGACTCCACCAACCGCGTTCTTGTAAAGCTTCCGCTTAGCGATCTTCAAGGGTATGAATATGAAGAACTTCAAGAAGGACGGCAAGGGAGTTGCCGCGCCCAGTAAATCAGTTGCCGGGAAGAAGCCAAAGAATGGACCCAAGCCCGAGACTCGGTGCTTTTATTGTAAGGGAAATGGTCACTGGAAGCGGAACTGCCCCAAGTACTTAGCGGATAAGAAGGCCGGCAACGCCAAAGGTATATGTGATATACATGTTATTGATGTGTACCTTACCAACGCTCGTAGTAACTCCTGGGTATTTGATGTTGGAAATATGCCCTAGAGGCAATAATAAATTAGTTATTATTATATTTCCTTGTTCATGATAATCGTTTATTATCCATGCTAGAATTGTATTGATAGGAAACTCAGATACATGTGTGGATACATAGACAACACCATGTCCCTAGTAAGCCTCTAGTTGACTAGCTCGTTGATCAATAGATGGTTACTGTTTCCTGACCATGGACATTGGATGTCGTTGATAATGGGATCACATCATTAGGAGAATGATGTGATGGACAAGACCCAATCCTAAGCCTAGCACAAGATCGTATAGTTCGTCTGCTAAAGCTTTTCTAATGTCAAGTATCATTTTCTTAGACCATGAGATTGTGCAACTCCCGGATACCGTAGGAATGCTTTGGGTGTACCAAACGTCACAACGTAACTGGGTGGCTATAAAGGTGCACTACGGGTATCTCCGAAAGTGTCTGTTGGGTTGGCATGAATCAAGACTGGGATTTGTCACTCCGTGTAAACGGAGAGGTATCTCTGGGCCCACTCGGTAGGACATCATCATAATGTGCACAATGTGACCAAGGAGTTGATCACGGGATAATGTGTTACGAAACGAGTAAAGAGACTTGCCGGTAATGAGATTGAACGAGGTATCGGGATACCGACGATCGAATCTCGGGCAAGTATCATACCGATAGACAAAGGGAATTGAATACGGGATTGATTGATCTCGACGTTGTGGTTCATCCGATGAGATCATCGTGGAGCATGTGGGAGCCAACATGGGTATCCAGATCCCATTGTTGGTTATTGACTGGAGAGTTGTCTCGGTCATGTCTACATGTCTCCCGAACCCGTAGGGTCTACACACTTAAGGTTCGGTGATGCTAGAGTTGTAGAGATATTAGTATGCGGTTAACCGAAAGTTGTTCGGAATCCCGGATGAGATCCCGGACGTCACGAGGAGTTCCGAAATGGTCCGGAGGTAAAGATTTATATATAGGAAGTCCAATTTTGGCCACCGGGAGAGTTTCGGGAGTCATCGGTATTGTACCGGGACCACCGGAAGGGTCCCGGGGGTCCACCGGGTGGGGCCACCTATCCCGAAGGGCCCCATGGGCTGAAGGGGCGTGAGAACCAGCCCCTGGTGGGCTGGTGCGCCCCCCTTGGGCCTCCCATGCGCCTAGGGTTGGAAACCCTAAGGGGTGGGGGCGCCTCCACTTGGCTTGGAGGCCAAGCCACCCCTAGGGTTGCCGCCCCCTCCCTAGATGGGATCTACAAGGGTCCGGCGCCCCCTAGGCCCCTATATATAGTGGAGGGGAGGGAGGGCAGCCGCACCTGAAGCCCTAGCGCTTCCCTCCCTCCCGTGACACCTCTTCCTCCCTGCTTGTGCTTGGCGAAGCCCTGCCGGGATCCCGCTACTTCCACCACCACGCCGTCGTGCTGCTGGATCTCCATCAACTTCTCCTCCCCCCTTGCCGGATCAAGAAGGAGGAGACATCTTCGCTATGTACGTGTGTTGAACGTGGAGGTGCCGTCCGTTCGGCACTAGGATCATCGGTGATTTGGATCACGACGAGTACGACTCCATCAACCCGGTTCTCTTGAACGCTTCCGCTTAGCGATCTTCAAGGGTATGAAGATGAACTCCCTCTCTCTCATTGCTAGATGACTCCATAGATTGATCTTGGTGATGCGTAGAAAATTTTAAATTTCTGCTACGATCCCCAACAGTGGCATCATGAGCTAGGTCTATGCGTAGTTTCTATGCACGAATAGAACACAAGTTGTTGTGGGCGTCGATTTTGTCAATTTACTTGTTGTTACTAGTCTTATCTTGATTCGGCGGCATCGTGGGATGAAGCGGCCCGGACCGACCTTACACGTACCCTTACGTGAGACTGGTTCCACCGACTGACATGCACTAGTTGCATAAGGTGGCTAGCGGGTGTCTGTCTCTCCCACTTTAGTCGGATCGGATTCGATGAAAAGGGTCCTTATGAAGGGTAAATAGAAATTGGCATATCACGTTGTGGTTTTGGCGTAGGTAAGAAACGTTCTTCCTAGAAACCTATAGCAGCCACGTAAAACATGCAACAACAATTAGAGAACGTCTAACTTGTTTTTGCAGGGTTTGCTATGTGATGTGATATGGCCAAAAGGATGTGATGAATGATATATGTGATGTATGAGATTGATCATGTTCTTGTAATAAGGATCACGACTTGCATGTCGATGAGTATGACAACTGGCAGGAGCCATAGGAGTTGTCTTAATTTATTTATGACCTGCATGTCAATGAAAACACCATGTAATTACTTTACTTTATTGCTAACCGTTAGCCATAGTAGTAGAAGTAATAGTTGGCGAGGCAACTTCATGAGGACACGATGATGGAGATCATGATGATGGAGATCATGGTGTCATGCCGGTGACGATGGTGTTCATGCCGCGCCTCAAAGATGGAGATCAAAGGCGCAAGATGATATTGTCCATATCATGTCACTTTATGATTTGTATGTGATGTTTGTCATGTTTACATCTTATTTGCTTAGAACGACGGTAGCATAAATAAGATGATCCCTCACTAAAATTTCAAGAAAGTGTTCCCCCTAACTGTGCACCGTTGCTAAGGTCCGTTGTTCCGAAGCACCACGTGATGATCGGGTGTGATAGGTTCTAACGTTCGCATACAACGGGTGTAAGCCAGATTTACACACGCAATACACTTAGGTTAACTTGACGAGCCTAGCATGTACATACATGGCCTCGGAACACGGAAGACCGAAAGGTCGAACATGAGTCGTATAGTGGATACGATCAACATGAAGATGTTCACCGATGATGACTAGTCCGTCTCACGTGCTGATCGGACACGGCCTAGTTGACTCGGATCATGTATCACTTAGATGACTAGAGGGATGGCTATCTGAGTGGGAGTTCATTGGATAATTTGATTAGATGAACTTAATTATCATGAACATAGTCAAAAAGGTCTTTGCAAATTATGTCGTAGCTCATGCTTTGGTTCTACTGTTTTAGATATGTTCCTAGAGAAAATTTAGTTGAGAGTTGACAATAGCAATTATGCGGACTGGGTCCGTAAACTGAGGATTGTCCTCATTGCTGCACAGAAGGATTATGTCCTTAATGCACCGCTCAGTGTGCTGAACCTCGAGCATCGTCTGTAGATGTTGGGAAACATCTGACATACACGTTTTGATGACTACATGATAGTTCAATGTGTAATGCTAACGGTTTAGAATTGTGGCACCAAAGACGTTTTTGAAACGTCGTAGAACATATGAGATGTTCCAAAGACTGAAATTGGGATTTCAGACTAGTGCCCACGTCAAGAGGTATGAGACCTCTGACAAGTTTCTTAAGCCTGCAAACTAAGGGAGAAAAGCTCAATCGTTGAGCATGTGCTCAGATTGTCTGAGTACTACAATTGCTTGAATCGAGTGGGAGTTAATCTTCCAGATGAGATAGTGATAGTTCTCCATAGTCATTGCCACCAAGCTATTGGAGCTTCGTGATGAACTATAACATATCAGGGATAGACATGATGATCCTTGAGCAATTCGCGATGTTTGACACCATGAAAGTAGAAATCAAGTAGGAGCATCAATTGTTGATGGTTAAACCACTAGTTTCAAGAAGGGCAAGGGAAAGAAGGGATACTTCATGAGACGGCAAATCAGTTCCCGCTCTAGTGAAGAAACCCAAGGTTGAACCAAACCCGAGACTAAGTGCTTCTGTAATGAGGGGAACGGTCACTGAAGTAGAACTACCCTAGATACTTGGTAGATGTGAAGGCTGGCAAGGTCGACAGAAGTATTTTGGAAATACGTTATATTAATGTGTACTTTACTAGTACTCCTAGTAGCACCAGGGTATTAAAATACCGGTTCAGTTGCTAAGTGTTAGTACTCGAAATAAAAGGCTACGGAATAAACGGAGACTAGCTGAAGGTGAGATGACGATATGTGTTGGAAGTGTTTCCAAGGTTGATGTGATCAAGCATCGCATGCTCCCTCTACCATCGAGATTGGTGTTAAACCTAAATAATTGTTATTTGGTGTTTGCGTTGAGCATAGACATGATTGGATTATGTTTATCGCAATACGGTTATTCATTTAAGGAGAATAATGGTTAATCTGTTTATTTCAATAATACCTTCAATGGTCTTGCACCTAAAATGAATGGTTTATTGAATCTCGATCGTAGTGATACACATGTTCATGCCAAAAGATATAAGATAGTAATGATAGTATCACATACTTGTGGCACTGACATTTGAGTCATGTTGGTATAAAACGCATGAAGAAGCTCCATGTTGATGGATCTTTGGACTCACTCATTTTTGAAAAGATTGAGAAATGCGAACCATATCTATTGGTAGATATGCATGAAGAAACTACATGCAGATGGATCATTTGGACTCACTTGATTTCGAATCACTTGAGACATGCAAATCATACCACATGGGCAAGATGACTGAAAGGCCTCGTTTTCAGTAAGATGGAACAAGAAAGCAACTTGTTGGAAGTAATACATTTTGATGTGTGCAGTCCAATGAGTGCTGAGGCACGCAGTGGATATCGTTATGTTCTTACTTCACAGATGATTTGAGTAGATGCTGAGTATATTTACTTGATGAAACACAAGTCTGAATTATTGAAAGGTTTAAGTAATTTCAGAGTGAAGTTGAAGATCGTCGTGACAAGATGATAAAATTTCTATGATATGATCACAGAGATGAATATCTGATTTACGAGTTTGGCGCACAATTAAGACATTGTGGAAATTGTTTCACAACTAATACCGCCTGGACCACCATAGTGTGATGGTGTGTCCGAACATCACAACTGCACCCTATTGGATATGGCGCATACCATGATGTCTCTTATCGAATTACCACTATCGTTTATGGGTTAGGCATTAGAGACAACCACATTCACTTTAAACAGGGCACCACACAATTCCATTGAGACGACACCGTATGAACTATAGGTTTAGAGAAACCTAAGCTGTCGTTTCTTAAAAGTTTGGGGCTGTGATGCTTATGTGAAAAAATTTCAGGCTGATAAGCTCCAACCTAAAGCGGATAAATGCATCTTCATAGAATACCCAAAAATAGTTGGGTATACCTCCTATTTCAGATCCGGAAGCAAAAGTGATTGTTTCTAGAAACGGGTCCTTTCTCGAGGAAAAGTTTCTCTCGAAATAATTGAGCGGGAGGATAGTGGATACTTGATGAGGTTACTGAACCGTCACTTCAACTAGTGTGTAGCAGGGCACAGGAAGTTGTTCCTGTGGCACCTACACCAATTGAAGTGGAAGCTTATGATAGCGATCATGAAACTTCGGATCAAGTCACTACCAAACCTCATAGGTCGACAAGGATGTGTACTACTTCAGAGTAGAACGCAATCCTGTCTTGGAAGTCATGTTGCTAGACAACAATGAACCTACGAGCTATGGAGAAGCGATGGTGGGCCCGGATTCCGACGAATGGCTCGAGGCCATAAAATCCGAGAGAGGATCCATGTATGAAACAAAGTATAGACTTTGAAAGAACTACTTGATGGTCGTAAGGCTGTTAGGTGCTGATGAATTTTAAAAGGAAGACAAACAATGATGGTAAGTGTCACCATTAAGAAAGCTCGACTTGTCGTTAAGATGTTTCCCGACAAGTTCAATGAGTTGACTACGATGAGACTTTCTCACTCGTAGCGATGCTGAGAATCTTTTGAAATTATGTTAGCAGTTACTGCATTATTTATGAAATCTTGCAGATAGGATGTCAAAACATTGTTTCCTCGACGTTTTTCTTGAGGAAAGTTTGTATGTGATATAACCAGAAGGTTTTGTCAATCCTAAAAGATTCTAACAAGTATGCAAAGCTCCAGCAATCCTTCTAAGGACTGGAGTAAGCTCGCGGTGGCTATCGTTATGTTCTCACCCTCACTAATGACTTAAGTAGATATGGATATGTCTACTTAATGAAACACAAGTCTGAGACATTTGAAAAATTCAAGGAATTTCAGAGTGAGGTAGAGAACCAACATGACAGGAAAATAAAGTTCTTACGATCAGATCGTGGAGGAGAATACTTGTGTCATGAGTTTGGCACGCACTTAAGGAAATGTGGAATTGTTTCACAACTCACACCGCCTGGAACACCTCAGCGAAATGGTGTGTTCGAACATCGTAATCGCACTGTATTGGATATGGTGCGATCTATGATGTCTCTTACCGATCTACCGCTATCATTTTGGGGTTATGCTTTAGAGACTGCCGCATTCACTTTAAATAGGACTCCATCGAAATCCGTTGAGATGACACCGTATGAATTATGGTTTGGAAAGAAACCTAAGCTGTCGTTTATGAAAGTTTGGGGGTGCGATGCTTATGTCAAGAAACTTCAACCTGAAAAGCTCGAACCCAAGTCGGAAAAATGCGTCTTCATAGGATACCCTAAGGAAACTATCGGGTATACCTTCTACCTCAGATCCGAAGGCAAGATCTTTGTTGCCAAGAATGATTCCTTTCTAGATAAAGAGTTTCTCTCGAAAGAAGTAGGTGGGAGGAAACTAGAACTTGATGAGGTACTGCCTCTTGAACCGGAGAGTAGCGCAGCTCAGGAAGATGTTTCTGTGGTGCCTGCACCGACTAGAGGGGAAGACAATGATGCTGATCATGAGTCTTCGGATCAAGCTACTGAACTTTGTAGGTCCATGAGGACACGTTCCACACCAGAGTGGTACGACAACCCTGTCCTGGAAATCATGTTGTTAGACAACGGTGAACCTTCGAACTATGAAGAAGCGATGGCAGGCCCGGACTTCAAAAAATGGCTTGAAGCCATAAAATCAGAGGTAGGATCCATGTATGAAAATTAAGTATGGACTTTGACAGACTTGCTCGATGATCAGCAAGCCATAGAGAATAAATGGATCTTTAAGAAGAAGACTGACGTGGATGGTAACGTGACCATCTATAAGGATCGGCTTGTCGCTAAGGGTTATCGACAAGTTCAAGGGATTGACTATGATGAGACCTTCTCACCCGTAGCGAAGTTGAAGTCTGTCTGAATCATGTTAGCAATTTCCGCATTCTATGATTATGAGATATGGCAAATGGACGTCAAAACGGCATTCCTTAATGGTTTCCTTAAGGAAGAATTGTATATGATGCAGCTGGAAGGTTTTGTCGATCCTAAGAATGCTGACAAGGTATGCAAGCTCCTGCGCTCAATTTATGGGCTGATGCAAGCATCTTAGAGTTGGAACATTCGCTTTGATAAGATGATCAAAGTGTTTGGGTTTACGCAGACTTATGGAGAAGTCTGTGTTTACAAGGAAGTGAGTGGGAGCTCTGTAGCATTTCTCATATTATATGTCGATGACATACTATTGATGGGAAATGATATAGAACTTTTGGAAAGCATAAAGGCCTACTTGAATAAGAGTTTTTCAATGAAGGACCTTGGAGAAGATGCTTACATATTAGGCATCAAGACCTATAGAGATAGATTGAGACGCCTCGTTGGTTTTTCACAAAGCACATACCTTGACAAGATATTGAAGAAGTTCAATATGGATCAGTCCAAGAAGGGGTTCTTGCCTGTATTGCAAGGTGTGAAATTGAGCACGTCTCAATGCCCGGCCTCGGCAGAAGATAAAGAAAAGATGAGTGTCATCCCCTATGCCTCAGCCATAGGGTCTATTATGTATGTCATGCTGTGTAACAGACCTGATGTGAACCTTGCCGTAAGTTTGGTAGGGAGGTACCAAAGTAATCCCGACATGGAACACTAGACAGCGGTCAAGAATATCCTAAAGTACTTGAAAAGAACTAAGGATATGTTTCTTGTTTATGGAGGTGACGAAGAGCTCGTCGTAAAGGGTTACGTCGATGCTAGCTTCGACACAGATCTGGATGACTCCAAGTCACAAACCGGATACATGTACATTTTGAATGGTGGGGCAGTCAGCTGGTGCAGTTGCAAGCAAAGCGCCATGGCGGCGTGTACATGTGAAGCAGAGTACATAGCAGCCTCGGAGGCAGCACATGAAGCAGTCTGGATGAAGAAGTTCATCACCGACCTAGGAGTTATTCCCAATGCGTCGGGCACGATGACTCTCTTCTGTGACAACACTGGAGCTATTTCCCTTGCCAAGGAGCCCAGGTTTCACAAGAAGACCAGGCATATCAAGCGTCGCTTCAATTCAATTCGTGAATATATTTAGGATGGAGACATAGATATTTGTAAAGTGCATACGGATCTGAATGTCGCAGATCCGTTGACTAAACCTCTTCCGCAAGCAAAACATGCTCAACACCAGAACTCTATGAGTGTTCGATTCATCACGATGTAACTAGATTATTGACTCTGGTGCAAGTGGGAGACTGTTGGAAATATGCCCTAGAGGCAATAATAAAGTGGTTGTTATTATATTTCCGTGTTCATGATAATTGTCTATTGTTCATGCTGTAATTGTATTAACCTGAAACCGTAATACATGTGTGAATGAATAGATCGTAATATGTCCCTAGTAAGCCTCTAGTTGACTAGCTCGTTGATCAATAAATGGTCATGGTTTCCTGACCATGGACATTGGATGTCATTGATAATAGGATCACATCATTAGAAGAATGGCGTGATGGAAAAGACCCAATCCTAAGCGTAGCACAAGATTGTGTAGTTCGTTTGCTAAAGCTTTTCTAATGTCAAGTATCATTTCCTTAGACCATGAGATTGTGCAACACCCGGATACCGTAGGAATGCTTTGGGTGTACCAAACGTCACAACGTAACTGGGTGGCTATAAAGGTGCACTACAGGTATCTCCGAAAGTATATGTTGGGTTGGCACGAATCGAGACTGGGATTTGTCACTCCGTATGACGGAGAGGTATCTCTGGGCCCACTCGGTAATGCATCATCATAACGAGCTCAATGTGACTAAGGAGTTAGCCACGGGATCATGCGTTATGGAACGAGTAAAGAGACTTGCCATTAACGAGATTGAACGAGGTATAGAGATACCGACGATCGAATCTCGGGCAAGTAACATGCCGATAGACAAAGGGAATTGTATACGGGATTGATTGAATCCCCGACATGGTGGTTCATCCAATAAGATCATCGTGGAACATGTCGGAGCCAACATAGGTATCCAGATCCCGTTGTTGGTTATTGACCGGAGAGATGTCTCGATCATGTCTACATGCCTCCCGAACCCATAGGGTCTACACACTTAAGGTTCGATGACACTAGGGTTATAGGGAAAGTATGTACGTGGTTACCGAATGTTGTTCGGAGCCCCGGATGAGATCTCGGACGTCACGAGGAGTTCCGGAATGGTCCGGAGGTAAAGAATGATATATAGGAAGTGAGGATTTGGACACCGAAAGTGTTCCAGGCATCACCGGTAATGAACCTGGACCACCGGAAGGGTTCCGGGGGTCGATCGGGAGGGGTCACCGGCCCCGAAGGCTTGCATGGTACAAGAGTGGGAAGGGACCAGCCCCTGAGTGGGCTGGTGCGCCTTCTACCAAGGCCCAAGGTGCAGCAAGAAAGGGGAAGGGGGAAACCCTAGGCGCAGATGGGCCTAAGGCCCACCCTAGGGCGTGCTCCCCTTTCTCCCCCTCTTGGCCGCCCCCTCCATCCCATCTGGGGCTGCCGCCCCCCTAGGGTGGGAACCCTAGAGGGGGCACAACCCCCTCCCCTCCTCCTATATATAGTGGGGGTTTTGGGAGTGCCATACACGAAAGTCTCTCTCTCTCTATCTCTCGGCGCAACCCTACCTCTCCACCTCCTCATCTTTCGTAGTGTTTGGCGAAGCCCTGCTGGATAACCATGATGCTCCACCACCACCACGCCGTTGTGCTGCTGCTGGAGTTGTCTTCCCCAACCTCTCCCTCCTCCTTGCTGGATCAAGGTGCGGGAGACGTCACCGGGCTGCACGTGTGTTGAACGCGGAGGCGCCGTTGTTCGGTGCTTAGATCGGAATCGACCGCGATCTGAATCGTTGAGTGTACGACTCCACCAAATGCGTTCTTGTAACACTTCCGCTTAGCTATCTTCAAGGGTATGAAGATGCACTCCCTCTCTCTCGTTGCTAGTATCTCCTAGATTGATCTTGGTGACACGTAGGAAAATTTTAAATTATTGCTACGTTACCCAACAACCTGAAGACATGAGAATAAAGACGAACGACGAACAGATCTGAGCAAATCCACCAAAGACATATCTGCCTGGAGACACACCTCCACACGCCCACCGACGATGCTAGAAGCACCACCGGGACGGGACCTCGACGGGGAGAACCTTATTCCATCTTCAGGGAGGCGCCGCCGTCTCGTCTTCTTGAGCAGGATACAAACCTTAACAAAACTTAAGAAAGATCTAAGAACATAGCCCTCCCACCGGTAAGTGCCAGGATCCACTCCGCTCACACGGCCTTACGGCCACCGAAGAAGAGGCGGACCGCCACGGCGCCGGCGGGAGGCAAAGAAACCCTAACTTTTTAGGGGAGGCGACGGGAGAGTTTTTCTAACTCTATCTTTTTTTGTGTGGTGAAAATAATTCTATATCTTTATTAAAACCCATAACTATTTATTATGATATTTGTAACAAACAATTTGATGATCTTCAGTGTGTGATAGTTGTTCGGATGTGAATATTTGTTAAATTCTGTATTCTGTTTTTAAATAACTTTAATTGTCATAGAACGAATATAATTATCATCTCTAAAAAGGCACAGCGTGCTGCGTGCACAGTCGATGCATGCATGTATCGCTGACTCGACCAATGTACAGGTATCTCCCAGCAGTGCGCAGTATGATATCTTGCCATCATTGTCAGCCTGAAGAATCCTGGCAAAAGGGCTAAAGAATAAAGATACACACATCAAATCGGAGGCCTTCTTTCCCAGCGAAAGAACAAGGGAAATTCCCCAACGAAAGATACATGTAGATGGAGTAGTATCTATCCACGGCACAACCAGTGGCTTACGTGCCCCTACATGGTTCACACAGACTGTATTCCCCTCGATCCTCTGCGGCAGACGGAAAGTTACTAGTACTCTACAAGCTATCGGTTGATGAAAGTTAAAGCGACTAACAAAATGCAAAGTGGAGTATAAAAAAAGTGTACAAATTGGCAATGTCAACCTAGCTACTCTCACAATACAATTAGTAGGGATAAGCTAAGCATCAGCATGTTCAACGGGGGATATGCTTCGCCATATGCTAAGCTAGGCCGGGATGAATGGATTGGAAATTCAGAATCATGACATCAACCTAAATTATTGAATCCTACAGGTAGCATAGCCGGCTCGGCCCTGATAGACACCCAGAGGGACTGAGGGAGAGCATCGTGCGGAAGGTCTGCATGCAGTTTTTTTTTCTCTCTTCAAGTCAAAATTTGCCGTCTTTATGATTGAATTGTGACTCATCACTGTCCTCGAGCTTTGAAAAACTGGCATGCTGACCAGTTGCCGCGTTGCCCATGTCACCTGTAACTTCAGCTTGTGTAGCATGAAAGCGAACAGGGCACATTCTAACCGGGCATATATAATGCTTGCCATTGTCATTCAGAAATGACAAAAAGGATAGAAAGTGATATCCATGGAGTGATAAGGGCATCTCCAACGCGACCCTCGAACCATCCGTGTACGTCCTAACCGTGTTGTCTGGACGTATTGTGCTATCCAACACGGGTCTGTGTCGAACCGCCAAGCAATTCAGACACACTTTTTCTCGCAAAGTGGAAGGAGGGGGGTGGACGTGGGGGCTTTGACGGAGTTCGGACAGCAGTCACGTAGGACTCCGACACTCCCGGCCCACTAAATCCCCCTCCCTATTCCATTTTCTTCCATTCCACCCCTTCTCCCCCCCCCCTTTCTTTGCATCTGCACACTCCTCTTTCAATGTCGCTGCTGTACCTCTCCGACCGGCACACAGGCATTGCCGGACCACCGCAACCAGCACCGACGCTCCCGTTCGCCATTTTCAAACGCCATGTCATTTTTTTAGAATACGAAGGATGACGGGTTACTCGACCATGGAGGATGAGTTGTTGTGTGATGCGTGGTTGGCCGTATCCGGAGATTTTGTAGGCGGGAGCAGACGGGGACCTTCTGGCAGCACATGCATGATTCTTTTCAGCGTGAAAGCACATTGCGCCCTATGACATGCACATCATCCAACAACGCAATGTGTCGTATCGATGGTACGCCATCCAGACCTCCATTACCAAGTTTTGTTACGCGGTTGGTCGTCTGGAGGCAAGTTGGCCATTGGGTGCAGTTGGTCGGCTGGAGGCAAAGTGACTATTGCGCGCGGCAGTGGAGGAGATAGTAAGTTTTGCTTCTTCTTGCTCAACTTGTCGATTGAATCATTCATTCACTCAATGTTGCTCTACATATTGTGTAACCCGTGCGCGCGGCCGTGATGTACTACAGGATAGAGGGCCGACCATTTAGTTACATACACTGTTGGATGAAACTGAAGGGGCAGTATGTGGGACGACGGGATCTGTTCATAAAAAACTTGTTGAACATTCGATTTATCTCGTTGAATTTGAACAATTGTATGAATAATTTGTATTATTTTCTATCCGAACTTTGATAAAATCCATCGTGTTTGCATGAATTTCGTCTGGTTAATTGAAACCCGGGTTGAAATGTATCCAGACAGTTTTTGGATGGCCGATGGATGCCGGAGCAAATTTGCGGGTTATTATAGGAGATGCCCTAAGTCCTCGAGTCAAAGCTAAACGAGTGCCACAAGAATCCACTAGGTAGTTCGCCTCGCCGCAAATGATTGCGAAAGAACACGGACAGAATCTTGACAGAAATATTACTCTACAAGCAAGAACTTGATATTTAAAGTGATAAAAGGAAAATGCAAGGTGTAGAAAAATTGTAGAAATCGGCCATGTCAACCTAAGCCAGTCTCACAATAAATAAAACTTATATAGTATAGTAGAGATAGCTAAGCATCAATTTGTGCAACGCCGAATATGCTTCGTCATATGCTAATTAAGCTATGCCGGAACGAATGGATCAGAAATTCAGAATCATGACATGAACAAGTTATTGAAGCCTATGTGGAAGCTCTGCAGGCAGTTTTCGTTTTTGAGTCAAAATTTTGCCGTCTTGGACAAACTCGCTGCCCTCGAGCTTTGACAAAATTGGCGCTTGGACTTCAGTTTTCGTAGCGTGGTGGCTAACAGGGTATATATACCGCCTGTCGGCTGTCATTTAGAAAAGTGAAAAAAGTGGATATTGTGGAAGAGAATACTCTATATATTTTGTGATAAGTCCTCGAGTCAAGAGCCAAATGAGTGCCGCAAAATCCAAGCACTGCACTGCGCTCCTCGATCGTGATCGCCAAAGGGCAAAAGGCCGGGCAGAATCTCGAAAGCCAACGCTGGGTACCGTCCAGTCCAGTCCAGTCCGATAGTGCATGCATGGCCTCAAATCATTTGCGGCGAGGCGAACTACCTAGTGGCGGATAGAAAGATGCAAAGCCATACGTTACATAGATAGATGATGAGAAAGGCAACTGGTCTTTTGCAAATTGCCACTGCCACGGCCACTGGCTGTGAATATCGTCGTCCCCTTTTGCCTTTTGGTCACCTCCGCTGGATAACAGTGACGGTACCTCCATGCGTCTGAAGTGGACTCAGCTATAGCTGCAAGATTGGAAAGAATGCATCGAGCTTGTCTCAACTCAAAGTTGAAAACATGGCGATTTCGCCATTGTCGGCGTGGGCCTGGAATTTGCGCCAAGTCGAAGTTGAGCCGGCTCCGGGAAAGTTCCGCCCCTTAACTTCCATTGTGAGGTAGGTGAAGAGATTTGAACCTACTCCCTTCGTTCCGAATTACTTGTCGCGGAAATGGATGTATCTAGATGTATTTTAGTTCTAAATACATCCATTTCTATGACGAGTAATTCGGAACGGAGGGAGTAGGTGGCTACATGGAAACACGCCATTGTGCTAGGAGGCTCTCCCCGAGTTAGTTATTAGTTTAAAAAGTGAAAATTGTTTTCACAAAAAATAGTGAAACTTGTAAACAACATTTATAAAAATATATGTATGCACACTTGGTTAACTTCACAAATTATGACATCAATAATTTAGGTCAATCGGGCACACAACACACTCTACAAATCCCAACAGTCGACCACAATGACAGTATTTGTCTCTATCTTTCTTCTGATTAACGAGTTTAACAAGTTAAATAAGCAACTCATCAACCTGGCCGGTTAAGCTCTCTACAAGCAAACAACAAGACTAAGGTTTTTCTTCTACGACCTCTCAGCTAGGGTCTCCCTGCCTCTTGTCGGCGCCGTCACCGGCCCGCCTCGCCTCCTATGGTCCTCGGGTCATGAATGTGCGGTGGATCCTGGCCCTTGCCGGGCGAGGACTCTATTTTTAGATGTCTTTTGGCGTTTTGTTAGGATTTGTGCCATACTCAGGAAGACGAGACGGAGGCAACTTCTTAAAGATGAAATAAGGTCCTCCCCGCCTAGATCCCATCCGACGATGCTTCTAGAGTTGTTGGAGGACGTGATTCCCCGACAGATCTCGTGAGATCCGGCCGCGTTTGTCTTCAGTGGATCTGCTTGAATCCGGCCTTCCTTCTTGTGTGTGTATATGTGTCTGCATGTTGGATTCTTCCGATCAAGGCTTCTCATCATCGGCGGCGGTTGTTGTTCCGATGTGCTGGTCCTATGGAGTCTTTGCATGACAACTTCTCAATTGTCGACTACAACGATGTTTGCGTGGCTCCGATGAGGGAGGGGCGATTACGGCGGCGCGTCTTCGGCTCGCTCCAGTGCTTGCAGTCGTCGCTAGGTGGTCAACGGACTTGAATGTAATTCTTACTTCTGGTTTTCTTTGTACTCACTCCGTAAAAAAATATAAGAGCATTTAGAGGGCGTACTATCTTTTCGACACATAAAAGTACATTCGAAGAAGAATCGAAATTATTAAATAATCAGAATTGACAGTTAATGAATAGATTGGAAGTTTTTTTGAGAAAAAAAATCTATGTCTACAGGCAGACGCAATTTATTTAGCTCTGTTTACAAACATTCGCAAGATAGAAAAACACTGTCCATAAACAAACTAAAATTAAAACTGGGCTGACTCGGTAGTTAATGAGTTGGAGCCAAGCCACAAGCCACTCATTTACTCTTTAATTTTCTTTTTAGTATGCATATAAAATTTAGTCAAAGGAAAATATCAACATCTACAATACAAAAATTATATGTCATCAAAATTAATTCGATCATACATCTAATAATATCGATTTCATAGCATGGATGTTGATATCTTTTCCTACAAAGCTAGACAAAGTTTGATCTTGACCGAATCTTATATGCAAACTAAGAACAAATGGAGAGAGTACTATTAGAGCAACTCTAGCAGTCCCCACATCCCACCCCGGCCTGTAAAATAACCGCCAAAATGCGGGTCGGGATGAAAAAACCAGCACGGTCAGACCCCGCATCCCGCCCCAGCCCGTAAAATAACCGCCAAAATGCGGGTCGGGGCGGAAAAACCAGCACGGTCAGACCCCGCATCCCGCCCTGACCCATAAAACTTTTTGGAGGGCGCGGCAAAATCCCGACCCCGACCGAGAAAATGCGGGTTTTCCCTTCGCGGTTGCGGTGCCCTGCATATAAGCGAAAGCGGATGGTGGAAGGACATTTCATCCCGCGCTTTCCCCCACCAACCACCTCTCCTCTTCCCCCTCGCGCCGCCACCGGCCGCCGCCCAAGATTCCGGCGAAAGCAGCCGGCAGGAGCACACCGAAAGGCCGCCACGCGCACGAGGCCTCCCCTCCCTTCCCCCCACGTCGGCGGGCCGTCGGATTTGTGGATCTGCGGCACTTCATCGCGGGCAGCCGGATTTGGCCTTTTCCGGCTGCCGCTTGCTGCCCCAAGCGATGGAGTGGTCGGGGAGCCTCTCCCGCAGCCCAGGCAAGGGCGCATTACCGCATGCAGGTACGGGTTCGTCCGCCCGCCGCCGCCGAAGGTTTGCGGGCATGGATTTGTCCGGCCGTCCACCGGGCTCGGCGCTCGCGCGGCGTCTTTGTGGCTTGCCGATGCCACTCATACAGTGCGACGACTGCACGCGGAAAGTGTTGCGGCTCACTTCGAGCACGCCGAAGCACCCCGGACGGGTGTTCTTCAAATGCGAAAACGACGGGGTACGTGCACTTGCGATAGCTCATTTGATGGCTCATCTGTAGTTCAATTACGGTAGCTCACTTCGAGCTTGCTCATTCTTTTGTGTAGGACAATGGATACTCATTTTGGTTTTGGTAAGGCCAATACATTGATTTATTGATAGAAAGAAATTTAATAGATGTTGGTGCACTCCTTAGTACAATCGAAGGCAATGATGCGACTGCATGTGCAACTAGAGGGGACGCAACGTCTACTTCTTTCGAACCAAAGATGAAGAAAGAAGAATGCAAAATCAAGAATTCACAGATCAACAATGAATGCATGGAGAAGATATTAGTCCAACTTATGGGAGCAGTTATGGAAGTTGAAAATCTTCTGAAATGCATACTTATGGTTCTTGTCTTTTTTGGTTTTGCTATTCTAGCAAAGATTTGGTGATGTTTTCTGTATCTAATGTTGTTGCAAAAGGAAAGAAATGCATTATGCTAGATCAATCTAAGTTGCAAATTTAAGTTTTACGGATTGAGAGGAGTTGCGCCAGATCAGACGCCGCGTAGCCGACCCGTAAAAAAACATATTCCGAAAATATTCTTTTTTACGGATCCATTATGCGAGGTCTGTAACTGCGGCCGTCCACGCCAGCCCGCAAAAATGTTTTTGCGCGAACTGCAAACATGTTTTATGGACCGGAACGATGCGGGGTCTGCTAGAGTTGATCTTAGCTCTCTAGCCCTGGTCGCCGTGCGTGGCGTCGCGGTCGGCGTGCCAATCCAATCGCCGGTGTTCCCCAACGAACGAACGGCCCCCATGCCAAATCAAACAAACCAAAACCAGCTCCAGCTCCAGCTCCAGCTCCGAGTCAACTCTCCACCCCGTACTTGGGACTACTAGTTTAGTAGTTGGTCCGACTTGGCTGCCTCCCTTCTCCAGTCCACTCCGGCGAGCACAATCCCCGCATATTCCCCGCAAATCATACGACCCGGGCTTAAAAATCTCTGATGATTTGTTATTAGGGCTTACTATTAGTTAGAGCATGACGGAACGGGAAAAGATTCCCGCTGTCCTATATTACCCCATCCTCCTTCCTTCATTTCTTCCTCGGCCTCGCACTCAACGATCCCTCTCTTTCGACCTCCTCTCCTCTCTGCTTCCGTTTCCGCGCTAGCCTCGGTACGAGAAAGAAACAGGGGAGGGGAGGCATGGGGGCTCGCCGGCGCCTGGCGCTCCTCGCGCTCGCCGTGGCCCTCGCCGCGGCGGCGGCCACCACGGGCCACGCCGGCGTCACCAGCGCGTACCGGCGCAAGCTGGAGGCCACCGCCGACATGCCGTTCGACGCCGACGTCTTCCGCGTGCCGCCGGGCTACAATGCCCCTCAGCAGGTCCGTCCGTCCCTCTGATTTTCGATCTGTGGTTCTTGGGTCGGCCGTCAGGGAGCAATAATTCCTCATCTTGTTTTCATCGGGCGGTTCGTTGCGCAGGTGCACATCACGCTGGGCGACCAGACGGGCACGGCGATGACGGTCTCGTGGGTGACGGCGAGCGAGCTGGGCAACGGCACGGTGCGGTACGGCCCGTCGCCGGACAAGATGGAGATGACGGCGCAGGGCACGCACACGCGCTACGACTACTTCAACTACACCTCCGGCTTCATCCACCACTGCGTCCTCAGGAACCTCAAGGTAACCTGCGGAACCTCCTCGGGAAAACGAGCAGAGAACCCGAGAGCTGGCACACATCATGCACGCAACGGGCGCCGGCCGCCATTGATTTCGTGTGCTCCTGCGTGCAGCATGGCGTGAAGTACTACTACGCGATGGGGTTCGGCCACACGGTGCGCACCTTCTCCTTCACCGCCCCTCCCAAGCCCGGCCCCGACGTGCCCTTCAAGTTCGGCCTCATCGGTATGCTGTTCATCAGTTCGTTGGTACTGTACTCTTCTTGGTCATGCTTGATGAACACTGGAAAATAAGATCCGTGATGTACGAGTTGGTATAGTTAATTACTCCATGGATCGGTATAAACAAGATGGTTCGGTAGGATCTACGACAAGATGAGGAATGCCTGGCGAGAGCCAGCATCGGTCGTCAGTCATCGTTGTCGTCGCTAGACGTTAGCCAGCATCCGATCCATGTCAGAGATCCATATGCCAGTATGATAATCATCTTAGGTGCGTAGTTCGGCCGGCGTCCTGCGTGCAAGTAGCTGACACGTCCACTTCCTTGGGGTCTGAATTTCATGGGATTTACTCCCTCCGTTTGGAATTACTTGTCTCGAATATGGATGTATCTAGAACTAAAATACATCTAGATACATCCATTTCTGTAACAAGTAATTCCGAACGAAAAGAGTATCGATCAAGACAAGATGGCCATGTTGACTGCCGCAGGAAACAATGTGCTCCAGACCAGTGAGCCAGTGAGCCAATGTCATAGGCTCATAGCTGTCTGAAATGAACAAGGAAAGTGAAAATTGACTAGGAGTAATTGGGAAAGAAAATCCTTAAAACAAAACAAAACAAATTGACTAGGAGTATTCGGTTAGCTAGCTGGATATTTATTTTGTTTTGAGGAATATAATCAAGCTGTATAGTAATTATTTTGATTTGCAGGAATAAATAATCAAGCCGGATCTTTTATTCATGTTTATTAATCCTTTTTGTGGGGATTTTTAATAAATATATTTATTAATTTTGCCGGGCAGGTGACCTGGGGCAGACGTTCGACTCCAACAGCACGCTGTCGCACTACGAGGCCAACGGCGGCGACGCGGTGCTCTTCGTGGGCGACCTCTCCTACGCCGACGCCTACCCGCTGCACGACAACCGGCGCTGGGACAGCTGGGCGCGCTTCGTGGAGCGCAGCGTGGCGTACCAGCCCTGGATCTGGACCGCCGGCAACCACGAGCTGGACTACGCGCCGGAGATCGGCGAGACGGTGCCCTTCAAGCCCTTCACCCGCCGCTACCGCACGCCGTACCGCGCCGCCGGCAGCACGGAGCCGCTCTGGTACTCGGTCAAGGTCGCCTCCGCCCACATCATCGTGCTCTCCTCCTACTCCTCCTACGGCAAGTACACGCCGCAGTGGACGTGGCTGTCGGACGAGCTGGGCCGCGTCGACCGCAAGGCCACGCCGTGGCTCATCGTGCTCATGCACTCGCCATGGTACAACAGCAACAACTACCACTACATGGAGGGGGAGACGATGCGGGTGCAGTTCGAGAGCTGGCTGGTGGCCGCCAAGGTGGACCTCGTCCTCGCCGGCCACGTCCACTCGTACGAGCGCAGCCGCCGCTTCTCCAACGTCGCCTACAACATCGTCAACGGCAAGGCCACGCCCGTGCGCGACTTGGACGCGCCCGTCTACGTCACCATCGGCGACGGCGGCAACATCGAGGGCATCGCCAACAAGTACGTATACGTTGCTTGCTTGAATTCATTATTGAATTTATATGCAGGGTGCTCTGCTCTGCTCCGGCCATGCATTGCTGACATGACAAAATGAATGAATGGATGCAGCTTCACGGAGCCGCAGCCGTCCTACTCGGCCTTCAGGGAGGCGAGCTTCGGGCACGCGACGCTGGAGATCAAGAACCGGACGCACGCCTACTACGCGTGGCACCGCAACCACGACGGCGCCAAGGCCACAGCCGACTCCGTCTGGCTCACCAACAGACACCACCTCCCCACCGACGACTCCAAGTGAAGTGGCCGGACGGATCATCTGCCCCTTTACTTGAGCAACGTGGGGTTTTTCTTACATGTCGATCCATCCGGCTGCGATGGGACAGAAAAGAAGACATCTTGGGCAGCTGCAAATGGTTGCTACACGGCTGCTTCTTTCATCTCATTTGTGAATCTCTTGAGCTCGAGCCGTAGTTAGTGCAATTAGTCATGTAACCTTAAGGGTAAAGCTCTTGCGCGTAGTCTCGTTTGAAATAAAATAACAAAAGAGATTTGGGAGGTTCTTCTCAAGCACCTGATCTGCATTCGACTATATACATATGTGTTGACTGAAACTGTGCATGATAATCAGATCATGTGCAGAGAGCATCATTTCTTCTAAATATAATATTCAAACGTGCTCCACGCTCCTGATTTCTTTCCTGGCAGGTAATCAGATGGTCAGAGTATAACAAAGATATGCTAGGGTAATTGGGAACATCAAACTCCAGGAAAATGAAATGAACTCTGCTGGGGGAAACGTCTCCTACCGCGTCCCTCCGCCTATTTCGACAAGTAAAATGAAGGGAAGCTCGTACTACTAGTAGCGTGCTTTGGAGTTGTAACATGTAGTGTCTCTCCTTCTTGCCGTGCCGAAAAGGAGGTCTTGTAATGGTTGTTGCTATCTTCTACTCCCTCCATCCCAAAATATAAAATCATTTTTGACATTAATGGTCTTACATTTTAGGACGGAGGATGTGTAAAACAATGAAACGTACCTATTTTGTGTACTCCCCGGGAAAAGGAGTACAAGTAGTTCAATAACAACGTAAAAAGAAAAAAAACAAAGAAAAGAGTCAATTACACCACTAATGCTTAAACTTGGTAAGAAAATTCACTTTACTGCTAAAACTTGCAGCAGATATTGAACTGGTGCCACAAGTTGGCTCAGGCATACATGTACGGTGCAAATTATGTTCGGATACAAAATCGACACTAACGAGGCGCACCAGCATGGCATGGGGCCCGCGGTCAGCAACCAAATGACGGAGGCAAGGCGTGTGGCCTACTATTGTTTGAAAACTCCCTCATATTTATTTTCTAATAAAAACTCGCGCGAGTCAATTTGAATAGTAGTTGGCCGCATGGGTTCACGTGTCAACTCGGTTCCACAGGAGCATTTCATGTCCTATATGGATACATCTGAAATATATTCTTTGAGTCTTAAGTGGGCCGCGGTCCATGAGGCCCATTTTGCACTTCTTTAAATCTTATAGAAAATATGTAAATTATAATCGTGTGATATAAATAATACACATGTAAATAAAATTAATTGCATTACAAAAATAATCAAGTTTTAATTTAACATTTATCCATATATTTAAATTATAAAATACAAAACTATTCATGCAATATATAATACATCAAAGTAATTTTATATGCTTCTATGTATTTTAGTAAATGCTTATAGAAATTTGAAATTGTTCAAAGTTCAAAGCAAAATATTCATGTAGTATATTTAAGTGTTCAGGCTTTACAAAGGTTTTTGTTCATCTATATATTTGAAGAAATGTTTATAGAAGTTTGAAAATCTTAACAGTTTTAACAAAATATCTGTGTAGTATACAAAAAGTGTTCAAGCTTTAAGAAACTTTATATTTTTCTATATTTAAATAAATGTTATATAAGTTTAAAATGTTCTTGCTTTTAATAAAATAATTATGTACCTGTTCATTTTGTTTTGCAAGATTTTTGTTTATAGTACACAATTCTAGTTTACATATAGAAAAAAAAACAGTGCAAAATGGGTCATAGGGACAGCAGCCCCCCTAAGACTAAAAAACCTTAAAAAAATCGACTTCTCTCGACAGCTCCCGGATCCAATCTGACATCGACAAGGTCAGGCCGGCTTCGGTACGGGAGCGGCGACAGCGGCGCGTCGGCGACTCGTTCTGGTGGTGATAGTGGTCGTTCGGTGGTCCATGAATCTCAATGTAGTTTTTACTATGTTTGAAGTGCTTTGTACTTTCGGTGAATCTTCGTGATAGATATGATTCTTTTGGAGAAAAAACTTAACTTTATAGACACCTCGAGCGTAGACAATCCTTGAGACAAGGGTATTACCGCCAAGACTGGAGGTGACGGCCTGACGGGGACGCAAGACCCGGGACGCAGGCCACCTCGTCACCGCTCCTTCCATTGGCCGCGCCCACGGACGCAGGCCGACAGTTTCCCGTCCTGCCCCTCCCTCGTCGCTAGTCGTTGCTTGCTCCGATTTTCCACCCACAATCCGGGGCAAAACACCCGGGGAGCGAAGCAAGAAACCGAGGGCTCTCCTCCCAGGCGCGGATCTACCAGCCTACCAGGGCGCGGACCGCGCGAGGCTCTGGCCTTCCGCTCCTCCAGCATGAGGTAAGCTCCTGGCTCCACACGCGCTGGTTCCTCTCCTCTCCCTTGGATTCCAGCACTGCTGCATAGATAGCTTCGTCAGGCCAATGGGGAATTTTCTTTCTTTTATGCTAGCTCTATGCGTGAATGGTGCTCATCTGGCGCCCATCTCGAGTTAATTAGGCCAAGACAGGGGATTTCCCACTGATTGTATGCGTTACCCGGACGAATGAGGCGGGATGGAGCAGGATTAATTAGTGGATCAGGCTCTGTATCCAGCAAAGGCAGATGCGTAGATGTGTGTTCGAGCAATGCCTTCAGGTGCCCGAGCGAGCGACTCGGATGTGCGTTTGGGGAATGCCATTTTGATTGATGGCCGGGGTGAATCTGATCCAGGGACGCCAGCCGCAAGCTCGATCCCGTAATCCCGTTGACCTTAGCCGTGTGGTCTGGTTGCTAACGATGGCCGGTTGCCTGCTCCACTAAGTGCAAGCCACACGAATCTGGTGGTAGTATCTGTGGCTGTGAGGCTGCGCTCAGCTCCCTGCACTTGCAGAATGCTAGAGATTCAAGTGAGACGGAGGAACGTTATCATTCTCGGTCCGGTTCTCAGATCCTTGAGTGAAACAGGGGAAACAGGAATATTCTTGTTCTTCCATTGTCACCCCTTCCCTTTTCGGATGCTGATGTAGCCTGAAAGCGAGGATCTCATGACAACCACCACGGCAGACTCTTGGTACCTCTGTGAGACCACCTTAAGCATCATGCGATCGGCATATATAGCTTTGTTTTAGATGGATTGGCTTGTTAACTAGTACTAGGTCCTAAGCTTCAGTTCCAGGGGAGACATTTCATTCGTTTAAACCAACTAGTAGTATAGCAGTTAAGATACTCTACTTTGCAGTTTTGCATGGAAATCTTTGAACGTTTCCTCATCACACCCTTCCAATTTATAGTGACAAATTCACCAAATATTATGCGTACAGTCCAAAGCATGAAAAACAGGAACTCTTCTAGGTATTATGTCTACAATTCCTATGTGGTGTGAATGCAATTAACTTTTTGGAGCATACTTCAGTATTCATTCATTACAACCGTTTCATTCTAGATCTTTTGCACCCATTGGCCACGCCTCAAAACATACTTTGCACATGTGAGACACCCTATAGATCCTTGCTAAGGACTTAAGGAGTGAATTTAAGCTTAATTGCACTGATGATGTGAATAGTGGATTGAAACATGTTTACTCTGTTGTGTCACAGAAATATCCCCAGGATTCTGTTACTGTCATGTGGCATCCATAGGGGTATATGGAATGTTTACCTAATTATTATTTTGCCTTCTTTCAGGGGAAAAAAGATGATATATGGATTCTCCATTTCCCTTATCCTCATCAACCTGGCTTCCATAATGGAGCGGGCTGATGAGAATCTCCTCCCCGCTGTTTACAAGGAAGTCAGTGCCGCCTTCGATGCTGGTCCTACTGATCTGGGGTACCTTACGTTTATAATGAACTTTCTGAAGTCCATAGCATCTCCCTTGGCAGGTGTCCTTGCTCTTCAGTATGATCGCCCCACTATTCTTGCGGTCGGAACTGTCTTCTGGGCTCTATCAACAGGGGCCGTTGGTGTCAGCCAGTATTTTCAGCAGGTTGCATTCTGGAGAGGTGTAAATGGTGTTGGACTTGCCATTGTCATACCATCACTTCAGTCCTTCATTGCTGATAGCTACAGAGAGGGCACCCGTGGCGCCGGATTTGGTTTGTTGAGTCTCATTGGCTCAATAGGTGGTATAGGAGGAAGTATTGTGGCGACAGTTATGGCTGGAAGGGATTATTGGGGATTTCCTGGATGGCGGTTTGCATTTATTGTGGTCGCGTTTGCAAGCTTGTTGATTGGGCTTCTTGTTTACTTTTACACCGTTGATCCTAGAAAAACATCTCCAGGGAATTTTGGTGACGACGACACCCATGAGAGGTATGGTTTTCTTCTGATTTTTGATAAATTCTTTGATAGACTTTTAATAGTTTAGATGAATCGTGAAAGCATAATTAGCATGTAGTAGTAGTATTGCTGGTGATCAAGTGCTGGCATTTATTTTCTGTTTTCACTATATCCAACATCATGCTTGCAACTTTTCTCATTCAACTTTTCAGCTGAGTTGGAATTTTGTAATTGTTTTCTTTTCTAAGCTGATGTGTTTGATTCTACGTTAACTTTCCATATAACAGTATGTGTATCTGTCCTTGAAGCATAATGTTGCTATCTCATGTAAATGGCAGGTCACGTTTGGTTGGTAACAGTGTTTTCCCTCCACTGTCCATCTGGAAGGATTCATGGATAACAGCAAGATCTGTCATGAAAGTGCGGACATTTCAAATCATCGTCCTGCAAGGCATAGTCGGCTCCTTGCCATGGACTGCTGTCGTTTTCTTCACAATGTGGTTTGAGCTAATTGGTACGAGTACAAACCAACGGACATTTCCAGTATTTGAACTGACAATAACTCCTTGCTGGAGTTAAACATTAACAAAGTCTTGAAACCTCGTAGGTTTCGATAACAAAAGCTCGGCGGGGTTAAACAGCCTATTCGCCATCGGCTGCGCGAGTGGGTCATTTCTTGGTGGAGTAATTGCAGACCGCGTGTCAAGACACTACCCGGATTCAGGCCGCATCATGTGTGCTCAGTTCAGTGCCTTCATGGGCATCCCTTTCACATGGATCCTCCTCACGGTCATCCCGCAGTCGGTCGACTACTGGTACAGCTACGCCGTCACGCTGTTCCTGATGGGGCTCACCATAAGTTGGTGCGCCACCTGCGCAAACAACCCGATGTTCGCGGAGGTGGTCCCTCCCAAGCACCGCACCATGATCTACGCGTTTGACCGCGCGTTCGAGGGCTCCTTCTCCTCGCTGGCCGCTCCTGCCGTCGGCATGGTGACCGAGAGGGTATATGGCTACAACGCAAAGACGGTGAATCTAGCGGACGGGTCGGTGGCAGGGGCGTATGCGCTCTCGAGAGGGCTGCTGACCATGATGATTGTTCCTTTTGGTCTGTGCTGCCTGTTCTACACCCCGCTGTACTTTGTGTTCAAGCGCGACCGTGAGAACGCGAGGTTGGCGGCCAGTGCCAAGGATCTGGAGCTAATGTGATGCTCCGCGGTTTTTTTTTATCAGCTGCAGTGTTCGTTAATGCGGTTAGTTGATTCAGCTTGGGGTTGAAATGGTGCAGTTGACAGAATACTACAGGTTTCACCTTCTTCAGACAGATGAGAAGTACACCTTCAGACAAATGAAAAGAAATACACGAGTACACCTTCAGACAGATGACAAGATATACACGGGTAGAGTCGGTGATTTTAATTTTGTCAATTAGAGAGGATATATATTGTACTAATACATTGTGTAGGTAAATAAATGGCAGCTGTCATGTTCAATCTCACCGCAATTAGGATTTATTTTTTCTTTTGTCGCCTGTAATCCTGAGCTGAATTTTTGGATGAAGATGGCATTGCCCCTGATCCTGAAGTAATGAACTAAACTTGGTTCAGCATGTGCAACATTCACTTTGACCAATTTGACACTCTAATTGAATTTGTATTTGCCTCCTGTATGGTGCCTCCGGCATTATGTTTTCTTGTACAGAAGCTGCATCTTTTGAGTTCGGACAACCAAAACACGCATCCACCACAACTTTGTAGTGCAGTTTCTCATGTTGCCAAAAACACCAGATTAGGAAATTATTTGTTCAATATTTACATTTCCAACAAAATTGTACAATAAATCTTGTAAACAATGAGCAAAAACCGCTGATTCAAACTTGTAAACAATGCACACAGTTGGCGAAGAGCTTGAGCACTTCTACTTGCAAGAAGCTTAACCTACAATTGTTTATACGCCTAAAACAAATGTAGGATGCTCATGCTTTCAAATGGAGAATCAGTCCATGAACTAAATCTTGGAGGCATGCAGGACCAAAATCATATTTTTAAGAATATATAAACTGGACAACTTTAAAACATGCCTTGCTGCATTCTGTAACTCTGCTTCCCAACTAACAATGGTTAATTCAGTTTAGATTTCCATCTAGTTGAGAAATTCATGTTCCACCTTCAGGTAGATGAACTGTAGAATTAGAGAGAATATAAATTGTAGATGAAGAAATGGCATCCATCTCCTTTTATTATCCTGCCTAGGATCAGTGTAGTTTGTGGGGTATTTCTCACGAGAGTATTGGTAAAAATACAACCTCTGAACAAAAAAGGATAATCATTTATTTTCAGAGCTCCGTTCCTCATCCTTTTGTAACGCACACCACTCGTCTTTCATCCAGTCCCACGCCCACGGCGCACATGGCAAGCGCCTACCTCTCAAGCTTCCAGGCTGCCCCCACCGCCACCGGCGGCGGCGCCGGCGCGTCACCGAGGCCGAGGCCAAGAGCGGTGACACGCCACGCCTCCGAGCCGTCGGGCAGGCGATCAGTTTGCCTCCGCCTCGGCATCAGCCTCGCCACCGCCGCCGTGCTCCACACAGCGCCCGCCCACGCCACCGACGAGGACCCGGAGCCGGAGCCGGCCAACAACGGCTGGTGGCTCACCGAGTTCCCCTTGCCGGTGCCCAAGATCCGCAACAGTACGTACCGCCAACCTTCCCATACACACTCCTACCATATATAGCACCTCGATCATGCTCAAAGATTTTCATGGTGCAGAGGAGATCAATAATGGCGAGTCGGGGACGCGGTCCTTCGTGAAGAACGGCATCTACATGGCCGACATCGGGCCGAGCTTCGCGGCGCACGCCTACCAGATACGCAGCTCCGCCTTCGACCTGCTGGCGCTGGAGGACCTGCTCGGCAAGGAGGCCTCCAACTACGTCAACAAGTACCTCCGCCTCAAGGCCACCTTCATCTACTACGACTTCGACAAGCTCATCACCGCCGCCGACCCCGACGCCAGGCCGCCGCTCCTCGGCCTGGCCAACCGCCTCTTCGACAGCTTCGAGAGGCTGCAGGCCGCCGTCACCACCAAGGACGACGCCGACATCGGGTCCTGCTATGCTGATACCAAGCTCATCCTGCAGGAAGTCATGACAAGAATGGCCTAGCTAGCTAGCTTGCTTGCTAGGACAAACACCTCTTTAATTTTCTCTGAATGTACATTTAGTAATGATACTGAGAAATACCACGATTTTAGTCTTGAACAATTTGGTAGAGATACCACGCAGTTAATGGAATGCTTCTTCCGAGCAATTAGTCAGAGTTAATTATGTGAATGCTCCGCAGTTTTTTTTAACAATTTCTTGTTTCAGTTGCAGTGTTCGTTAACTGGTTAATTGATTCAGTTTGGGGTTGAAGACAGAGTACAGGTTTCACCTTCTTCAGATACTCCCTCCGCTCACAAATATAAGATGTTTTGAATATTTCACTATGGACTACATAGATACTGAAATCAGTGAACAAACACACTAAAACATGTCGATATACATTCTACTCAGAAAAAAGTTAAAACATCTTATATTTGTGAAAGGAGGGAGTAGATGAAAAGTACATGATACAGACCACCTTCTTCAGTTCAGACTTCAGACAGATGAAAAGTACACTAGCATAGACCACCTTCTTCAGACAGATGGAATATACATCTTTTTTTTGTACAATTAGAGAGGATAAATTCTACTAATGTATTGTGTAGATAAATAAATAAACCCTCTCAGGGTCACTGTAGTTTGGGAGTATTTCTCAAGAGAGTTTTGGTAAAAAAATGACATTAAAAGTTCATTTTTATTAGATCAGAAATAGTTAAATGACCAATCAAAGATTGCACCATGAAATTTCAACCTAACTATACTATTATATATATTCGAAGAATTGTCAATTGGATTTGAAGTTTGCATCACTTTGGTTTGGACTAGTGTCACCTCATCTCTAGTTGTAAGTTGTAACTACATTATACAAAAACTCCCAATAGAAATACCCTTATACCCAAATAACATAGCATGTGTCTTGTTGCTTTGCTGTCAAACTTTTGGTAATTTTAACTA